>NC_091287.1:215543460-215867210 GCF_032444005.1 Ranitomeya imitator | reverse complement strand
ACTTCAGCGTTTGCAAGGAGCATAATTTTCGGAGCCACCATTTTCCATGTGCAGTATTACTGCTGTACAAGATGGCTCTTTCAGCAACAAATGCCTGGGGGGGGGGGTTAAAGGTTCCCTTTCAACTTGCTCCACTGCAGGCTTCGGCCTACACTCTGCTCCTCTTTGATTCCCTGGGTTTCAACACTGTCAGTTGCCACCTGGAAGTGTTGTCTACACAGAAAAAAAGACTAGGTGATGTGTCAGTGGGGTTCAGCACCGCCAGCTGTTCCCCTGCTGTGTAGTCGGCAACGTGTCCAGCACAAGCCACGCTGGCACAACAGAACAAAAGCTGCCACCAGTGCAGGCTTCGGCCTACACTCTGCTCCTCTCCTCCTCCTGCTGACCCTGGGCTCAAACACCGCTAGTTTTTGCCCGGAAGTGCTAGCTGCACAGAGAAAAACACCAGCCAATGTGTTAGTGGGGTTCAGCAACGCCAGCTGTTCCCCTGCTGTGTAGCCGGCAACGTGACCTGCAAACGCCACGCAGGCACATGAACTGAAATTAAAGGGAACCTGGCCCCACCCCCCCAGGTGTTTCTATGTATAACAGCCACCTAGTACAGCAGTACTGCTGCATTTGTACAAGGTGGCTGACTTTTTCTCCTTGCCCACGTGGAACTCAACACGTACAAAATGTGTCTCATTGAGACCATTCCACTGTCCCTGAGGTGTGACTTTCCTTTGTAATGATACGCAGCACCCCCCTTGGTAGCGTTTCCCGTCTTTTGTCATCATGGTTAGCTGGCTGCGCCTGTGCATCCGCCCTGCTAGAAACAACGCCCCTCGTTGTCATATTTATTTTGTCAGCGAGGGTGTGGTTTATGGGCACGAGCAGTGCATATGTTCGCCTGTCTTAACTCATCTCCTTCCGCCTTCTTCAGACTGTGCGGCCTCCTGGCCGTGGTAGGCGATAAGGGATCAGCTGAGGCCGCCCAGTCTGGAGCAGGTGTAAGGACATGTGTAAGCGGCAAACCTATTTACTGCACAAGGCCACGAATCCCAGCCACGCAGTGTGATTTTTTGAAAACACACTGTGGGTCTGGGATTCATGTCCATCGCTAACCGCAACGGCCGACATGAAATGAGGTCAGAAGACAGGAAGCGCTCACAGCGCATGGCCAAGGGATCACAATAGCGCAGACTCCTGTACAGCAAATAACAACGCTCAGGAATCTGCGCCCAGTACCTAGGTGCAAATTTTTACACCTGTGCTGCGTCTCGTTAAAAAGACAAGTCACGCCTCCACAACTGTTTGACAGTATAATGGGCTAAATAGTGTACGTGTTTTAGTCAGCGTGTGCAAGGAGCAAAACAAATAGAGCAACCTTTTACTTGTGCAGCATTAATGCTGCACAAGGTGTGGCTCTTGTACCTTGCAACACCTGAGGGGGGGGTTAAAGGTAACCTTTGAAATTGGTTCAACTAGGCTTCGGCCTACACTCTGCTCCTCTACTCCTCCTGCTGACCCTGGGCTCAAACACCGCTAGTTTTTGCCCGGAAATGCTAGCTGCACAGAGAAAAACACCAGCCAATGTGTTAGTGGGGTTCAGCACCGCCAGCTGTTCCCCTGCTGTGTAGTCGGCATCGTGTCCAGCACAAGCCACGCTGGCACAACCGACCAAAAGCTGCCACCAGTGCAGGCTTCGGCCTACACTTTGCTCCTCTCCTCCTCCTCCTGCTGACCCTGGGCTCTAACACCGCTAGTTTTTGCCCGGACATGCAATGTGCACAGAGAAAAACACCAGTCAATGTGTCAGTGGGGTTCAGCAACGCCAGCTGTTCCCCTGCTGTGTAGCTTGCAACGTGACCTGCAAACGCCACGCAGGCACATGAACTGAAATTGAAGGGAGCCTGCCCCCCACCCACAGGTGTTTCTATGTATATCAGCCACCTTGTACAGCAGTACTGCTGCATTTGTACGAGGTGGCTGACTTTTTCTCCTTGCCCACGTGGAACTCAACACGTACAAAATGTGTCTCATTAGAGACCATTACAATGTCCCTGAGGTGTGACTTTCCTTTGTAATGACACGCAGCACCACCCTTGTTAGCGCTTCCCGTCTTTTGACATCATTGGTTAGCTGGCTGCGCCTGTGCATCTCCCCTGCTCGAAACAACGGCCCTCGGTGTCTTATTTTTTTGGACAGCGAGGGTGTGATTGATGGGCATGTGCAGTGCATATGTTTGCCTGTGTTCACTCATCTCCTTCCGCCTTCTTCAGACTGGGTGTCCTCATGGCCGCGGCAGGCGATAAGGGATCAGATGAGGCCGCCCAGTCTGAAGCAGGTGTAAGGACATGTGTGAGCGGCAAACATATTTAGTGCACCAGGGCACAAATCCCAGCACCGCAGTGTGATTTTTTAAAAACACACTGTGGGTCTGGGATTCATGTCCATCGCTAACCGCAACGGCCGACATGAAATGAGGTCAGAAGACAGGAAGCGCTCACAGCGCATGGCCAAGGGATCACAATAGCGCAGACTCCTGTACAGCAAATAACAACGCTCAGGAATCTGCGCCCAGTACCTAGGTGCAAATTTTGACACCTGTGCTGCGTCTCGTTAAAAAGACAAGTCACGCCTCCACAACTGTTTGACAGTATAATGGGCTAAATAGTGTACGTGTTTAATTCAGCGTGTGCAAGGAGCAAAATTAAATAGAGCAACCTTTGACTTGTGCATCATTAATGCTGTTCAAGGTGTGGCTCTTGTACCTTGCAACACCTGAGGGGGGGGTTAAAGGTAACCTTTGAAATTGGTTCAACTAGGCTTCGGCCTACACTCTGCTCCTCTACTCCTCCTGCTGACCCTGGGCTCAAACACCGCTAGTTTTTGCCCGGAAATGCTAGCTGCACAGAGAAAAACACCAGCCAATGTGTTAGTGGGGTTCAGCACCGCCAGCTGTTCCCCTGCTGTGTAGTCGGCAACGTGTCCAGCACAAGCCACGCTGGCACAACAGAACAAAAGCTGCCACCAGTGCAGGCTTCGGCCTACACTTTGCTCCTCTCCTCCTCCTGCTGACCCTGGGCTCAAACAACGCCAGTTTCTGCCCGGACATGCTAGCTGCACAGAGAAAAACACCAGCCAATGTGTTAGTGGGGTTCAGCACCGCCAGCTGTTCCCCCGCTGTGTAGCCGGCATCGTGTCCAGCACAAGCCACGCTGGCACAACCGACCAAAAGCTGCCACCAGTGCAGGCTTCGGCCTACACTTTGCTCCTCTCCTCCTCCTCCTGCTGACCCTGGGCTCTAACACCGCTAGTTTTTGCCCGGACATGCAATGTGCACAGAGAAAAACACCAGTCAATGTGTCAGTGGGGTTCAGCAACGCCAGCTGTTCCCCTGCTGTGTAGCTTGCAACGTGACCTGCAAACGCCACGCAGGCACATGAACTGAAATTGAAGGGAGCCTGCCCCCCACCCCCCCAGGTGTTTCTATGTATAACAGCCACCTTGTACAGCAGTACTGCTGCATTTGTACAAGGTGGCTGACTTTTTCTCCTTGCACACGTGGAACTCAACAAGTACAAAATGTGTCTCATTACAGACCATTACAATGTCCCTGAGGTGTGACTTTCCTTTTTAATGACACGCAGCACCCCCATTGTTAGCGCTGCCCGTCTCCTGACATCATTGGTTGGCTGGCTGTGCCTGTGCGTCCCCCCTGCCCGACACAACGCCCCCCGTTGTCTCATATATTTTGACTGCGAGGGTGTGATTGATGGGCACGAGCAGTGCATATGTTCCCCTGTTTTCACTCCCCTCCTTCCGCCTTCTTCTGACTGTGCGGCCTCATGGCCGCGGCATGCGATAAGGGATCAGCTGAGGCCGCCCAGTCTGAAGCAGGTGTAAGGACATGTGTGAGCGGCGAACATATTTACTGCACAAGGCCACGAATCCCAGCACCGCAGTGTGACTTTAGGAAAAGCCACTGTGGGTCTGGGATTTATGGCCATCGTTAACCGCACCGGCCAACATGAAATGAGGTCATGAGACGGCCTGCACTAACAGGGTATTGCCAAGGGATAACACAAGAGCGCAGACTCCTGTACAGCAAATAACAACGCTCAGGAATCTGCGCCCAGTACCTAGGTGCAAATTTTGACACCTGTGCTGCGTCTCCTTAAAAAGACAAGTCACGCCTCCACAACTGTTTGACAGTATAATGGGCTAAATAGTGTACGTGTTTAATTCAGCGTGTGCAAGGAGCAAAATTAAATAGAGCAACCTTTGACTTGTGCATCATTAATGCTGTTCAAGGTGTGGCTCTTGTACCTTGCAACACCTGAGGGGGGGGTTAAAGGTAACCTTTGAAATTGGTTCAACTAGGCTTCGGCCTACACTCTGCTCCTCTACTCCTCCTGCTGACCCTGGGCTCAAACACCGCTAGTTTTTGCCCGGAAATGCTAGCTGCACAGAGAAAAACACCAGCCAATGTGTTAGTGGGGTTCAGCACCGCCAGCTGTTCCCCTGCTGTGTAGTCGGCAACGTGTCCAGCACAAGCCACGCTGGCACAACAGAACAAAAGCTGCCACCAGTGCAGGCTTCGGCCTACACTTTGCTCCTCTCCTCCTCCTGCTGACCCTGGGCTCAAACAACGCCAGTTTCTGCCCGGACATGCTAGCTGCACAGAGAAAAACACCAGCCAATGTGTTAGTGGGGTTCAGCACCGCCAGCTGTTCCCCCGCTGTGTAGCCGGCATCGTGTCCAGCACAAGCCACGCTGGCACAACCGACCAAAAGCTGCCACCAGTGCAGGCTTCGGCCTACACTTTGCTCCTCTCCTCCTCCTCCTGCTGACCCTGGGCTCTAACACCGCTAGTTTTTGCCCGGACATGCAATGTGCACAGAGAAAAACACCAGTCAATGTGTCAGTGGGGTTCAGCAACGCCAGCTGTTCCCCTGCTGTGTAGCTTGCAACGTGACCTGCAAACGCCACGCAGGCACATGAACTGAAATTGAAGGGAGCCTGCCCCCCACCCCCCCAGGTGTTTCTATGTATAACAGCCACCTTGTACAGCAGTACTGCTGCATTTGTACAAGGTGGCTGACTTTTTCTCCTTGCACACGTGGAACTCAACAAGTACAAAATGTGTCTCATTACAGACCATTACAATGTCCCTGAGGTGTGACTTTCCTTTTTAATGACACGCAGCACCCCCATTGTTAGCGCTGCCCGTCTCCTGACATCATTGGTTGGCTGGCTGTGCCTGTGCGTCCCCCCTGCCCGACACAACGCCCCCCGTTGTCTCATATATTTTGACTGCGAGGGTGTGATTTATGGGCACGAGCAGTGCATATGTTCCCCTGTTTTCACTCCCCTCCTTCCGCCTTCTTCTGACTGTGCGGCCTCATGGCCGCGGCATGCGATAAGGGATCAGCTGAGGCCGCCCAGTCTGAAGCAGGTGTAAGGACATGTGTGAGCGGCGAACATATTTACTGCACAAGGCCACGAATCCCAGCACCGCAGTGTGACTTTAGGAAAAGCCACTGTGGGTCTGGGATTTATGGCCATCGTTAACCGCACCGGCCAACATGAAATGAGGTCATGAGACGGCCTGCACTAACAGGGTATTGCCAAGGGATAACACAAGAGCGCAGACTCCTGTACAGCAAATAACAACGCTCAGGAATCTGCGCCCAGTACCTAGGTGCAAATTTTGACACCTGTGCTGCGTCTCCTTAAAAAGACAAGTCACGCCTCCACAACTGTTTGACAGTATAATGGGCTAAATAGTGTACGTGTTTAATTCAGCGTGTGCAAGGAGCAAAATTAAATAGAGCAACCTTTGACTTGTGCATCATTAATGCTGTTCAAGGTGTGGCTCTTGTACCTTGCAACACCTGAGGGGGGGGTTAAAGGTAACCTTTGAAATTGGTTCAACTAGGCTTCGGCCTACACTCTGCTCCTCTACTCCTCCTGCTGACCCTGGGCTCAAACACCGCTAGTTTTTGCCCGGAAATGCTAGCTGCACAGAGAAAAACACCAGCCAATGTGTTAGTGGGGTTCAGCACCGCCAGCTGTTCCGCTGCTGTGTAGTCGGCAACGTGTCCAGCACAAGCCACGCTGGCACAACAGAACAAAAGCTGCCACCAGTGCAGGCTTCGGCCTACACTTTGCTCCTCTCCTCCTCCTGCTGACCCTGGGCTCAAACAACGCCAGTTTATGCCCGGACATGCTAGCTGCACAGAGAAAAACACCAGCCAATGTGTTAGTGGGGTTCAGCACCGCCAGCTGTTCCCCTGCTGTGCAGCTTGCAACGTGACCTGCAAACGCCACGCAGGCACATGAACTGAAATTGAAGGGAGCCTGGCCACCACCCCCAGGTGTTTCTATGTATAACAGCCACCTTGTACAGCAGTACTGCTGCATTTGTACAAGGTGGCTGACGTTTTCTCCTTGCCCACGTGGAACTCAACACGTACAAAATGTGTCTCTTTGAGACCATTCCACTGTCCCTGAGGTGTGACTTTCCTTTCTAATGATACGCAGCACCCCCCTTGGTAGCGCTTCCCGTCTTCTGACATCATTGGTTGGCTACTTGCGCCTGTTCGTCCGCCCTGCCTGAATAAAATGCTCCTCGTTGTCTTAATTATTTTGACTGCGAGGGTGTGATTGATGGGCACGAGCAGTGCATATCTTCGCCTGTCTTAACTCATCTCCTTCCGCCTTCTTCAGACTGTGCAGCCTCATGGCCGCGGCATGCGAGAAGGGATCAGCAGAGGCCGCCCAGTCTGAAGCAGGTGTAAGGACGTGTGTGAGCGGCCAAAATATTTACTGCTCAAGGCCACGAATCCCAGCACCGCAGTGTGGCTTTATGAAAAGACACTGTGGGTCTGGGATTTATGGCCATCGTTAACCGCACCGGCCAACATGAAATGAGGTCATAAGATGGGCAGCGCTAACAGGGCATTGCCAAGGGATAACACAAGAGCGCAGACTCCTGTACAGCAAATAACAACGCTCAGGAAGCTGCGCCAAGCACCAAGGCGTTATTTTGGACACCTGTGCTGCGTCTCATCAAAAAACCAAGTCACGCATCCACTACAGTTTGACTGTAGAATGGGGTAAATTGTGTATGTCTTTCATTCAGCGTGTGCAAGTAGACAAATTAATAGAGCAACCTTTCACTTGTGCAGCATTAATACTGCACAAGGTGTGTCTCTTGTACTTTGTAACACCTGAGGGGGGGGTTAAAGGTTTCCTTTGAAATTGGTTCAACTAGGCTTCGGCCTACACTCTGCTCCTCTCCTCCTCCTCCTGCTTCAACACGGGCTCTAACATCGCAAGTTTTTGCCCGCAAGTGCTAGCTGCACAGATAAAAACACACGCCATTGTGTTAGTGGGGTTCAGCAACGCCAGCTGTTCCCCCAGTGTGTAGCCGGCAAAGTGTCCTGCAAACGCAACGCAGACACAAAGCTGCCTCCAGTGCAGGCTTCGGCCTACACTCATCTCGCCCTGCTTACCCTTTGCTCCAACACCGCTAGTTGGGGCTCTAGGAAGACAATCTTTAATAGGCAAGGCAACGCATCCGGGTTCCAGCACCGCCAGCTGGTTCTCGGCAGTGTTCTTGTCACAGGTACTCCCTCGTGCCAAGCCTGGTTTCAGCACCGTCAGCTGTTTCCGGGTTGTGTCAACTTCACTGAGACGCCTATGCTTGCCCCGTCGTGGGGCGGTCGAGTTAGCCAACTCCAGGGTGCCTCCAGTTTAGGAGCTTCCTATGTGGGCTGCGTGAACTGGTAGTCAAGGCTGGTTCTGTAGTGCCAGTAGGCCCAGCTCCCCCTGTAGGACTGTTGGGGTTCGGTAACTGCGGCTGCCTCGCGGCCTAGCTGTTCTCTCCTCTCCTGTGGGCTTTGGGGTCCACCACCTGGTTCCAGCACCGTCAGCTGGTTCCGGGCCGAGCCTTTGGCTTAGGTGCCTCCTCCTGGGTAGCCGAGTTCCGCCAACGCCAGGCGGTCCTTGGTAGTGCTTTTAAGCGCGGGCACCTACAGCTTAGTAACCGGGTTCCAGCACCGTCAGCTGGTCCTCGGTCGTGCCATTGGCTCTTGCACACTGGGGCAACGCATCTGGGTTCCAGCACCGCCAGCTGGTTCTCGGCAGTGTTCTTGTCACAGGTACTCCCTCGTGCCAAGCCTGGTTTCAGCACCGTCAGCTGTTTCCGGGTTGTGTCAACTTCACTGAGACGCCTATGCTTGCCCCGTCGTGGGGCGGTCGAGTTAGCCAACTCCAGGGTGCCTCCAGTTTAGGAGCTTCCTATGTGGGCTGCGTGAACTGGTAGTCAAGGCTGGTTCTGTAGTGCCAGTAGGCCCAGCTCCCCCTGTAGGACTGTTGGGGTTCGGTAACTGCGGCTGCCTCGCGGCCTAGCTGTTCTCTCCTCTCCTGTGGGCCTTGGGGTCCACCACCTGGTTCCAGCACCGTCAGCTGGTTCCGGGCCGAGCCTTTGGCTTAGGTGCCTCCTCCTGGGTAGCCGAGTTCCGCCAACGCCAGGCGGTCCTTGGTAGTGCTTTTAAGCGCGGGCACCTACAGCTTAGTAACCGGGTTCCAGCACCGTCAGCTGGTCCTCGGTCGTGCCATTGGCTCTTGCACACTGGGGCAACGCATCCGGGTTCCAGCACCGCCAGCTGGTTCTCGGCAGTGTTCTTGTCACAGGTACTCCCTCGTGCCAAGCCTGGTTTCAGCACCGTCAGCTGTTTCCGGGTTGTGTCAACTTCACTGAGACGCCTATGCTTGCCCCGTCGTGGGGCGGTCGAGTTAGCCAACTCCAGGGTGCCTCCAGTTTAGGAGCTTCCTATGTGGGCTGCGTGAACTGGTAGTCAAGGCTGGTTCTGTAGTGCCAGTAGGCCCAGCTCCCCCTGTAGGACTGTTGGGGTTCGGTAACTGCGGCTGCCTCGCGGCCTAGCTGTTCTCTCCTCTCCTGTGGGCCTTGGGGTCCACCACCTGGTTCCAGCACCGTCAGCTGGTTCCGGGCCGAGCCTTTGGCTTAGGTGCCTCCTCCTGGGTAGCCGAGTTCCGCCAACGCCAGGCGGTCCTTGGTAGTGCTTTTAAGCGCGGGCACCTACAGCTTAGTAACCGGGTTCCAGCACCGTCAGCTGGTCCTCGGTCGTGCCATTGGCTCTTGCACACTGGGGCAACGCATCTGGGTTCCAGCACCGCCAGCTGGTTCTCGGCAGTGTTCTTGTCACAGGTACTCCCTCGTGCCAAGCCTGGTTTCAGCACCGTCAGCTGTTTCCGGGTTGTGTCAACTTCACTGAGACGCCTATGCTTGCCCCGTCGTGGGGCGGTCGAGTTAGCCAACTCCAGGGTGCCTCCAGTTTAGGAGCTTCCTATGTGGGCTGCGTGAACTGGTAGTCAAGGCTGGTTCTGTAGTGCCAGTAGGCCCAGCTCCCCCTGTAGGACTGTTGGGGTTCGGTAACTGCGGCTGCCTCGCGGCCTAGCTGTTCTCTCCTCTCCTGTGGGCCTTGGGGTCCACCACCTGGTTCCAGCACCGTCAGCTGGTTCCGGGCCGAGCCTTTGGCTTAGGTGCCTCCTCCTGGGTAGCCGAGTTCCGCCAACGCCAGGCGGTCCTTGGTAGTGCTTTTAAGCGCGGGCACCTACAGCTTAGTAACCGGGTTCCAGCACCGTCAGCTGGTCCTCGGTCGTGCCATTGGCTCTTGCACACTGGGGCAACGCATCTGGGTTCCAGCACCGCCAGCTGGTTCTCGGCAGTGTTCTTGTCACAGGTACTCCCTCGTGCCAAGCCTGGTTTCAGCACCGTCAGCTGTTTCCGGGTTGTGTCAACTTCACTGAGACGCCTATGCTTGCCCCGTCGTGGGGCGGTCGAGTTAGCCAACTCCAGGGTGCCTCCAGTTTAGGAGCTTCCTATGTGGGCTGCGTGAACTGGTAGTCAAGGCTGGTTCTGTAGTGCCAGTAGGCCCAGCTCCCCCTGTAGGACTGTTGGGGTTCGGTAACTGCGGCTGCCTCGCGGCCTAGCTGTTCTCTCCTCTCCTGTGGGCCTTGGGGTCCACCACCTGGTTCCAGCACCGTCAGCTGGTTCCGGGCCGAGCCTTTGGCTTAGGTGCCTCCTCCTGGGTAGCCGAGTTCCGCCAACGCCAGGCGGTCCTTGGTAGTGCTTTTAAGCGCGGGCACCTACAGCTTAGTAACCGGGTTCCAGCACCGTCAGCTGGTCCTCGGTCGTGCCATTGGCTCTTGCACACTGGGGCAACGCATCTGGGTTCCAGCACCGCCAGCTGGTTCTCGGCAGTGTTCTTGTCACAGGTACTCCCTCGTGCCAAGCCTGGTTTCAGCACCGTCAGCTGTTTCCGGGTTGTGTCAACTTCACTGAGACGCCTATGCTTGCCCCGTCGTGGGGCGGTCGAGTTAGCCAACTCCAGGGTGCCTCCAGTTTAGGAGCTTCCTATGTGGGCTGCGTGAACTGGTAGTCAAGGCTGGTTCTGTAGTGCCAGTAGGCCCAGCTCCCCCTGTAGGACTGTTGGGGTTCGGTAACTGCGGCTGCCTCGCGGCCTAGCTGTTCTCTCCTCTCCTGTGGGCCTTGGGGTCCACCACCTGGTTCCAGCACCGTCAGCTGGTTCCGGGCCGAGCCTTTGGCTTAGGTGCCTCCTCCTGGGTAGCCGAGTTCCGCCAACGCCAGGCGGTCCTTGGTAGTGCTTTTAAGCGCGGGCACCTACAGCTTAGTAACCGGGTTCCAGCACCGTCAGCTGGTCCTCGGTCGTGCCATTGGCTCTTGCACACTGGGGCAACGCATCTGGGTTCCAGCACCGCCAGCTGGTTCTCGGCAGTGTTCTTGTCACAGGTACTCCCTCGTGCCAAGCCTGGTTTCAGCACCGTCAGCTGTTTCCGGGTTGTGTCAACTTCACTGAGACGCCTATGCTTGCCCCGTCGTGGGGCGGTCGAGTTAGCCAACTCCAGGGTGCCTCCAGTTTAGGAGCTTCCTATGTGGGCTGCGTGAACTGGTAGTCAAGGCTGGTTCTGTAGTGCCAGTAGGCCCAGCTCCCCCTGTAGGACTGTTGGGGTTCGGTAACTGCGGCTGCCTCGCGGCCTAGCTGTTCTCTCCTCTCCTGTGGGCCTTGGGGTCCACCACCTGGTTCCAGCACCGTCAGCTGGTTCCGGGCCGAGCCTTTGGCTTAGGTGCCTCCTCCTGGGTAGCCGAGTTCCGCCAACGCCAGGCGGTCCTTGGTAGTGCTTTTAAGCGCGGGCACCTACAGCTTAGTAACCGGGTTCCAGCACCGTCAGCTGGTCCTCGGTCGTGCCATTGGCTCTTGCACACTGGGGCAACGCATCTGGGTTCCAGCACCGCCAGCTGGTTCTCGGCAGTGTTCTTGTCACAGGTACTCCCTCGTGCCAAGCCTGGTTTCAGCACCGTCAGCTGTTTCCGGGTTGTGTCAACTTCACTGAGACGCCTATGCTTGCCCCGTCGTGGGGCGGTCGAGTTAGCCAACTCCAGGGTGCCTCCAGTTTAGGAGCTTCCTATGTGGGCTGCGTGAACTGGTAGTCAAGGCTGGTTCTGTAGTGCCAGTAGGCCCAGCTCCCCCTGTAGGACTGTTGGGGTTCGGTAACTGCGGCTGCCTCGCGGCCTAGCTGTTCTCTCCTCTCCTGTGGGCCTTGGGGTCCACCACCTGGTTCCAGCACCGTCAGCTGGTTCCGGGCCGAGCCTTTGGCTTAGGTGCCTCCTCCTGGGTAGCCGAGTTCCGCCAACGTTAGGCGGTCCTTGGTAGTGCTTTTAAGCGCGGGCACCTACAGCTTAGTAACCGGGTTCCAGCACCGTCAGCTGGTCCTCGGTCGTGCCATTGGCTCTTGCACACTGGGGCAACGCATCTGGGTTCCAGCACCGCCAGCTGGTTCTCGGCAGTGTTTTTGTCACAGGTACTCCCTCGTGCCAAGCCTGGTTTCAGCACCGTCAGCTGTTTCCGGGTTGTGTCAACTTCACTGAGACGCCTATGCTTGCCCCGTCGTGGGGCGGTCGAGTTAGCCAACTCCAGGGTGCCTCCAGTTTAGGAGCTTCCTATGTGGGCTGCGTGAACTGGTAGTCAAGGCTGGTTCTGTAGTGCCAGTAGGCCCAGCTCCCCCTGTAGGACTGTTGGGGTTCGGTAACTGCGGCTGCCTCGCGGCCTAGCTGTTCTCTCCTCTCCTGTGGGCCTTGGGGTCCACCACCTGGTTCCAGCACCGTCAGCTGGTTCCGGGCCGAGCCTTTGGCTTAGGTGCCTCCTCCTGGGTAGCTGAGTTCCGCCAACGCCAGGCGGTCCTTGGTAGTGCTTTTAAGCGCGGGCACCTACAGCTTAGTAACCGGGTTCCAGCACCGTCAGCTGGTCCTCGGTCGTGCCATTGGCTCTTGCACACTGGGGCAACGCATCTGGGTTCCAGCACCGCCAGCTGGTTCTCGGCAGTGTTCTTGTCACAGGTACTCCCTCGTGCCAAGCCTGGTTTCAGCACCGTCAGCTGTTTCCGGGTTGTGTCAACTTCACTGAGACGCCTATGCTTGCCCCGTCGTGGGGCGGTCGAGTTAGCCAACTCCAGGGTGCCTCCAGTTTAGGAGCTTCCTATGTGGGCTGCGTGAACTGGTAGTCAAGGCTGGTTCTGTAGTGCCAGTAGGCCCAGCTCCCCCTGTAGGACTGTTGGGGTTCGGTAACTGCGGCTGCCTCGCGGCCTAGCTGTTCTCTCCTCTCCTGTGGGCCTTGGGGTCCACCACCTGGTTCCAGCACCGTCAGCTGGTTCCGGGCCGAGCCTTTGGCTTAGGTGCCTCCTCCTGGGTAGCCGAGTTCCGCCAACGTTAGGCGGTCCTTGGTAGTGCTTTTAAGCGCGGGCACCTACAGCTTAGTAACCGGGTTCCAGCACCGTCAGCTGGTCCTCGGTCGTGCCATTGGCTCTTGCACACTGGGGCAACGCATCTGGGTTCCAGCACCGCCAGCTGGTTCTCGGCAGTGTTTTTGTCACAGGTACTCCCTCGTGCCAAGCCTGGTTTCAGCACCGTCAGCTGTTTCCGGGTTGTGTCAACTTCACTGAGACGCCTATGCTTGCCCCGTCGTGGGGCGGTCGAGTTAGCCAACTCCAGGGTGCCTCCAGTTTAGGAGCTTCCTATGTGGGCTGCGTGAACTGGTAGTCAAGGCTGGTTCTGTAGTGCCAGTAGGCCCAGCTCCCCCTGTAGGACTGTTGGGGTTCGGTAACTGCGGCTGCCTCGCGGCCTAGCTGTTCTCTCCTCTCCTGTGGGCCTTGGGGTCCACCACCTGGTTCCAGCACCGTCAGCTGGTTCCGGGCCGAGCCTTTGGCTTAGGTGCCTCCTCCTGGGTAGCCGAGTTCCGCCAACGCCAGGCGGTCCTTGGTAGTGCTTTTAAGCGCGGGCACCTACAGCTTAGTAACCGGGTTCCAGCACCGTCAGCTGGTCCTCGGTCGTGCCATTGGCTCTTGCACACTGGGGCAACGCATCTGGGTTCCAGCACCGCCAGCTGGTTCTCGGCAGTGTTCTTGTCACAGGTACTCCCTCGTGCCAAGCCTGGTTTCAGCACCGTCAGCTGTTTCCGGGTTGTGTCAACTTCACTGAGACGCCTATGCTTGCCCCGTCGTGGGGCGGTCGAGTTAGCCAACTCCAGGGTGCCTCCAGTTTAGGAGCTTCCTATGTGGGCTGCGTGAACTGGTAGTCAAGGCTGGTTCTGTAGTGCCAGTAGGCCCAGCTCCCCCTGTAGGACTGTTGGGGTTCGGTAACTGCGGCTGCCTCGCGGCCTAGCTGTTCTCTCCTCTCCTGTGGGCCTTGGGGTCCACCACCTGGTTCCAGCACCGTCAGCTGGTTCCGGGCCGAGCCTTTGGCTTAGGTGCCTCCTCCTGGGTAGCCGAGTTCCGCCAACGCCAGGCGGTCCTTGGTAGTGCTTTTAAGCGCGGGCACCTACAGCTTAGTAACCGGGTTCCAGCACCGTCAGCTGGTCCTCGGTCGTGCCATTGGCTCTTGCACACTGGGGCAACGCATCTGGGTTCCAGCACCGCCAGCTGGTTCTCGGCAGTGTTCTTGTCACAGGTACTCCCTCGTGCCAAGCCTGGTTTCAGCACCGTCAGCTGTTTCCGGGTTGTGTCAACTTCACTGAGACGCCTATGCTTGCCCCGTCGTGGGGCGGTCGAGTTAGCCAACTCCAGGGTGCCTCCAGTTTAGGAGCTTCCTATGTGGGCTGCGTGAACTGGTAGTCAAGGCTGGTTCTGTAGTGCCAGTAGGCCCAGCTCCCCCTGTAGGACTGTTGGGGTTCGGTAACTGCGGCTGCCTCGCGGCCTAGCTGTTCTCTCCTCTCCTGTGGGCCTTGGGGTCCACCACCTGGTTCCAGCACCGTCAGCTGGTTCCGGGCCGAGCCTTTGGCTTAGGTGCCTCCTCCTGGGTAGCCGAGTTCCGCCAACGCCAGGCGGTCCTTGGTAGTGCTTTTAAGCGCGGGCACCTACAGCTTAGTAACCGGGTTCCAGCACCGTCAGCTGGTCCTCGGTCGTGCCATTGGCTCTTGCACACTGGGGCAACGCATCCGGGTTCCAGCACCGCCAGCTGGTTCTCGGCAGTGTTCTTGTCACAGGTACTCCCTCGTGCCAAGCCTGGTTTCAGCACCGTCAGCTGTTTCCGGGTTGTGTCAACTTCACTGAGACGCCTATGCTTGCCCCGTCGTGGGGCGGTCGAGTTAGCCAACTCCAGGGTGCCTCCAGTTTAGGAGCTTCCTATGTGGGCTGCGTGAACTGGTAGTCAAGGCTGGTTCTGTAGTGCCAGTAGGCCCAGCTCCCCCTGTAGGACTGTTGGGGTTCGGTAACTGCGGCTGCCTCGCGGCCTAGCTGTTCTCTCCTCTCCTGTGGGCCTTGGGGTCCACCACCTGGTTCCAGCACCGTCAGCTGGTTCTCGGCAGTGTCTTTTGCTCTTGTACCTTCTGCTCCCCATCCTGGTTCCAGTACCGTCAGCTGGTTCCGGGCAGAGCCTTTGGCTTAGGTGCCTCCTTCTGGGTATCCAAGTTCCACCAATGTCAGGTGGTCCTTGGTAGTGCTTTCAGGCACGGGTACCTCCTGCTTAGTAACCGGGTTCCAGTAACGTCAGCTGGTCCTTGGTAGTTCCATTGGCTCTTGGACATTCGGCTACCCATCCGGGTTCCAGTACCGTCAGCTGGTTCTCGGCAGTGTCTTTTGCTCTTGTACCTTCTGCTCCCCATCCTGGTTCCAGTAACGTCATCTGGTTCCGGGCAGAGCCTTTGGCTTAGGTGCCTCCTTCTGGGTATCCGAGTTCCGCCAACGTCAGGCGGTCCTTGGTAGTGCTTTTTAGCACGGGTACCTCCTGCTTAGTAACCGGGTTCCAGTAACGTCAGCTGGTCCTCGGTAGTTCCATAGGCTCTTGAACCTTCGGGTAGCCATCCGAGTTCCAGTTCCATCAGCTGGTTCTTGGCATTTTCTCAGCCTTCTTGTACCTTCTGCTACATTTCCAAGTTGAAGACCCTAACGTCGACAACCCGGAAGACCACCCCGATGACGACGACCCGGAAGACCACCCCGATGACGACGACGACGACGACGGCGGAGACGACGACGGCTGAGACGACGACGGCGGAGATGACGACACTGGAGACGAAGACCCTGGAGACGACAACATGGAAGACCGAGAAGCAGAAGAACAAGAGGCTGCAGAACAAAGAGCAGAAGAACATTAAGCATAAGACTTAATATCAGAGCAAAAGATATTATCTAAATTATATGCAGAAGAAGACTAAGCAGTGTATGGGGGTGAGTCCGTTCCTCCTCGTGGTGCCCCTGGATAAAGCCTGATGCTGCAGGCCAAACTGAACGCGGACAAATGTAACTTTTGTGACTGGCAGAACGGAAGGTGTAATCTTCCAACTTTTATAGACAACAACTACGGGAATGCCTGTCACAAATGAGAATATGATGAAGAAGTAGAATAGGAAGAATAATAACAGTGGAATAAAAAGAATATGTAGAATAGGAAGAATAATAATAGTTGAAGAAAATGAATATGAAGAATGTAATAAAAAAAAAAATAGGTAGAAGATGAAGAAGAAGATGAATAAGGTGAAGAAGTTGATGTCAAGGATGCTGATGATGATGAAGATGAAAGTGTGGGAAAAGAAAAAAAAAAAAAAAAGAAAAAAAAGAAGGGGAAGGGCGTGGAATAGTGAAACATCAATATCTGACAAAATAAAAAAAATTTACATACTCAATATCTTTTTCAATCCGAACTTCTTTAAAAAAAAAAAAAAAACATGCTATTCTATTTGATTGGACTAATCCTCATTGCCTTTAATGTCTCCGCCACCTCCCCCATACATCCTACATTATTCTTAGTTGTTTTCCTTCAGGTAGAATGAACCTACAAGGAAAGAAAGGGTTTATTTTAATTCCGATATTTTGGTCCCATTGACTTGCATTGGGATCGGGTATCGGTATCGGCGATATCCGATATTTTTTGAATATCGGCCGATCCAAACCGATACCGATACTTTCCGATATCGGAAGGTATCGCTCAACACTAACGGTGACTATATGGTCTACCTGGAGGAATTTATTTTTGTGGATTTTCGGTAACAAATATAACGTCGAAATGATAGGTTCTGGCACCTGTAGGGCCAAAAAAAGTTCTTTAGAAATAATCCCATCATTCTGTGCCCTCATTGTCAAATCCCGTAATTCTGTACTAAAAGATATGGATGGATTGTACATTAACTTCTTATAGCATAGTTTGTGTTAAGTGTCGAGTTCCCGCCGCTGCACAGGGGGAATCCCGGTTCCATTTCACTCTCCACTTTCTATCTGGGAAGAAGAACATTCGTGCCGATGCTCTCTTTCGCTCCGTTGTATCATCTGAGGAGGAGGAAGAGGCCGCATATGGCCCGTGACGTCGGAGATTACCGTATGTTCGGGCATGTGTTTCCTGCGCCAAAAACAAGTCTCCTCGACAACGGCCAATTGGGTTGCTTTACCACCTACCGGTGGCGGACAGGCCCTGGGAGATGATCGGAATGGATTTTGTGGTGGGCTTACCCAAGTCTCGTAGCTGCACCATTATCTGGGTTATCACCGACCATTTTTCCTAAATGGTGCACTTGGTGCCTCTTCCACGGCTACCTTCTGCACGGGCTCTGGCAGCGTTGTTTATCAAACATATCTTTCGCCTACACGGTATGTTGGACAAAATTGTCAGTGACCGGGGACCCCAATTTGCATCTCGGTTTGCACCTCTGAAACACACAAAGACGGTAACACCCTGGACCTGGTTTTCGCCCGGCTCTGATCAATCTCCTACCTTGATAACTCACCACTTCCCCTCTCTGACCACATTCTCTCTTTCACACTCACAAATCCTCGCTCACCCCAGCACCCTCCTACCTACCATTCAGTCAGAAATCTACATGCCATTAACCCTCATACACTTTCAGACTCCCTACGCTCATTATTGTCCCCAATCTCTTCTTTTTCCTGTCCTAATCTGGCCGTACATCACTTCAATGACACTCTTAGAAGCACCCTTGACCAAGTAGCTCCCCTCACCCTCAGAACCTCCAGAGAGTGAAACAGCCCTGGCTCACATCGCAAACCCAATTTCTCCAGCGATGCTCTAGGTGTGCTGAATGCTTATGGAGGAAAACACGCACACCAGAAGACTTCATACACTTCAAATTTATGTTAAGGACCTATAATTCTGCCCTTCACCTCGCCAAACAGACCTACTTCACCACCCTGATCTCCTCACTATCCAACAACCCCAAGAAACTTTTTGACACCTTTCACTCCCTCCTCAGGCCAAAAGCACAAGCCCCTATCACAGACACTTGTGCTGATGACCTTGCTTCCCACTTTATAGAGAAAATAGACAATATCCGTCAGGAAATCCGCTCCCAATCACCAAGTTCAGTGACTCCCATCCCTACCTGCATTTCCCCTGGCTCACTCTCCACATTCGATCCCATCACAGAAGAAGTCTCCAGGCTCCTCTCCTCTTCTCGTCCGACTACATGCACCACCGACCCCATTCCCTCACATCTCCTCCAGTCTCTCTCTCTAGTCGTCACAACTCACCTAACTACAATCTTTAATCTCTCCCTCTCCTCTGGCATTTTTCCCTCCTCCTTCAAACACTATAATTACTCCATTACTAAAGAAACCCACCCTCGACCCATCCTGCACAAACAACTACAGACCATTCTCCAATCTCTCCTTCATCTCTAAACTCTTGGAGCAACTGATATACTCTCGCCTTACCCGTTACCTCTCCACTCACTCCCTCCTTGACCCTTCACAGTCTGGTTTCCGCCCCCTACATTCGACAGAAACTGCACTCATCAAAGTTACCAATGACCTTCTGACAGCAAAACGTAACGGTGACCACTCTCTGCTCATTCTTCTTGACCTTTCTGCCGCTTTCGACATTGTTGATCATCCTCTCCTACTCTCTAGGCTCCAGTCACTTGGCATTAAGGACACTGCTCTCCTGGTTCTCCTCCTATCTTTCTGACCGCTCCTTCAGTGTTCTGTTCTCTGGCTCCACTTCATCTCCTCTTCCTCTCACTGTCGGGGAACCTCAGGGCTTAGTTCTTGGCCCCCTTCTCTTCTCTCTCTACACGGCCCCAATTGGACAGACCATCAGCAGATTTGGCTTTCAGTACCATCTTTATGCCGATGACACACAACTATACACATCCTCCCCTGACCTTACCCCCGCTGTACTACAGAACGCCACCTACTGTCTGTCTGCAGTCTCCAACATCATGTCTGCTCTCTATCTGAAACTCAACCTCTCCAAAACTGAACTTCTTCTGCTCCCGCCATCTACTAACCTCCCTAAATCTGACATTTCCCTCTCTGTGGGTGGCACCATAATAACACCCCGGCAGCAGGCGCGCTGTCTGGGTGTTATGTTTGACTCCGATCTCTCCTTCACCTCCCATATACAATCTCTTGCCCGCTCGTGCCGCTTACACCTAAAGAACATCTCTAGAATCCACCCTTTTCTCACCATAGAAACAACAAAAACCCTCACTGTCGCCCTGATCCACTCCCGCCTGGACTACTGTAATGCTCTACTAATTGGCCTCCCCCTTACTCGACTTTCCCCTCTCCAGTCTATCCTTAATGCAGCAGCCAGGGTCGTCCATCTGGCTAATCGTTACTCGGATTCGTCCGCTCTTCGCCAGTCGTTACACTGGCTGCCCATTCATTACAGGATACAATTCAAAGTACTTGTTCTCACCCACAAAGCTCTCCACGGTGCGGCACCCCAATACATCTCCTCCCTCATTTCGGTCTATCAGCCTAACCAACCGCTGCGCTCTGCAAATGATTTTCGACTAACCTCTGCACTAATCCGTACCTCCCACTCCCGACTCCAAGACTTCTCCCGTGCTGCACCAATCCTCTGGAATGCTCTACCCCAAGATATTAGGACCATCTACAATTTGCATAGTTTTAGGCGCTCGCTCAAAACACATTTGTTCAGAGCGGCCTATCACATTCAGTAATCAAAGTCATTTTATGTTTGTGTGTGTGTAGCCCATTCACTATCTCAATCTATCCCCCACCCCCTGAAGATGGCTGGACCATCATTGTAAATACATCATTGTAGATACACACCTGTACTTTGTATCTCCCCCACCTCATTGTAGATTGTAAGCTCTCACGAGCAAGGTCGTTTTATTTCGCTTTAATTATTGTATTGTTAACATTGTTACTGTTTGTGTTTGAAACTGTTAAACTGTAAAGCGCTGTGGAATGTTGGCGCTATATAAATAAAGATTATTATTATTATTATCTCGGTTCTGGAGAGAGCTTTGTCGTCTACTCAGCATTGAGTTGAATCTCTCATCAGCATATCATCCCGAGACAAATGGGTTGGTAGTGAGGGCCTATCAGACCCTGGTCACATATCTGCGAGATTTTGTTTCTGCCAGGCAGGATGACTGGACATCCTTGCTACCGTGGGCGGCATTTGCACTTAACAACACTGTAGCCGACTCCACTGGTCAGACTCCATTCCTCCTTAATTACGGCCAGCATCCGTGGGTTCCTGTGCCTATGCCCATGTCTTCCGCCGACTCCAGGGTGGCAGACTGGGCTGTGGAAGCATGGGACATTTGGGACCGCACTCAGGATGCCATCTGGGCCTCCAAGGAGAGAATGAGGTCCTCCGCTGATGCACATCGGCGCCCTGCTCCAATCTTTGCTCCTGGCGACTTAGTGTGGCTCTCCGCCTGTAACATCAGGCTGCGAGTTGAGTCCACTAAATTTGCACCTCGCTATTTGGGCCCCTTCAAGGTACTCGAACAGGTTAACCCTGTGGTCTACCCTCTGGCTCTTCCTCCACGCCTAGGTGTCACCGACACCTTTCATGTGTCCCTTTTAAAGCCCGTACACATGTCCCGGTTTTCCGAGTCATCTGCCGGGACATCGGGTTCGTCTACGGACGAATACGAGGTGAACGCTATTTTGGGGTGCAAGGTGGTATTGGCAAAAAATTTTATTTGGTGGACTGGAGGGGTTATGGCCTAGAGGACAGGTCCTGGGAGCGTGTTGAGCACATTCGAGCTCCGCAGCTCATTGCGGTCTTCGAGTGTAGCGAGGTCCAAGGAGGAGGGGTAGTGTTAGGTGTCGAGTTTTTGCCGCTGCAAAGGGGGAATCTCTAACCATGTCTGCTGTGGTCTCCCATTCTCTTCCAGCCGCAGTGGAGCCTGCTCAGCGGAGATGTCGGCACCAGCATCTGGCTCAGGCTGATACTGGATGACTGGTTACTACTGCCCTTCCAGGCTCTGTTATTGTAGCCAGCCATGTTCAGCAGCGAGCAGGTCTTTCTGGGACTAAGTCCAGCTTTTCCCATACTGAGAATGCCCACGAGACCACCTCACATTGGAGGTCTGGGGTCACATGCTCAAGTCCTATAGCAGCTCCTATTGGACCACCAGGAAGGTCCTTGTCTGCTACAGCTATAAAAGGTTTGCATTTCCGCACGGCCATGCACTAGTATCAACCTATGTTTTGAGCCTTGCTACAGTGTGGTCATGTTTGCATGAGGTTAGGGCTGGCTGAAATAAGCCCCTAGAATACCAGCACCTCCGGAGAGGAATTTTGTGCCTTTGGATTCAGGTCTTGGCTGAAATAAGCCCCTAGAATACCGGCACCTCCGGAGAGGAGTTTTGTGCCTTTGGATTCAGGTCTTGGCTGAAATAAGCCCCTAGAATACCGGCACCTCCGGTGAGGAGTTGTTTGTGTGCTATGCTGACTGCATGACCACAGTTTTGCTTTGTTTGGTAGCTGTGTTCCTCTGTGAGGTTAACAGGGCGCAGCGTTTCCCTATCCTAGCAATTCTGTTAAGTAACAGAGTTAGCTAATACCGCCATATAGCACCGCCAATTAGCACCAGCAGGTTTCTCTCCTGCAGGGTGGACCCCGGGTTGCAAACGCACTTATTATTACATATATTTACACTCAGTGCATTCCGACAACCCTAACAGTTTGTTACCAAAGAAGAAAAATACCTGCCTAGTAACGTGGCAATGCTTCAAATAACTATAGACATCCAAAAAAAGAACAAAAAGCAATTTTGACCATAAAACAATGAAACTTGCTCAATTTGCTCTAAGGTATTTATGGAGCTCCTCATAGGTAATAACAAAAAAAGCCTGGACAAGCTGGATATGGACATAGAGGAAACTCAGAAAAAACTAAATGAGAACTTAACTACATCGGAAATGGATGTCTTCAGTAAGGAAATCGACAATCAATTTTCCATCTGGGAAAAAGAAATTAAGGAAACCAAAGCAAAGAAATTTCAAAGAGACCTACAAGATTATAAAAGCGGTACGGTCTACAGATGGCAATCCGCTGCCTCCAAACCTTCTAATTTATCTCGCTCATCCTCTATGTCATCTTCGTCCTCAAGAGAAAGAGAAGGGGTACATAATCGGATGTACAATCTGCGTAGAAATAATTATAGAAGGAAAAATGACACTCCGAGGAAATTCGGGAAAAACAATGGAGGAGCTTCTACATCTAAACTGCAGGTGATTAATCTTTCCAACTGTGAACTTACGCAAGCACAACAAGAGGTTCTTAGTTTAGGCCTATCTTTCTCACCTACCTCACCCTTCGATTCCTTTTCAGCTATAAAGGATCTTCAATTGTTCGCCCGCAAACTGGTCCTCAAAAAACTTCATGATAAGCCTACTGGGGAGGACTGGACTGATGCAGATCTACAAGCCATAGCCATTTTGGAAGAACTGGAGGGCGAACAACAGGATAATCATGAAGCTGATGCAGGTAAACGGACATTCTCTCCGCCGATCCCTAAAAAGTTCCCTCCATTAAATATCTACCCTGATATAGAAATGTTTGTAAAATTAGTTACAAAAGAATTTGAAAAAATTGATGCATCCATTAGCGGCCATAACCTTTCAGGAGCGCATAGGGCAGCTTTAAAGGAGCTTAAAGATCTCAAGGGGGTCCTAATTAAACCTGCGGATAAAGGAGGGAACGTTGTAATATGGCCAGTGCATATGTACGAGAGAGAAGCCTTCAGGCAACTACGAGATGAGTCCTGCTACAAGAAATTAACATTCAATCCGACACACAAATTTCAACAGGAACTGCAAAACATTTTGGATGAGGCTTTTTACAACGGACTTATCTCCAAGAGTCTGCAGAATCATCTCATTCCCCAATATCCGAGAATGGCCTGTATTTACTTTACCCCAAAAATCCACAAAAACCCTGATGTATCACCTGGGCGGCCTATAGTCTCGGGCAATGGCAATTTGTGCGAGACTATTTCCAAATTCTTGGATTTCCATCTCAAGCCACTGGTATGTGATCTACCATCTTATGCCAAAGATACTGGTGATGTCTTGAGAAAAATTGAGGGGATACCATGGGATGAAGATATGTGGCTCGTCTCTATGGATGTTGAATCGCTATATACATCCATCCACCATCAAGATGGAATTCGGGCGGTTAGAACATTCTTGACTATGACTGAGCACGATCCTGACTTTGTTAATTTTCTTCTCATCCTCTTAACCTTTGCCTTAGAGCATAACTTTTTTATTTTCAAGGAGACCATTTATCTTCAAAAACAAGGCACCGCCATGGGTGCAGCTTTCGCGTCCACGTACGCAAATTTGTTTTTAGGCATGTGGGAGAGGGGGCTGTTTCTTACACAACCAGTGGCATACATCGAGGGGGTCCTGTTTTGGACCCGCTATATAGATGACATTTTGTTCATCTGGCAGGGTCCGGAGCGGGACCTCCTCGAGTTTGTCAAAATCCTGAATGATAACAACCTTAATATTAGACTTACCGTAAAATATAGTCAAACTGTAATTGACTTCCTAGACATTCAAATTTCTGGTATGGTGGGTAAAACTTTAGAAACAGATGTCTTCAGGAAGGAGACAGCCGTCAACAGCCTTCTCCATGCCTCATCATTCCATCCAAAACCTCTCATAGATAGTATCCCTACGGGGCAATTTTTGAGGGCCAGACGAATCTGCTCGAATGATGTGACCTTTCAAGAACAAGCTAATGCACTCTCTACAAGATTTGAAGAACGAGGTTACTCTAAAAGAAGTATTAAAAGAGGTTATAAAAAAGCCAGGTATGAGAATCGTTTGAATCTTCTGCAACCTCGTAATGATGGCAAAACCACTGCTGAATCTATGGTGCGGTTTATCTCCACGTACAACGGTAAATGGTTCGAAATGAGGGAGGTTCTGAGAAAATATTGGCCGATTTTATTGACTGATCGTACCCTTGCCAAACATTTGCCTCAACATCCTGTTATTACATATCGTCGATCTCCGAATTTAAAAGACCAGCTTGTCCACAGCTATTATCATGGACCACGAATGGAAAGAAGCTTCACCTCCAAAGGCCTGAAATGGGGGTTTTATCCATGTGGAGAATGTATCTCATGCCCTAATATGTTACGTGCAACTGAGTTCAAGTCATGTGACGGTAAGAAAACATTTACCATTACGCAGCACATTACCTGCAATACATCTGGAGTAGTATACATGGCAACCTGTACCTGCCCCAAGGTATATGTGGGACTTACTTCTAGGTCGATCAAAATCAGGGCAAGGGAGCATTATCGAGACATTATGAACGCCTCTAAGGTAGATGATCCCTCTCTCCTAAAGCCCGTTCCTAGGCATTTTAGGAAATTTCATAACTGTGATGCTACGCTTCTTTTTGTCACGGGTATTGATAAGGTATATGTCGACACTCGGGGAGGTAACTGGAGGAAAACACTGGCACAATTGGAGGCCCAATGGATCTTCAGAATGGGTTCTATCCAACCGGCAGGCCTTAACGAGGTTCTCAGTTTTGCCCCCTTTTTGTAAACACGTTCTGCATGTTTTTAGTAACTTTTACTTTTTTGTTTTTAGGTGTGTTTTTATTATTACTCGGTATTTATTTTAATTCTCGTTTTCTATTTTTTCCAATTAGTTGACTGATATTTTGAAGTGCTGGGTCTAATCATGACTGTTTATTCATCTCTTACTCATCTCCATGAAGCCTGATGCCATTAAGAATACTGCCACTTCTGCCTCATTCCAGCACAATTTGTCCTATGGAGGCTGCAAAAGTTGGACTTGCCATATCCAGAGGAACGATCTCTTCACTTCTAAGCACCTTTTTTATGGACACTTTTTTCTACTAGGTCCTCTATGGAGTACCTTATTTTATAGATTTTACTCTCTTTTGTGATGAGATATATATTCTGCACTATATTTATGATTCATATTGGACAATTATGATATTTATAGCATTGGGTTTATAATAATTTAGATATTGTTTTCACTTTATATCCTTGGGTCAGCATACCCATCACATTGCACAGTCTGTATGCTGTATACTGTCCGTGTTTTTCTTACGGATCTTAGACACGTATCACATAAGATTAGTTTTGTGTCTGCTTTTTTTATTTACATTATTATTTTTTTAGTTTGAGCTCTTTTTTCATGATTACATGGCTACTATCAATGTCGGTATAATCTTTTGCGGCCACAGATGAGTTTATATGGCCACTGTTCATTTTGGCTGAAATATTTTGCGGCCGTATATGTCCTTTATAGATGTTGTTTTTTATCTCTTTGCTCTTTCTACAGATGGTGTCTGGTATTTTTGCGTATTACCCATGGGGCAGGCTGTGTTTTCTTACTTTTGTTACAGCCTCTAGCTGTACCAGTACTCTCTTTTCTCTTCAGCGCTACGTGCGCTAGCGCAGGCTTTCTTTTTCTGGTTACCTTGGAGATGTATACTGGTCGGCACTCGTAAGTCTTCTAGCGCAGTGTGCGCTTGCGTGGGCTGCCTGTGTTCGCCGTCGTTGTGGAGACGCGTCCTTACTGGCACCTGATTCACCCCCCGCTCTGACGCGTCGGGCGGGGAAGTGGTCAGGCGTCATGAGACGCCGATCGGCAGCGGCGTCGCGCAGGAACACTCACGGAAGCGCCATCACACAACTGCGACCAACCCTAATTAGACCTTACTATTTAAGCATCGGCCAACGCACCTTTAGTACACTTTCATCCCCGGACGAAGCTTAACGCGAAACGCGCGTCGGGTTGCTGTCACCACCATCAGGTAATTTACTGGGCTGCTATCCTCACATTCACCTTACCTATGCATCCTGCATATTTGAGCTTATATTGAGATAGGTTCCCTGTCCTTATTGATCCTTTATTATTGTTACCTGGCTATATATGTCCTCTAACCACTTGGCCTCTTTGAATTGCAAGCATGATTTTTTGCTGCTATATTTACTATTAGGCTACTATTATTTATAATTAGGCCGGTCTTAGTTTGTTAGGGATTATCTGTTCCTTTGATATAGGTTTAAATTTCAAGCACTTTATCCATATATGGTCCAACTTTAGGATCTTATTTACTATGCTTTATATATTTCTATGAGGATATTGGTAGAACCATTTAGCATGCCTGGTTGAGACTTTTTTCTGCGCAGTGCATATATATCTATATTTTTTTGCAATCATTTTTTTTTACCTTATTTTGTATACTTTCTGCTCTGTACTGTGCAAGCATTACCACATTCTATAAGGATTCATTCTGTAAACTTTTTTGTATATGGTAATATTGGCATCCACGCTTTTGCCTTATGGTGGCAATCTCTTTTGCATATTTTTTCCACCTTTTATGGAATTCTATTTTATGTATTCTAGTGTGTATAATAAAGTTTCATTGTTTTATGGTCAAAATTGCTTTTTGTTCTTTTTTTGGATGTCTACAGTTTGTTACCAAGTTGTCGACATATTTCCTGTTCATATAACTCAACAGGCCAAATAACAATATTACTACCTTTATCAGACGGTTTAATCACCACATTGTCCCAACCACAAAGTTTTACAAGAGAACTCCGTTCTTCACTAGAAAGATTATCATGCTCAATTCTCCTAGGGATGGATTCAAGATCTTTGGAGACTAGCTTCACGAACAAATCAACATTGGGACATGTGGATAAAGCTGGAAACTTTTTCAACCCAGGGAGTATTGATATAAGAATCTTACCACTATCCGGAGTGTTGTGTTCCTCTGCCAACTGCTCTAAATTCCTTGGAGCCTCCTGCTCTGTTTCTGTTGGAAACATTTGATGCAAAGTTTGATTCTTCATCTGATATGGTTTTATTCATTACAAAACTGGACTTTTCTCTGTCTCACAATTTCTTCACATTGAAGGGGCCCTTCTACCTACAGCTCCAGGACACAGCAATGGGTGCGGCCTTCGCACCATGCTATGCTAATTTGTTCCTGTGGCAGTGAGAGAGGGACCTTTTTATGTCTGATGGACTGTCATCGGCGGACCACATCCCCTTTTGGGCGCGGTACATCGACATTTTTTTTCATCTGGCAAAGGACATCTGATTAATTAGTTTCTTTTGTTTCTGGCCTTAATGACAATAACAGGAACATTCATTTAACGTACACTGCACACCCAAATGTGATTGATTTTCTTGACATCAGGATTAGACGTGATGAGAACAATATATTGCAGACAGACATTTTTCGCAAACCAACTGCTGTGAATGTGTTACTGCATGCCACGTCCGCTCATCCTCAGTCCGTTGTGAGATCAGTACCAATTGGTCAGTTTCTCCGTCTTATGAGAATATGCTCTACCAATGAGGATTTGAAAAGCAAGCACAGGATCTCAAGTTGAGATTCCATGACCAGGGGTATAGTCACTGTGCGATTAAACGGGCATATCAGAGAGCAAAACACTCATCACGTAAAGAATTACTATATTCTAGCAGAACATCTAAAGTGACCAACAAGGTGCGTTTTTTTACAAAATATAATGCACAGGCAGAATCTATTCACAGATGTCTTAGCAAGCGTGGCCCATTCTGTGTGCTGACCCTGTTTTGGCTACTTACCTACCTGAGAAGCCACAAATAACATTTCGTCGGACCAACAATTTACAAGACCACTTGATAAGAATTCACTATGTTACAACTTCAAAACCAACTTTTTTAGACAGATTTCCCACCATTGAAAAAGGTTCTTATCCATGTGGTAACTGTGTGGCGTGCCCAACTACGGAACAGACAAAAGTTTTCTTTAATCAAGAGGGCGCTCGTACTTATAAAATTAGACATCATATAACGTGCCTCCAAAGCAGTAGTATATTTTGCAATGTGCCCATGTAATAAAATTTGTTGGCTTGACAACAAGGCAACTTAAAAATACAGATACGTGAGCACGTTCTGGGGATTAAAGCAGCGTTAGTTGAGAATGATGTGAGTAATTTGAAGACCATTCCGAAACATTTCAAACTCCACCATAATTGTGATAGCACCCTATTGAGAATATGCGGGATTGATTTAATTACAACTAACATTAGGGGTGCTAAGGTTAGTTACAAACTCGCTCAATGCAAAACAATAATGTGTGCAAACTGTAAAACGCTGTGGAATATGTTAGTGCTATATAAAAATAAAGATTATTATTATTATTATTATAAACTGGATTTGGACTCAACACGGTCCAGCTACTGGGTTTAAATGAGAATAATAGTTTTGCCCCATTTCTCTGACTCATCTTGTATTATTTTATATTTTTTATCTTATCTGTATGTTTATATATTTTTATGCCTTCAGGAGGCATTTTAGTTTTATTCATGGGCATCACATGGTGCATACTTTTATTATTTGTCATACTATTACTAGTATTATCATCAGTTTTATTTATTGATTTTCTTACATAATTAGTTTTACTTAGCTAACTTTTTCTGTTCATTTTTATAGAGTATTACATACAGTCACAGTGTACGCATATATACATGAATATTGGCGGGACTACAAAATAGTCAGTCCAACATGAATTCCTGAAGATCACTGAAAAAGGATGTTATATTTATTATCATTATTATTTTCTGCTTTCTAATTTCTATTTCTGTATTTATGAATTTGTGTTTTCCTTATTAATCTTATTCTTTGCATTCATTATTTGTCATTATTTTGCGATTGTAATTTACATATAATATTTATACTGTCTTGATGGGCTGACTGCGGTATGCGCACGGGTGCAGTGCCGTCTGGGGGGTCTGTTCACGGCCGTGTCTCCATTGTCTCCTGGTTGCAACTTGTTTGTTACCTTGTAGACTTGACGGGTCTGGCCCAGCCTCACCCTTGTTTCCTGCGTGTCACTCAGTGCTTTCAGCCTTACAAGCTCCGTTCCTGTCATTGCTAAGGACGCTTTGTATATTATTCGTGACTCTTCATCACATGACCTATATGCGTCATGGCTTCTCCCTTTCATGCGCAGTACATAGATGCTGGGACTTAGGTTGTATACTGGTCTTGCGCAGTGGACATATTTGCTTATACTATGCAGGTGGCATCATTTGACGCAACAACTTGTGTCTTCCTTTTCCACTGGTTGCCCATAATACACCCCCTTCCCTGATAGGCTAGACATGCTATTTTACTCACCTCTCTCCTTTTGGCGCCAACCCTGACGAATACAGCATGCCGAAACGCGCGTTGGGGAGGGCTCTTATCCAGGAGACCAGGAGTCCATTACACTAATCGGTAAGTTATTATATAATTCTGTTAGTACGCATTGAGTATTCTACCTTACGCTGCTCTCTGGTCACACAGTATATGTTGTGGAGACACTGACACCTGGTTTGCACTTTACTCATTTTTTTGGATACAAGTAGTTTTTCTCATTGGGAATGAATTTTGCCATATGCACCTTATATCACGATCATGTCTGAATTTTTGTGCACTACATGCATGATATGTTGTCAACAAAAAAAAATCAGAAATTTTGAGCACTACATATGTTTTTAATATTTTTGTATGTAACTTTTGTCACATCTAATATACAGTGCAGACCAAAAGTTTGGACACACCTCATTTAAAGATTTTTCTGTATTTTCATGACTATGAAAATTGTACATTCACACCGAAGGCATCAAAACTATGAATTAACACATGTGGAATTATATACTTAGCAAAAAAGTGTTAAACAACTGAAATTGTGTCTTCTATTCTAGGTTCTTCAAAGTAGCCACCTTTTGCTTTTATGACCGCTTTGCACACTTTTGGCATTCTCTTGATGAGCCTCAAAAGGTAGTCACCCTATTCACAGCACCATATAGAGCTCAGGAAAAGGAGAGACAAATGATAAGTCCTGAAAATAGGACTGAACCTTGGGGATGTGAGCGAGGAACAAGGGGAGCGTTTTCATCAGGACATTAAAACAATGGAAGAACGGTATCAAGGCCGGTGGGACTCGCATATGATGGCTGACTATTGCTGAAGCTTGCTGAGAGACAACCCAGAAGCTGGACATCACAGATCAGCCAAGAAAAGAAAGTTCAAATAACTGCCATTTGTCATTCATCTGTGTGCCACATATGTGTTTTTATATTTTGTAGTTTAATTCTGGAAGTATATTTGATTTGCTGTACATAGACTTTGTAATCTTTGTTATTCCTTGATTAAAAATATACAAAATGTAGTTCCGAAAATCATGTGTTTTTATCATAAAACATTAGGAGTAATTTTCATCAAAAATTAAAAATATCTCGAAATCCTGATGTGATAGCCAAAAACGGAGTTCATATTCGTAATCAGCAGCCAAAATTGACTTAAAATATGTTTTAAAACCTTTTGCCAGAAAAATTGCGTTGACCAGTGTTATTAACCCCTCTGTGACCTTAGACGTACTATCCCGTCGAGGTGCCCTGGGCTTATCTGACCCTGGACGGGATAGTACGTCATAGCCGATCGGCCGCGCTCACGGGGGGAGCGCGGCCGATCGCGGCCGGGTGTCAGCTGCTTATCGCAGCTGACATCCGGCACTATGTGCCAGGAGCGGTCACGGACCGCCCCCGGCACATTAACCCCTGGCACACCGCGATCAAAGATGATCGCGATGTGCCGGCGGTACAGGGAAGCACCGCGCAGGGAGGGGGCTCCCTGCGGGCTTCCCTGAGCCCCCCGCAGCAACGCGATGTGATCGCGTTGCTGCGAGGGTCTCCTCACCTCCCTCCCTGCTCGAGCCCCGGATCCAAGATGGCCGCGGATCCGGGTCCTGCAGGGAGGGAGGTGGCTTCACAGAGCCTGCTCAGAGCAGGCACTGTGAAGCCTGCAGCGCTGCATGTCATATCAGTGATCTGACAGAGTGCTGTGCAAACTGTCAGATCACTGATCTGTGATGTCCCCCCCTGGGACAAAGTAAAAAAGTAAAAAAAAAAATTTCCAAATGTGTAAAAAAAATAAAAAAAAATATTCCAAAATAATGAAAAAAAAAAAAAATATTATTCCCATAAATACATTTCTTCATCTAAATAAAAAAAAAACAACAATAAAAGTACACATATTTAGTATCGCCGCGTCCGTAACGGCCCGACCTATAAAACTGGCCCACTAGTTAACCCCTTCAGTAAACACCGTAAGAAGAAAAAAAAAAAAACGAGGCAAAAAACAACGCTTTATTATCATACCGCCGAACAAAAAGTGGAATAACACGCGATCAAAAGGACAGATATAAATAACCATGGTACCGCTGAAAGCGTCATATTGTCCCGCAAAAAAAGAGCCGCCATACAGCATCATCAGCAAAAAAATAAAAAAGTTATAGTCCTGAGAATAAAGCGATGCAAAAATAATTATTTTTTCTGTAAAATAGTTTTTATCGTATAAAAGCACCAAACCATAAAAAAATGATATAAATGAGGTATCGCTGTAATCGTACTGACCCGAAGAATAAAACTGATTTATCAATTTTACCAAACGCGGAACGGTATAAACGCCTCCCCCAATAGAAATTCATGAATAGCTGGCTTTTGGTCATTCTTCCTCACAAAAATCGGAATAAAAAGCGATAAAAAAATGTCACGTGCCCAAAAATGTTTTCAATAAAAACGTCAACTCGTCCCGCAAAAAACAAGACCTCACATGACTCTGTGGACCAAAATATGGAAAAATTATAGCTCTCAAAATGTGGTATTGCAAAAAATATTTTTTGCAATAAAAAGGGTCTTTCAGTGTGTGACGGCTGCCAATCATAAAAATCCGCTAAAAAACTCGCTATAAAAGTAAATCAAACCCCCCTTCATCACCCCCTTAGTTAGGGAAAAATAAAAAAAAATGTATTTATTTCCATTTTCCCATTAGGGCTAGGGTTAGGGCTAGGGCTAGGGTTAGGGCTAGGGTTACGGTTAGGGCTAGGGTTAGGGCTAGGGTTAGGGCTAGGGTTAGGGTTAGGGCTAGGGTTAGGGTTAGGGCTAGGGTTAGGGCTAGGGTTAGGGCTAGGGTTAGGGCTAGGGTTAGGGCTAGGGTTAGGGTTAGGGCTAGGATTAGGGTTAGGGTTAGGGTTGGGGCTACAGTTAGGGTTGGGGCTAAAGTTAGGGTTAGGGTTTAGATTACATTTACAGTTGGGAATAGGGTTGGGATTAGGGTTAGGGGTGTGTCAGGGTTAGAGGTGTGGTTAGGGTTACCGTTGGAATTAGGGTTAGGGGTGTGTTTAGATTAGGGTTTCAGTTATAATTGGGGGGTTTCCACTGTTTCGGCACATCAGGGGCTCTCCAAACACGACATGGCGTCCGATCTCAATTCCAGCCAATTCTGCGTTGAAAAAGTAAAACAGTGCTCCTTCCCTTCCGAGCTCTCCTGTGTGCCCAAACAGGGGTTTACCCCAACATATGGGGTATCAGCGTACTCAGGACAAATTGGACAACAACTTTTGTGGACCAATTTCTCCTGTTACCCTTGGGAAAATACAAAACTGGGGGCTAAAAAATAATTTTTGTGGGAAAACAAAAAGATTTTTTATTTTCACGGCTCTGCGTTATAAACTGTAGTGAAACACTTGGGGGTTCAAAGTTCTCACAACACATCTAGATAAGTTCATTGAGGGGTCTAGTTTCCAATATGGGGTCACTTGTGGGGGGTTTCTACTGTTTAGGTACATTAGGGGCTCTGCAAACGCAATGTGACGCCTGCAGACCAATCCATCTAAGTCTGCATTCCAAATGATGCTCCTTCCCTTCCGAGCCCTCCCATGCGCCCAAACGGTGGTTCCCCCCCACATATCGGGTATCAGCGTACTCAGGACAAATTGGACAACAACATTTAGGGTCCAATTTCTCCTGCTAACCTTGGAAAAATACAAAACTGGGGGCTAAAATATAATTTTTGTGGAAAAAAAAATATTTTTTATTTGCATGGCTCTGCGTTATAAACTGTAGTGAAATACTTGGGGGTTCAAAGCTCTCACAACACATCAAGATGAGTTCCTTAGGGGGTCTACTTTCCAAAATGGTGTCACTTGTGGGGGGTTTCTACTGTTTAGGTACATTAGGGGCTCTGCAAACGCAATGTGACGCCTGCAGACCATTCCATCTAAGTCTGCATTCCAAATGGCGCTCCTTCCCTTCCGAACCCTCCCATGCGCCCAAACGGTGGTTCCCCCCCACATATGGGGTATCAGCGTACTCAGGACAAATTGGACAACAACTTTTGTGGTCCAATTTCTCCTGTTACCCTAGGGAAAATACAAAACTGGGGGCTAAAAAATAATTTTTGTGGGAAAAAAATTTTGTTTTATTTTTATGGCTCTGCATTATAAACTTCTGTGAAGCCCTTGGTGGGTCAAAGTGCTCACCACACATCCAGATAAGTTCCTTAGGGGGTCTACTTTCCAAAATGGTGTCACTTGTGGAGGGTTTCAATGTTTAGGCACATCAGTGGCTCTCCAAACGCAACATGGCGTCCCATCTCAATTCCTGTCAATTTTGCATTGAAAAGTCAAACGGCGCTCCTTCCCTTCCGAGCTCTCCCATGCGCCCAAACAGTGGTTTACTGCCACATATGGGGTATCAGCGTACTCGGGACAAATTGGACAACAACCTTTGAGGTCCAATTTCTTCTCTTACCCTTGGAAAAATAAAAAATTGGGGGCAAAAATATAATTTTTGTGAAAAAATGATTTTTTATTTTTACGGTTCTGCATTATAAACTTCTGTGAAGCACTTGGTGGGTCAAAGTGCTCACCACACATCCAGATAAGTTCCTTAGGGGGTCTACTTTCCAAAATGGTGTCACTTGTGGGGGGTTTCAATGTTTAGGCACATCAGTGGCTCTCCAAACGCAACATGGCGTCCCATCTCAATTCCTGTCAATTTTGCATTGAAAAGTCAAATAGCGCTCCTTCCCTTCCGAGCTCTCCCATGCGCCCAAACAGTGGTTTACTGCCACATATGGGGTATCAGCGTACTCAGGACAAATTGGACAACAACTTTTTGGGTCCAATTTCTCCTGTTACCCTTGGTAAAATAAAACAAATTGGAGCTGAAGTAAATTTTTTGTGTAAAAAAGTTAAATGTTCATTTTTATTTAAACATTCCAAAAATTCCTATTAAACACCTGAAGGGTTAATAAACTTCTTGAATGTGGTTTTGAGCACCTTGAGGGGTGCAGTTTTTAGAATGGTGTCACACTTGGGCATTTTCTATCATATAGACCCCTCAAAATGACTTCAAATGAGACGTGGTCCCTAAAAAAAAATGGTGTTGTAAAAATGAGAAATTGCTGGTCAACTTTTAACCCTTATAACTCCCTAACAAAAAAAAAAATTGGTTCCAAAATTATGCTGATGTAAAGGAGACATGTGGGAAATGTTACTTATTAAGTATTTTGTGTGACATATCTCTGTGATTTAATTGCATAAAAATTCAAAGTTTGAAAATTGCGAAATTTTCAAAATTTTCGCCAAATTTCCGTTTTTTTCACAAATAAACGCAGGTACTATCAAAGAAATTTTACCACTATCATGAAGTACAATATGTCACGAGAAAACAATGTCAGAATCACCAGGATCCGTTGAAGCGTTTTGGAGTTATAACCTCATAAAGGGACAGTGGTCAGAATTGTAAAAATTGGCCTGGTCATTAACGTGCAAACCACCCTTGGGGGTAAAGGGGTTAATCACTCTGGTTGCCAGCCGTTGAATACTATCCACTTTTGAATCTGGAAGGTGACATTCCTGCCACCTAGAGTCTAAGACAAGACCCAGAAACTCCTGTACCTTTGAGGGCTGTAAACGAGATTTTTTGAGATTAATGATCCACCCCAATTTCTGCAATGCTGACGTCACCTTCCCCAATTGGTCCGTGCAATGAGACTCTGAATGTCCCACAATCAATAAGTCATCTAGGTAGGGAATTATTAAAATGTCTTGTTCATGAAGGTGTGCCATGACCTCTACCATTATTTTAGTAAATACTCGGGGTGCAACAGCGATTCCAAAGGGAAGTGCTCGGTATTGGAAGGGCTCTATTGTACCATTAATTGAAAGTGCCACTCTAAGAAATTGTTGGTGGTCTGCGTGCATTGGGACATGATAATATGCATCTTTCAAATCTAAGACAACCATGAAGCAATTGTTAAAAATAAGTTTTACTGCCGTCTTTACAGACTCCATTTTGAAGGAAGGAACCAGCAGAAATGTATTTAGGCCCTTTAAATTAATGATGGTACGGAAGGATCAGTCAGACTTTTTAACCAGAAAGAGGGGGGAATAAAACCCCTTACCTCTCTGTACTGTGGGCACTTTAATCAGCACTCCTTTTTGTTGAAGTTCCTGGACTTCTGACTCCAGTGCCAATTGTTCTGCAGAAGAACGAATGGGTGTTAGACAAAATTTTTCTTGAGGAATCCTTTGGAACTCGAACTTTAGACCAGTTTCAATAACACTGAGGACCCACGGGCTATTGGAAATTTTCAACCAGGCAGGGTAGAAGGCTAAAAGTCTGCCCCCCACATGGTCCGGCAGTCATTGTGGCTTTCTATAGTCCTGAAAAGTGTTAAACATATATTCTCTACCACTTTTCCTGTTACTGTCATATCTGGATCTTTCTCTATTTGATCTTCTGCGGTTAAACCATCCTCTATTGTAATCCCGTTTGTATGAGGGTCTTCCTAGGAAGGGGAATCGCTTTTTATTATCGCCCGCCTTTTCCAACAGTTCATCAATTACTGGCCCAAACAAATGCGCCCCCTCACAGGGAATGCCACATAGCTTTGATCTGGCCTGTAAATCTCCTGGCCAACATTTTATCCATAAAGCCCTACGGGCTGCATTAGAAAGGGCTGAAGATCTGGCTGACAATATCACAGAATTTGCCAAGTCATCTGAAAGAAAAGCTGCTGCCAACTGAATTATAGGTAGGGAGGATTGGATCTCATTCCTAGGAACTTTGTTTTTGAGTTGATCCTCTAGGTGGTTAAGCCACACCATTAGTGACCGTGCTGTGCAAGTAGCTGCAATTGCTGGTCTCAGGGATCCTGCCGACGTTTCCCAAGCACACTTAAGAAAAACATCAGCCTTTCTGTCTAGTGGATCTTTTAGATTCCCTAAATCCTCAAATGGACCTGAAGACCCACCTCTTCCGACAAGCCTACAACCTGCAGTAACCACCGATCGACCAAACCGCTGCACGGCCAGCTCTACCCTACCTACTGTATCCTCACCCATCCCTTGTAGATTGTGAGCCCTCGTGGGCAGGGTCCTCTCTCCTCCTGTACCAGTTGTGACTTGTATTGTTCAAGATTATTGTACTTGTTTTATTATGTATACCCCTCCTCACAAGTAAAGCGCCATGGAATAAATGGCGCTATAATAATAAATAATAATAATAATAAAAATGGAAGCGAGGTCCTTTTGCACGCTTTGGCTACTGCCGCATCCAGTTTCAGGGCCTTATCCCATGAGGATGATGCCTCTTCCCCGAAAGGATACCTTCTCTTAAATGCTGGTGGGAGCAAACCCTTCCTCTTGGGCTTTTTCCATTCCCTTGTAATTAACGTGTTTATCTTATCAATCACTGGGAAGGATCTTTGGGATTTTCGATCTAACCCTTTAAACATTATGTCCTGCATGGACCACTCTGACTGGGGCTCCTCAATCCCCATTGTGTTGTTTACCGCTTTAACAAGGCGATTAACTCTATCCAGTGGTAAACAGGAGTAACCAGACTCGGCGTCCATGGACGAAGAGGATGATGGGTAGGAATCTGAGCTTAGTTCACCCGAGTCTGAACCCAAATCCAAAACTGGGGATCTGATTTCTTTCCCCTTTCTAAAATCTGTCTTCTGGGATATGGATTTAATAGAACCCCTGATTTCTTGTCTAACCATATCCCTTAAGGTGGAAGTAAGGTCAGGGACCTCCTCCTCTATTAAGTGTTGTATGCAAGGTTTACATAACCTCTTTTCATGACCATCTGGGAGCGGTTTCTCACACTCGGCACACTCCCTGTGTTTGGCCGTGGTGGAACATTTTCTCCCCTAATAAGGAGGGAACATAAGGAGGAACAGAACATCACTAAGTGAACTTTCACGTAGATCACTTACCCAGGGTGTGTGGTGAGTGGTACCGTAGTTAGTGGGGGGTCCTTCCTTGCCGGCGATGCTTTACGGCTTGAGGACTTGTTTGGTCTCAACTTCTGAGTACTCTTAACTCCACCAGCGCGACTACTGCCACTAGATCGTCGCTGGGAGATAGCATGGGGCTGCTCTGTGGGCTGAGGCTGCTGCCACTTCTCAGGCTGCGGTGCTTCTTGCTCCGGTGACTCCATCTTGAAAATGGGTCGGAAGCATCAAGCAGCCACCGTACTCTTCTTAAATATACCCCCAAGGTACCGCCCCCGGATGGGGGTCAGCAGGTTTTCCATGTGACCTGCCCGGCACCATGTTAAATTCTGGTCTCCCCCTCCCAAGACCGCGCCACCGGCTGACAATAGGGACCTCCCCAAGGTTCGGCCACACATTCCCTCTCACCGCACATATTGTCTGGCCTCGGATGCCCAGGGAGACGCCATCAGCCGGCGCGGCTCTGCCGCGCATGCCCGGCCGCGTCATCAGGGAATGCCCCTTCCAGTCGCGTATGGGAGTAGACTCACTACCGAACATGCTGGCCGCCGCCCGGACCGACGCGCACACCCCGTAAGGACGCGACCAGCCCCCCAGAAGGCCCCGCCAGGCACGGCCTCAGAAGCTGGCACCACATACTCACTAGGTACCTGCGGCGATGGATCACTAAGAAGCCCCTCTGAAGGCTGCTTCTCTCTGCTGACATCGACACTAGCAGTTCCCCTGCCGTGCGGTGCTTCCGGCATCCTGGACAGCCTGAGGTAGGGGACCCCCGCTACCTGAATCGGTCTGCCAGGACTGGGCTATCTTCTTTTCTTCTACCTTCTTCACAAGGCCTGCCTGAAGAGGTTCCTCTATCAGGGACAGGAAACCAACTGATGCAGGAGAGAGGTGCCGCCCTTTTATGTCTGTAGGTTTCCTGTCCCTGAAGAGCGGATCCACTCTCTCGTGGTGCTGTCATGGCGACTGAATAAATTGCAATTTGTCTTTCTGCAGTCACATGAATGACTGAAGACTTTTCTCATGAGACTGGACAAACCCTTTAATCAAAGGTTAGTCTGATTTCATCCTTTATTTCAAACAGAAGACAGATACCATTCAATGTGTTCTGGCATTGTTTTCAATTTTGTATACTTTGTTCCTGCCAAGTTTTCATTTTGCTATTTTGGGGTTTTGTTTTTTTCCGAATCAAATATATGATTATATCCAAGCAGTTTGAATAAACACTTTATTCAAGGATATACCGTATATACTCGAGTATAAGTCGAGATTTTCAGCCCAAATTTTTGGGCTGAAAGTGCCCCTCTCGGCTTATACTCGAGTCACGGTGGGCGGCAGGGTCGGCGGGTGAGGGGGAGAGGGCGCTGAGGCATACTCACCTAGTCCCGGCGCTCCTGACGCTGCCCCTGCCTGTCACACTGTCTCCGGGTGCTGCAGCTCTTCCCCTGTTCAGCGGTCACGTGGGACCGCTCATTAGAGAAATGAATATGGACTCCACTCCCATAGGGGTGGAGCCACATATTCATTCCTCTGAGCGGTGCCAGTGACCGCTGACAGGAAGAGCTGCGGCACCCGAAGACAGTGTGACAGGCAGGTGCAGCGTCAGGAGCGCCGGGACTAGGTATTTCATATTCACCTGCCCGCGTTCCACACGCTGGGCGCCGCTCTGTCTTCGCGTCCTCTTGCACTGACTGTTCAGGTCAGAGGGCGCGGTGACGCACATAGTGTGCGCGATGACGCCTATAGTGTGCGCGGCGCCCTCTGCCTGATCAGTCAGTGCAGAGAGACGCCGGGACGAGACGCAGGGAGCTGCAAGCAAGAGAGGTGAGTATGGCATTTTTTTTTTTATTATTGCAGCAGCAGCAATGGCACAGCTTTATAAGGAGCATCTATGGGGCAAAAATGAACGGTGCAGAGCACTATATGGCACAGCTATGGGGCAAAAATGAACGGTGCAGAGCACTATATGACACAGTTATGGGGCAATAATGAGCGGTGCAGAGCACTATATGGCACAGCTATGGGGCAATAATGAACGGTGCAGAGCACTATATGGCACAGCTATGGGGCAACAATGAACGGTGCAGAGCACTATATGGCACAGCTATGGGGCAAGAATGAACTGTGCAGAGCACTATATGGCACAGTTATGGGGCAATAATGAACGGTGCAGAGCACTATATGGCACAGTTATGGGGCAAGAATGAACGGTGCAGAGCACTATATGGCACAGCTATGGGGCAAGAATGAACGGTGCAGAGCACTATATGGCACAGTTATGGGGCAAGAATGAATGGTGCAGAGCACTATATGGCACAGCTATGGGGCAATAATGAACTGTGCAGAGCACTATATGGCACAGCTATGGGGCAATAATGAACGGTGCAGAGCACTATATGGCACAGCTATGGGGCAATAATGAACGGTGCAGAGCACTATATGGCACACCTTTCTATGGTACATCTATGGGGCAATAATGAACGGCGCAGAACACTATATGGCACAGCTGTGGGGCCATAATGAACGGTATGGAGCATCTATTTTTATTTTTGAAATTCACGGGTAGCTGCTGCATTTTCCACCCTAGGCTTATACTCGAGTCAATAAGTTTTCCCAGTTTTTTGTGGCAAAATTCGGCTTATACTCGGGTCGGCTTATACTCGAGTATATATGGTATTATGCATGGCTGACTTGATATTCAGGGGTGCCAATGCTGATCACAATTATAAATAGTATTAACTCTAGTATCATCTAGATCTATAACATAACTGTTGCTACGTTTACGGTTTAATATTATGAGTAGACATCGTATAAGATTCAATTTTTAATATTTGTGTACATTAGCAAATAGAATGAAAACTGGTACGGTTAACTGTAAACTATATAAAAAAATTTATTTATTTTATTTTTCAAAAACATATGTATGTTTAAAAGGAAATAATCATTGTCATTTACTATTACATATATGGTTTTAAAACTTGAGAAAAAGATAAATTAAATCAAAGCAATTAGATTGCTAAAGCTTTTTATTACTTTTAATAATTTTCACGTATACAGACCACCCCACCTCCCACATGCACACACTGTTAGCACCAGAAAGGAAATATACAACAATGTGAAATATACAAACAAGAGTGAATGTCAATATTATAAACCCATAATTTTATTTATTCAACTTAATAATTCCATAACTATACAAAATAGTTACAAGATACTTTAGGAACCATTTTTGAATCCTATATACAAAAAACATTTGCCAAATTGGGAGACAAAATAGAAATATTAGCTGACAAGAATTGGAGGCCCTGGATGGCAGGGAGGAGTTTCCTTATTCAAAAATCTATGTAGACAGAGTGGACTAAGAGTGTACCCTAAAAATGTAGGATCTATAAATTACATAAGCAGGAATAGCTTGCATAGTAATACAGAAGAAACTAAGTACTCCAAATGTGAACTTTTGCCTTTTGATTAAGATAAAGCTGGGATGTAAAGAACCATCAATAATATACAGATCTTTAGAGAAATAATTTTTGCCTAATGAAAAACACCCTTCTCCCGCCAGCTCTGTGTAAGCATTGTTGGCAGAATATCTTCATCATCGCTTCCAATATCATCATCCTCATGTTTGCAGGATTTTCCTTCTACACCATCTATCAGTGTATTGTGCAGAACATCCTTACGATTTCTCAAATGTTCAATTCGACGGTAGCATTCCCTAAAAGGCAGAACAGAGGAAAGCATCATTTACTCAATTCTACAATAAAGCAAATTACCCCAAAACATAGCCAAATCCAGGGCATATGCACACGTCGCTTTTTTTTTTGCAGATCCGCAGCGTTTCCACAGCTGCGGGTCCGCAGCAGTTTCCCATGCGTTTACAGTTCAATGTAAACCTATGGGAAACCAAAAACGCTGTGCACATGCTGCGGAAAAAAACCGCGTGGAAATGCAGCGGTTTACATTCCGCAGCATGTCACTTCTTTCTGCGGATTCCGCAGCGGTTTTACAACTGCCCCTATGGAAAACTGCAGTTGTAAAACCGCAGTGAAAACCGTGGTAAATCCACAATAACTCTGCAGCAAAAACGCAGCGTTTTTGCCCTGCAGATTTATCAATTCTGCTGCAGAAAAATCCGCAGAGGTCCATTATACGTGTGCACATAGCCTAATAATTACGCTAAAGTCAACCTTATTAACTACCATAATTGTTTAACACAATCGATATATAACTATTACAGTTACCTTATTGAACTCTTCTTTTAGAGTTAGGTCCCTAGTTTTCTCCTGTCACCCCTATTTCAGGAATGTTGGCCTCTGGGGATACTACCTCCTCATCTCCAATTACACAGAAGGGAAGCATATTAGACTCTGTGGTTGGTGAGACTTCTTTAGGGCCAACCCGTCTCTTACCTGAGCAACAAGGTTTCCGCCACTCTGCATAAGTCCCAAAACAACATAAAGGCCCGGTCTATAATAATTGAGTGCAACAAATTCTAGACCATGCCTATTTCACGAGTCTCAGTACCTCGGTCTGTCTCAGTTACCACTTTGGCCAACGGATAGTCTTTAGCATACCTGTAAATGCAGCGGATGCCCAACTTCTTTCCAGGGATCAGTTGGAGAAGGAATGTGGCCCTCATGAGGGTCACCAACCTCCCTTAGTCTAGTAATCCAGTCATTTTCAACTTGGAGTTCAGTTCTTGACAGGCCTCTGGAATTTGGTAGGGCATCGAATTCACCTGCACATGGGGTTCCGTCAGAACCTTGTGTTCTTTACCATAGATACACCCCAGCAAATCTGAGAAAAGGTCCCACTTCTGTTACTGCATTTCCTGACACTGCTGTTTTTTGGCCTTCGACAGCATCTTGGCTATTGTAGCATCTTCAGTGTATCCTTCTAGCTTAACCAGCAAACATGGTGTTTCAACTGGGTCCCTGTTTTGTTGTGCCTTGATTGGTAGCAGCCTGTGGGGATTTTGGAAGTGAGAGGAGGAAGCGGTTGACTGGTAGGTGGGACAGGACGTGCAATACCTTGGGATTTCCAGGTGACATCTGGGCCAGTAGAACCTCCGCATGACCCATTCTTGAGTTTTGTTCACCCCCAGATGGCCACCCAAGACATGGGAATAGACCATATCCAACACCCTCCATCTATAGGGTTCTGGTGTCAACATCTGCTCCACTATCTCCTCCCTCACCTTAGTATTCCGGTACAAGACTTCCCCACTCAACATGAAATGGGGAAACCTGGTGTCAGCCCCTGGCTCCTGTTTTATGCCATTTATAACGGTTACCTTATTGAACTCTTCTTTTAAACGGCATAAAACAGGAGCCAGGGGCTGACACCAGGTTTCCCCATTTCAATGTTGAGTGGGGAAGACTTATACCGGAATACTAAGGTGAGGGAGGAGATAGTGGAGCAAATGTTGGCACCAGAACCCTATAGATGGAGGGTATTGGATATGGTCTATTCCCATGTCTTGGGTGGCCATCTGGGGGTGAACAAAACTCAAGAATGGGTCATGCGGAGTTTCTACTGGCCCAGATGTCACCAGGAAATCCCAAGGTATTGCACGTCCTGTCCCACCTACCAGTCAACCGCTTCCTCCTCTCACTTCCAAAATCCCCACAGGCTGCTACCAATCAAGGCACAACAAAACAGGGACCCAGTTGAAACACCATGTTTGCTGGTTAAGCTAGAAGGATACACTGAAGATGCTACAATAGCCAAGATGCTGTCGAAGGCCAAAAAACAGCAATGTCAGGAAATGCAGTAACAGAACCGGGACCTTTTCTCAGATTTGCTGGGGTGTATCTATGGTAAAGAGCACAAGGTTCTGATGGATGGTGAATTCGATGCCCTACCAAATTCCAGAGGCCCGTCAAGAACTGAACTCCAAGGAAGTGAAGCATATGCTGAATATTTGAGTCATTGAAGAGAAAAAGGTTTAACCCAATTGTGCTTGTTCCAAAACCTGATGGAGAATGTAGATTCGGTAATGACTATTGGAAGCTGAACCAAGTCTACAAGTTCGATGCATATCTGGTGCCACGTATCAATGAGCTGATTGAGAGATTTGGATCAGCAAGGTACATAAACACCTTGGATCTAACAAAGGGATATGTGTTATCTCCACGTGACAAGAAGCCAAGGATAAGACTGATTTCGCTACACCCGGCGGTTGCTTCCAATATGTTTGGATGCCGGTCGTACTGCAGGGAGCTCCAGCCACCTTCCACAGGGCCATGGACCAGATCTTGGCACACCATAAAAATTAAAGCTGGGGAATAGCTGCAAATATCAGAATCTTCAGCCCAGATTAGGGAAGTCATCTGGGAAAAGTCCAGGCGGTGTGTGATGCTCTCAGAAAGACCGGAATCTCTAAAAATCCAGATAAATGTGCACGGGGAAAGAGGCAGCCAAATACCTTGTATAAGTAGTAGGGAGCGGAAAAATCAAATCACTAATCAATAAAGTTGACACAACCCAGAACTGGCCAAAACCAGTCTCAAAAAAACAAGTTAAGGTCTTTCTGGAAATCGTGGGTTACTAAAGGAGTTTAATTATAAACTTTGCCATGGTGGACACACCCAGGACCGACCTTCTTCAGGTGCAAAATCAGTCATGACCAAATGGATGTCAGAGGCGGAGACGGCCTTTCAAGAACTGAAAGTAGCTCTCTGTAAGCAGCCAGACCTAATTACTCCCGACTTTAAAAAGGAATTTGTACTCCACGCGAACATCTCAGAAGTCGGATTAGGAGGGGTCCTCTCTTAAGAGATACACAGAGAGGAGCATCCTATTCTCCAACCGAGTAGGAAACTGTCGGCATATAAGAAATTATTCCATTGTAGAAAAGTAATGCCTGGCGGTAAAGTGGGTGGTGGACACATTGGGATGCTATCTCTTAGGCCTTTTTCAGAAGTCAGAGTATCCAGTACGTGTGGTGACAGTTTTCACACATACCAAAGACACTTACGCATGTAGACCCATTCAAGTGAAAGGGCCTTTGCACACTTCAGTGTGTTTCCACGGACCATGTGTCCATGGGCAAAACACCTACATGTCCGTTTTTAACAGCAGCACGGGCCACAAAACATCTCGCACACATGCACATGGATGACATCCGTGTGTCATCAGTGTGACACGTACCAGCGTCTGGAAAGCAGCAGTACAGTTAGCACTGTTCCCCAGGGCTAGGTGCTGAAGACCAATCAACATGAGCAGGGGAGAATGTTGAGAGATATATTCAACTGATAACAGTGAGAGCAGGTGGCACTGCCTGTGCTATATATAAATAAATTAAAAACCAGCGTGGGTTCCCCTGTATTTATGAAAATCAGCCAGGCAAAACTAACAGCTGCAGACTGCAGCCTTCAGCATGGCTTGTTATCAAGAATAGAAGGGTTTTTGCTTTTAGAAAAAGGGTGAGGGTGCCATGTCACATTGGCAGAGCCCCTGAGGTACCAGAACAACAGAAACCCCACATATGTGAACTCATTTTCAAACTACACTCCCAAATGAATTCATCTAGGCGTGCAGTTATCATATCAACACCACATGTGCCTCACATAATTTTATACCATTGAGAGCTGAAGAAAGAATAAATTACATTTTTACCACTAAACTGTTTTAGCCCCAAGTTTTTAATTTTTCTAAGGGCTAAAAGGGAAGTGTTTTTTTTACAACAAAATGAGGTCCATTATTTCCCTGAGTGCGCCAATACCCTACATGTAATTGGCACAGTGCAAAAGCTCAGAAGTGAAGGAGCGCCATACTACAGTGCAGATTTTACGGTTATGGCTTGAGGGTGCCATGACCCACTGGGAGAGCCCCTCGAGTGGCCAGAACAGCAGGAACCCCCCCCCCCCCCCCCACAAGTGACCTGATTTCACAAACTACACCTTTCAACAAATTCATCTAGGTGTGCAGTGACCATATTGACACCACAGTTATGTCACAGAATTTTATACCGTTGGGCAGTGAAGAAAAAATAATTACATTTTTACCACCAAAATTTTGTTTTAGCCCCAGACTTTACCTTTTCACACAAGAAGTGGGTAAAAATGGCACCATAATTTGTCACACAATTCCTACTTAAACTGGCAACACCCCAAATGTGGCTGTACAGTACTGCATACGAAGAGACTAGGGAGGGAGGGAGTGCTATTTGCCTCCTGGAGCGCAAATTTTCCTAGAATAGTTTGAGGACTCCATATACAGAGCCTTGAAGTGCTACAAGAGTAGAATTCCTCACTCAAGTGACCTCATTTTAGAAATTATCTACAGGTGTAGTCAAGACTGTGGAGTCAGAGCCCATTTTGGTGGAGTCGGAATAAAATGGACCGACTCCGACTCCAAAAATATATAAGAAATTGGGTACAGTAGTTCAATGCAGTTTGTGGGGAATATTTTTTTCATAAGAATTGGGGAAAGTTAAGAAATGTCCTTTAAATGCCTGTCCTATTCCTGATCTAAGGTCTACACGTTTAGCCGAGATGAATGTGCGCTGCAATTTATGTTCATAAGTAGTGAAGCTGCTCCTCTACAGATAAGGGGCAAAAATAAACACACAGGGAAGGAAAGCCTACATTCATCTCAGAATTTCTGGAGTGAACAAGAAAGCAAGATTAAAGAAGGTAAGTACTTCCTAAAGCATATCTAAACTTTCCATAAATCAATAGTCCAGTATGTATTGTCTTTGTATGCTTGATGTTTTGGTTTGTTTTTCCTCTTAGCTCATGTTTGGAGAAATTAGCTGCCCTGATGTCTGATATACACTATACATAGAATATAAGGGGAAAAACTGTTTTCTAACAACTCAATTTCAGAAATACAGTAACAGGATAGATGAGGACATATATATTTTTGTGTGTATGTGTGTTCTGGAATGTGATGCAGCACAGATATTACTACAAAAGAAAAGCAAAATTATTCTTTACAATTAGATGATCTTGTTGAAGCTGCTTCACACCTCTTTCCTATTCATCACATGTGCTGTGTTGTGCACATGCTGCAGCTGGCAATAAGAGATAGTCTGCAAGAGGGACATGCTGGAACTCTGATTAGCAAAGTGAGGAAATTGGATATTGCTGCCAGAACAACTAAAATTGATTCCATCTTGAAGAGATGTGCTGGAAAATGGGCAATTGTGAATCAAGCCACTTGGTGGGGTAGCACCTATTTAATGATTGAGAGATTGCTTGAGCTGAAACTATTCTCTGTAAATATGGCCAACCCTCAGGTAACACTACATGAAGGTCAATAGACACAGGTGGCTGAATTGAAAGAATTGCTTCATCACCCATTTACAGTGACTAAAAAGGTACGAGCTGAGAATTTAACTACTGGCATTTTTATAAAGGATGGAAGAACTTGTTGTTTTGCCTGTCCCAAAGAGGAGGTTTAATAGCAGATGGCATTGCAGCTTCAATGAAACGGAGAGAGATACTGCTATTAGAAAATAAAATTCTTCTGGCAGCTGTTTATGTGGACCCTAGTCATCGTATATTGCTGGATGATCAACATCTTACTAAAGGAAAAGAAGCTTTGATTGAGGTAACAGTTAAGGTACCATCACACTTAACGATATCGATGCTTTTTGTGACGTAGCAACGATATCGTTAAGGAAATCGTTATGTGTGACAGCGACCAACGATCAGGCCCCTGCTGGGAGATCGTTGGTCGCTGAAGAAAGTCCAGAACTTTATTTCGTCTCTGGATCTCCCGCTGACATCGCTGGATCGGCGTGTGTGACACCGATCCAGCGATGTCTTCACTGGTAACCAGGGTAAACATCGGGTAACTAAGCGCAGGGCCGCGCTTAGTAACCCGATGTTTACCCTGGTTACCAGCGTAAAAGTAAAAAAAAAAAAACACTTCATACTTACCTACCGCTGTCTGTCCTCCGGCGCTGTGCTTCTCTGCACTCCTCCTGCACTGGCTGTGAGCACAGCGGCAGGAAAGCAGAGCGGTGACGTCACCGCTCTGCTTTCCGGCCGCTGTGCTCACAGTCAGTGCAGAGGAGTGCAGAAAAGCACAGCGCCGGAGGACAGACAGCGGTAGGTAAGTATGAAGTGTTTTTTTTTTTTTACTTTTACGCTGGTAACCAGGGTAAACATCGGGTTACTAAGCGCGGCCCTGCGCTTAGTTACCCGATGTTTACCCTGGTTACCGGGGACCTCGAGATCGTTGGTCGCTGGAGAGCTGTCTGTGTGACAGCTCTCCAGCGACCAAACCGACGCTGCAGCGATCGACATCGTTGTCGGTATCGCTGCAGCGTCGCTTAGTGTGACGGTACCTTTAGGATGAGTGGGCTACACTTGCTACCAAGGGCAAGAGGACTCTGGTCTTGCCAGTGCTGCTGTTGCTGTTCCTTCATCCTCATCAGATGAGGAGTTTGATTTCGACAAGTATTTAGACGACATGAAGCAGGCAAAGCGTTGCTGCAGGGAAAAAGATTCCACTCCCATAGAAAACAGATTGACCATATTTCAGCAAAATTTTTCACTTGCTCTTAAAGAAGTAGAAGAGTTCAATCATTGTTCAATTGCTACCATCCACCTCTAGTGTCTCCCCTTTTTCCTCATAGTTTGTAAGCTTGCGAACAGGGCCCTCATTCCTCTTGGTATCTGTTTTGATCTGTGTTTATTGTTATGCTGTAATGTCTATTGTCTGTACAAGTCCCCTCTAAAATGTAAAGTTCTGCGGAATATGTTGGCGCGATATAAATAAAAAAATATTATTATTATTAATCGTTCATCAAAAATGACTGTGCACGAGGCAGTTCCTTTGTACCCTGAAATTGTTAGAGCTGTTGCCCATGTGGTTACGGCCTTGCCACCAACCCAAGTTAGTGTAGAGAGGTGGTTCTCTAGCCTTAAAATAATTAGGTCAGAATTTGATGTCATCTACAGTTGTGGCCAAAAGTATTGACACCCCTGCAATTCTGTCAGATAATACTCAGTTTCTTCCTGAAAATGATTGCAAACACAAATTCTTTGGTATTATTATCTTCATTTAATTTGTCTTAAATTAAAAAACACAAAAAGAATTGTCCTAAAGCCAAATTGGATATAATTCCACACCAAATATAAAAAAGGGGGTGGACAAAAGTATTGGCACTGTTCGAAAAATCATGTAATGCTTCTCTAATTTGTGTAATTAACAGCACCTGTAACTTACCTGTGGCACCTAACAGGTGTTGGCAATAACTAAATCACACTTGCAGCCAGTTTACATGGATTAAAGTTGACTCAACCTCTGTCCTGTGTCCTTGTGTGTACCACATTGAGCATGGAGAAAAAAAAGAAGACCAAAGAACTGTGAGGACTTGAGAAACCAAATTGTGAGGAAGCATGAGCAATCTCAAGGCTACAAGTCCATCTCCAAAGACCTGAATGTTCCTGTGTCTACCGTGTGTAGTGTCATCAAGAAGTTTAAAGCCCATGGCACTGTGGCTAACCTCCATAGATGTGGACGGAAAAGAAAAATTGACAAGAGATTTCAATGCAAGATTGTGCGGATGAAGGATAAAGAACTTCGACTAACATTCAAACAAGTTCAAGCTGCCCTGCAGTCCGAGGGTACAACTGTGTCAACCTGTACTACCCGTCAGCATCTGAATGATAAGGGACTGTATGGTAGGAGACCCAGGAAGACCCCAATTCTTACCCCGAGACATAAAAAAGCCAGGCTGGAGTTTGCCAAAACTTACCTGAAAAAGCCTAAAACGTTTCGGAAGAATGTTCTCTGGTCAGATGAGACAAAAGTAGAGCTTTTTGGGCAAAGGCATCAACATAGAGTTTACAGGAGAAAAAAAAGAGGCATTCAAAGAAAAGAATACGGTCCCTACAGTCAAACATGGCGGAGGTTCCCTGATGTTTTGGGGTTGCTTTGCTGCCTCTGGCACTGGACTGCTTGACCTTGTGCATGGCATTATGAAGTCTGAAGACTACTAACAAATTTTGCAGCATAATGTAGGGCCCAGTGAGAAAGCTGGGTCTCCCTCAGAAGTCATGGGTCTTCCAGCAGGACAATGACCCAAAACACACTTCAAAAAGCACTAGAAAATGGTTTGAGAGAAAGCACTGGAGACTTCTAAGGTGGCCAGCAATGAGTCCAGACCTGAATCCCATAGAACACCTGTGGAGAGATCTAAAAATGGCAGTTTGGAGAAGGCACCCTTCAAATATCAGGGACCTGGAGCAGTTTGCCAAAGAAGAATTGTCGAAAATTCCAGCAGAGCATTGTAAGAAACTCATTGATGGTTACCGGAAGTGGTTGGTCGCAGTTATTTTGGCTAAAGGCTGTGCAACCAAGTAATAGGCTGAGGGTGCCAATACTTTTGTCTGGCTCATTTTTGGAGTTTTGTGTGAAATGATCAATGTTTTGCTTTTTGCTTCATTCTCTTTTGTGTGTTTTTCATTTAAGACAAATTAAATGAAGATAATAATATTAAAGAATTTGTGTTTGCAATCATTTTCAGGAAAATGACCAGCAAATCAGATTTTTTTCTTTTTTTTTTTAATGTCGTTTCACGTGTAGTAAAATTGATCAGGCAGATTTATTCTTTGGGTCAGATTACAGTGATACCCCATTTATCTTTTGTTTACGTTTTGGTGCTTTTACACAATAACAACTATTTTATAGAAAACTAGCTAAAGAGCCCAGCGTTGCCCTGGCATAGTAACTAACTGCGGTTAGTTATAACAAATTATAATGATTATCCTCTATCCCACAGTCCAGTGCTCATACAGTGGGGCAAAAAAGTATTTAGTCAGTCAGCAATAGTGCAAGTTCCACCACTTAAAAAGATGAGAGGCGTCTGTAATTTACATCATAGGTAGACCTCAACTATGGGAGACAAACTGAGAAAAAAAAATCCAGAAAATCACATTGTCTGTTTTTTTATCATTTTTTTTTTGCATATTATGGTGGAAAATAAGTATTTGGTCAGAAACAAACAATCAAGATTTCTGGCTCTCACAGACCTGTAACTTCTTCTTTAAGAGTCTCCTCTTTCCTCCACTCATTACCTGTAGTAATGGCACCTGTTTAAACTTGTTATCAGTATAAAAAGACACCTGTGCACACCCTCAAACAGTCTGACTCCAAACTCCACTTTGGTGAAGACCAAAGAGCTGTCAAAGGACACCAGAAACAAAATTGTAGCCCTGCACCAGGCTGGGAAGACTGAATCTGCAATAGCCAACCAGCTTGGAGTGAAGAAATCAACAGTGGGAGCAATAATTAGAAAATGGAAGACATACAAGACCACTGATAATCTCCCTCGATCTGGGGCTCCACGCAAAATCCCACCCCGTGGGGTCAGAATGATCACAAGAACGGTGAGCAAAAATCCCAGAACCACGCAGGGGGACCTAGTGAATGAACTGCAGAGAGCTGGGACCAATGTAACAAGGCCTACCATAAGTAACACACTACGCCACCATGGACTCAGATCCTGCAGTGCCAGACGTGTCCCACTGCTTAAGCCAGTACATGTCCGGGCCCATCTGAAGTTTGCTAGAGAGCATTTGGATGATCCAGAGGAGTTTTGGGAGAATGTCCTATGGTCTGATGAAACCAAACTGGAACTGTTTGGTAGAAACACAACTTGACGTGTTTGGAGGAAAAAGAATACTGAGTTGCATCCATCAAACACCATACCGACTGTAATGCATGGTGGTGGAAACATCATGCTTTGGGGCTGTTTCTCTGCAAAGGGGCCAGGACGACTGATCCGGGTACATGAAAGAATGAATGGGGCCATGTATCGTGAGATTTTGAGTGCAAACCTCCTTCCATCAGCAAGGGCATTGAAGATGAAACGTGGCTGGGTCTTTCAACATGACAATGATCCAAAGCACACCGCCACGGCAACGAAGGAGTGGCTTCGTAAGAAGCATTTCAAGGTCCTGGAGTGGCCTAGCCAGTCTTCAGATCTCAACCCTATAGAAAACCTTTGGAGGGAGTTGAAATTCCGTGTTGCCAAGCGAAAAGCCAAAAACATCACTGCTCTAGAGGAGATCTGCATGGAGGAATGGGCCAACATACCAACAACAGTGTGTGGCAACCTTGTGAAGACTTACAGAAAACGTTTGACCTCTGTCATTGCCAACAAAGGATATATTACAAAGTATTGAGATGAAATTTTGTTTCTGACCAAATACTTATTTTCCACCATAATATGCAAATAAAATGTTAAAAAAACAGACAATGTGATTTTCTGGATTTTTTTTTCTCAGTTTGTCTCTCATAGTTGAGGTCTACCTATGATGTAAATTACAGACGCCTCTCATCTTTTTAAGTGGTGGAACTTGCACTATTGCTGACTGACTAAATACTTTTTTGCCCCACTGTATACCCTTCATACACATCCTCCATCCCATAGTCCCGTGCCCATATACCCATCATACATAGCCTCCATTCCATAGTTCTGTGCCCATATACCCATCATACACATCCTCCATTCCATAGTCCCGTGCCCATATACCCATCATACACATCCTCCATTCCATAGTCCCGTGCCCATATACCCATCATACATATCCTCCATCCTATAGTTCCATGCCCATATACCCATCATACATATCCTCCATCCCATAGTCCTGTGCCCATATATCCATTACGCATCCTTCATCCCATAGTCCGGTGCATATATACCCATCATACATATCCTCCATTCCATAGTCCTGTGCCCATATACCCATCAGACATCCTCCATCCCATAGTCCCTTGCCCATATACCCAGACATCCTCCATCCCATAGTCCCATACCCATCATACATATCCTCCATCCCATAGTCCCATGCCCATATACCCATCACACATCCTCCAATCCCATAGTTCTGTGCCCATATACCTATTAAGAAATCATCTTCGCCATGGCAACCATTCTGACATCATCGTCACCATGGCAACCATTATGACAGAACCGTCACCATTACAACCTATTATAACATCGTCACCATAGCAATCATTATGACATCACCATTGCAATCCATTATGACAATCGTCGCCATGGCAACCATTATGACATCTCCATGGCAATCTTTATGATATAGTCGCCATGGCAACCATTATGACATCATCGTTGATACACACACACTCGTTATATATACAAGCTTTGTTATACTGAGAATGTCCTTTTTGCCTATATTAACCAATCAAAGCTCAGATTAATTGTAGCAAAATAGAAGCTGAGCTGTGATTGGTTGCTATTGGCAGCCTGATAAATCCCCAGCCAACAGGAAGCCCTCCCTCTGGCAGTATATATTAGCTCACACACAAACATAATAGACAGGTCATGTGACTGACAGCTGCCGTATTTCCTATATGGTACATTTGATGCTCTTGTATTTGTCTGCTTATTAATCAAATTTTTATTTTTGAAGGATAATACCAGACTTGTGTGTGTTTTAGGGCGAGTTTCATGTGTCAAGTTGTGTGTGTTGAGTTCTGTGTGGCGACATGCGTGTAGCAACTTTTTGTGTGTCGAGTTGCATGTAACAGGTTAGTGTAGCAAGTTGTGTGCAGCAAGTTTTGCGCATGGCGAGTTTTATGTGTGGTGCGTTTTGAGTATGTGCAAGATGTGTGTGAGGCAACTTTTGCATGTGTTGCAACTTTTGTGCATGTAGCAATTTTTCCGCGTGTACAAGTTTTGAACGTGTGGCGAGTTTTCCATGAGGTGAGTTTTGCGTGAGCCTAGTTTTGCATGTGGTGAATTTTGCGCGTGGTGAGTTTTGAGTGGCGACTTTTGTGTTTTGACTTTTATGTGGCGAGATTGGTGTATGTGTGGTGAAATGTGTGCTGAGGGTGGTATATGTGTTCAAGCACGTGGTAGTGTGTGGCGCATTTTGTGTGTGTTCATATCCCCGTGTGTGGTAAGTATCCCATGTCGGAGCCCCACCTTAGCAACTGTACGGTATATGCTCTTTGGCGCCATCGCTCTCATTCTTTAAGTGCCCCCTTGTTCACATCTAGCAGCTGTCAATTTGCCTCCCAACACTTTTCCTTTCACTTTTCCCCATTATGTAGATAGGGGCAAAATTGTTTGGTGAATTGGAACGCGTGGGGTTAAAATTTCGCCTCACAACATAGCCTATGACGCTCTCGGGGTCCAGACGTGTGACTGCGCAAAATTTTGTGGCTGTAGCTGCGACGGTGCAGATGCCAATCCTGGACATACACACATGCATACATACACACACACAAGCATTCAGCTTTATATATTAGATATAATTATTTTTGCATCACTTTATTCTGAGAGCTATAACTTTTTTATTTTTCCGATGGAGCTGTATGACTGCAGATTTTTTGCGGGACAAGATGACATTTTCAGCGGTACTATTTACACTGCTCAAAATAATAAAGGGAACACGAAAATACCACATCCTAGATATCACTGAATAATATATTCCAGTTATAAATCTTTATTCACTACATAGTGGAAAGCGTTGAGAACAATAAAACATAAAAGTTATCAATGTAAATCAAAATATCTCACTGAGACCTGGATTTGGAACGATACTCAAAATCAAAGTGGAAATGCCTCAAAACAAGGAAATGATGCTCAGTAGTGTGTGTGTGTCGCCTCGATGTGCCTGTATGACCTCCCTAGAACGCCTGGGCATGCCCCTGATGAGGCGGCAGTTGGTCTCCTGAGGGATCTCCTCCCAGACCTAGACTAAAACATCCGCCAACTCCCGGACAGTCTGTGGTGCAATGTGATGTTGGAGGACAGTGCGACACATGATGTCCCAGATGTGTTCAATCGGATTCAGGTCTGGGGAATGGGTGGGCCAGTCCATAGCTTCAATGCCTTCATCTTGCAAGAACTGCTGACACACTCCAACCACATGAGGTCAGGCATTATCCTGCATTAGGAGGAACCCAGGGCCAACCACATGAGCATATAGTCTCACAATGGGCCTGAGGATCTTATTTTGGTACCTAATGGCAGTCAGGCTACCTCTGGCGAGCACATGGAGGGCTGTGCGGCCCTCCAAAGAACTGCCACCCCACACCATTACAGACCCACTGCCAAACCAGTCATGCTGAAGGATGTTGCAGGCAGCAGATCGCTCTCCATGGCGTCTCCAGACTCTGTCATGTATGTCATATGTGCTCAGTGTGAACCTGCTTTCATCTGTGAAGAGCACAGGGTGCCAGTGGCGAATTTGCCAATCCTGGTGTTCTGTGGCAAATGCCCAGCGTCCTTCACGGTGTTGGGCTGTGAGCACAACCCCCATCTGTTGACGTCGGGCACTCAGACCATCCTCATGGAGTCGCTTTCTAACAGTTTGTGCAGACACATGTACATTTGTGGCCTGCTAGAGGTCATTTTGCAGGACTCTGGCAGTGCTACTCCTTGTACAAAAGTTGAGGTAGCGGTCCTGCTGCTAGGTTGTTGCGCTCCTACGGCCCCCTCCACATCTCCTGGTGTACTGGCCTGTCTCATGGTAGCGCCTCCAGCCTCTGGACACTATGCTGACAGACACAGCAAACCTTCTTGCCACAGCTCGCATTGATGTGCCATCCTGGATGAGCTTCACTACCTGAGCCACTTGTGTGGGTTGTAGAGTGCGTCTCATGCTACCTCGAGTGTGAAAGCACAACCAACATTCAAAAGTGACCAAAACATCAGCCAGAAAGCATTGGTACTGAGATGTGGTCTATGGTCCCACCTGCAGAAGCACTCCTTTATTGAGTGTGTCTTGATAATTGACAATAATTTCCATCTGTTGTCTATTCCATTTGCACAACAGCATGTGTAACTGATTGTCAAACAGTGTTGCTTCCTAAGTGGACAGTTTGATTTTACAGAAGTTTGATTTACTTGAAGTTATATTCTGTTGTTTAAGTGTTCCCTTTATTTTTTTGAGCAGTGTACGTATATTCATCTTTTTGATCGCATTTTATTCCACTTTTTGTTCAGTGGTATGATGAAAAAGCATTTTTTGCCTTGTTTTATATTTTTTTTATGGTGTTCACTAAAGTGATTAACTAGTGGGACAGCTTCATCAAACTATTTATTCATGTGTACATCTTAGTTTGATTTATTTTTTAAGTTATCTTTACAATTTTTTTTCAATTTTTTTTTTACTTTGTCCCACACTATGGGACTTTCATTTTTTGCAGGCTGATCACTTGTATAACAGAGATGCAGCAACATCCCTGTGCTATGTTAACTGTCAGCCCAGCACTGAAAGTTGATTCATCATGCGGATGATCAAGCAACTTTGCTAGCTCTGGTGACCCGGATGTCATCATGACTACATCGGGTCATCATGGCAATGATCGGGACACCCCCCCTATTATGTCACGGGGTGTACGCTACAAGGGCAGAGGGGCTTTTATTCCCTCGGCCTGCTCCTGAAATGCTGCAATCGAGTTTGATCGCAGCATTTAGGGGGTTAAAGTGCTGGGAGCAATGTGGGACCAATCCTGGTACTGAGTGCTGGGTGTTAGCTGTCAGAATCAACTGAAATCCAGCGGTGATCGTGCGCACACAGCCTCTGTGCGCACAAAATAGCCGGGACGTATCCATAAGTCCCAGGTCAATAAGTGCCAGGTCACAGGGACATATGGATATATCTCAGGTGATAAAGGGGTTAAATACTTCTGTCAGTGACTAACGGTAACATTTAACGAGAACCGGCGGTCATCAGGTTTTTCTACTTAGAATTAATATCATCTACAGATAGGTCCAGAAATATTTGCACAGTGACAGAAGTTTTGCCATTTTAGCCGTTTACCAAAACATATTCAAGATTCCGTTATGTAATTAATAAAGGCTTAAAGTGTAATTCTCAGCTTTAAGTTGAGGGCATTCACATCCTAACAGAAGTAACGGTTTAGGAATTACAGCTCTTCAATATATAGTTACCTCTTATTAAAGGGAATAAAGGTAATTGGACAACTATCTCAAAAGCTCTTTAGTAGGCTGCATGGGCTATTATCTCATTATTCCATGATCAATTAAAGGGAACCTGCCACCACCCCCCCCCCCCCTTCCCCCAGGCGTTTGTAACTAAAACAGCCACTATGTGCAGCACTAATGCTGCATTTGGACAGGGTGGTTCATTTAGTTATGCTCCTTGCACACGCCGAAATAAACACTTATAAAATGTGCCCCCCCTCATACCGTGAAACCGTCCGGGAGGCGGGACTTTCCTTCCTAATCAGACGCAGCACAGCCATCATTCATACCCCCTTGGCGCCGGGCACCGCCTCCTCAGCATTGTTCGAATCTGTCCCAGAGCCTGCGCTGTTATGTTATCCCTTGGGCATGCGCAGTTAGCGCTGCCCGTCTTCTGACATCATTTGTTGTCAGGCTAACTGCGCCTGTGCGGCCGCGCTGCCAGAGATCCCGCCCCGCAGTGTCTTCTGATTTATTCACACTGCAAGGCTGGGATTCATGGGCATGTGCAGTGCATATCTTCGCCTACAGTAACAGTAACAGTCTGGTTCCCTTTAAGTAAAAGGGCTAAAGCTGATTCCAGCTGTGGTATTTGCATTTTGGAAGCTGTTGCTCTGAACCCACAACATGCGGTCAAAGGAGCTCCCAATTAAAGATAAACAGACCATCATTAGGCTGAAGAAAAAGAAGAAATCCATCAGACAGATGGCAGAAATGTTAGGAGTGACCAAATCTGGAAAAACATTTTTTTGGACAGAGGAAAGAAGATCAACTTGTACCAAAACGAAGGGATGAAGAAAGTATGGAGAAGGCTTGGAACGGCTCACCACCACATTATGGGTGGATTGGTCGTTGTGGGCCAGTCGAATGGCCACCAAGGTCTCCCTATCTGACCCCCTTAGACTTTTATCTTTGGGGTCATCTGATGGCAATTATCTATGCTGTGAAGATACGAGATGTGCGGCATCTGAAACAACGGATACTGGAAGCCTGTGCTAGCGCTTCTTCTGCAGTGTTGCTATCAGTGTTTCAAGAGTGGGAGAAGAGGGTTGCATTGACAAATCCAACACAATGGGCAGCACTTTGAATACATTTTATAAGTGGTCATAAACTTGTAAATAACTCATGAAAGAATAAAGTTATGTTAAAACTAAGCACACCATTGTTTTTCTTGTGAAATTCTCAATAAGTTGATGTGTCACATGACCCTCTTCCCATGGAAAAAATAAAATGACCGACTTCAAAATGGCCACCATAGTCACCACCCATCTCGAAAAGTTTTCCCCCTCCCATATACTAATGTGCCACAGACAGGAAATTGATATCACCAACCATTTCCATTTTATTTAGGAGTATCCGTATAAATGGACCTATATAAATATATATACATAAATATACACACACATACATACACACACACACATATATATATATATATATATATATATATATATTATATATATATATATATACATACATACATATACATAGACACACATATATACATACACACACATTTTTTATCTATTGTACCCATGAATGAATATTATTATGAAATATAACAAAAAAAACAAAACACACAAACAATAGGATTTGGAATAGGCAGGTCCGGAATCACCCAACATATAATAAACTGTTCAAAAGGTTAACCCCTTTAGTGAACACCGTAAAAAAAATAAGCTAGGCAAACAACAATGCTTTATCATACTGCTAAATGTAAATAAAAATGGTATAGCTGAAAACGTCTTGATTCCCAAATCAAGCTGTTATACAGCTCCATCAGTGGAAAAATTAAAAAGTTATAGTTCTTCAAATAAAGCAATGCAAAAACATATATTTTTTTCTATAAAATAGTTATTGTGTAAGGGCCCCTAAAAATGAAAAAAACTATAAAAATCAGGTATTGCTGTAATCATAGTGACCCAAAGAATAAAGCTTCCTTATCAACTTTATCACACGTGGAAAGACATCAAAAAACAATAATGCAGGAATTGTTTTTGGGGCTTTTTTAAAATTTATTCTACCTCCCAAAAATCGGAATAGAAATCGATCAAAAAGTGTCATGAGTCTGAAAATGGTATTAATAAAATCATCAACTTGTCCCACAAAAAATAAGCTCTCACATGACTATGTCAGTAGAAATATGGAAAAATTATAACTCTCAAAATATGGGGATGCAAAAAAAAAACAGATTTTGAAAAAAAAGGGTCTTTTAGTGTCTGATAGCAGCAGAACATAAAAACTCTATCTGGTCCTGAAGGATAAAGTTGCCTAATTACTTATACCGCATGAGAAATGGAGTAAAAAACAAAACCTATTGTTCACCTGCTGTTGATTTTTTCATTGTAATAAAAAACAAACACTACATACTTACATTCCCGGTGTCTGGTCATGTCCCTCGCCTTCAGCTTCCCGCACTGACTGGTGAGCGCCGGCCGGCCGTAAAGTACAGCGGTGACGTCACCGCTCTGCTTTCCGGCTGTCCGGCACTCACTGTCAGTGCAGAGAAGCACAGCGCCGAGGGACGCGACAGTAATATAAGTATGTAGTGTTTGTTTGTTTTTACGTTTACGCTGGTAACCAGGGTAAACATCGGGTTACTAAGCGCGGCCCTGCGTTTAGTAACCCGATGTTTACCCTGGTTACCGGGGACTTCGGGATCGTTGGTCGCTGGAGAGCTGTCTGTGTGAAAGCTCTCCAGTGACCAAACAGCGACGCTGCAGCGATCGACATCGTTGTCGTATCGCTGCAGCGTCGTTTTAGTGTGACGGTACCCTTAGAGTGCCGGATAAATGTTATCCAAATTGTTATGTAAAACATTCCCAATAAAAGCTTCAATTCAATCCACAAAAAAAGCAATTCCTCAATCAGGTCCATCATCTGTTAATGGAAATATAGGGGGTTTACACGTTACTGGTAGCACAAAGGCTCTGGAAAAGTGAAATGGCAATTTCTCCCCCACCCACAAAGAAATTCAGCAAACTCTGAGCTCCCAAATCCAAATGACCCCCTGCCGTCTGAGCCCCAGTGCGCCTAATCCACATTTAACGTCCACATGGTTGGCATTTCTGTAACAATGAGGGCCTGCTTAATTTACTGGCACATGAGATGGGCATAACATACTGGTCACTACAACAGCAGCTGGCAATTTGCACTCAACAAAAACATCCACTGCTGCTTGTTTCTGGAAAACACCCATGGAGTCAAAATTTCCACTACACCTGTAAATAAATTCCCAAAAGTGCATAATTTCCAAAATGGGGTCACTTGAAGGGGGATTCTGTTTTTCTATCACTTCGGGACTCTGTGTATGTAGAAAATTCTGTGCTCCAGGATGCCTCCTGCATAATGATACTGCCAATAGTGCTCTGTCCCTGCAGAGTCTTGCCGTATGGCTAAGCAGTACTGTACAAACTTGGGGTATTTCTACATTCACCAAAAATTGTGGGACACATTTTGGTACCATTTTTACTCATTTCCCAGTGTGAAAATGTATAACCTGTTGCTAAAAATAAATTAATTTTTATCCTGATTGCCCAATTTCATAAAAAACCTGTGACTCACCTGTGGTGTTATGATCACTGCACCCCTAGATGAATTCATTGAGAGGTATAGTTTGTAAAATGAGGTCACTCTGTATCAGTCCTTCATTGTTAGTTTGTTTACTGTATGTGATATTTGTAACTTGTATGTAACCCCTTCTCATGTACAGCACCATGGAATCAATGGTGCTATATAAATAAATAATAATAACTTATGGGGGCCTCAGGGACTCTGCCAATGTGACTTGGCATCATCAATCGAGTCCAGCAAAATGTGAACTCCAATATGGCGCTTCTTCACTTTTGAGCTTTGCACTGTGCCTCAAAAGTAGTTTTCGACCACATATGGGGTATCTGCGTACTCATTGGAAATTGCAGTACAAATTTTGAGGTCCATTTTCTCCGGTTATCCTTGTGAAAATAAAAAATTGGGCCTAAAATAACATTTTTGTGGGAAAAATTTGATTTTATTTTCACCCCTCTATGTTATAAACTTCTGTGAAGCAGCAGGGGGTTCAATGTGCTCAACATACATCTATATATATTCCTTGAGGAGGGTCTAGCTTCCAAAATGGTGTCATATGTGGGGGTTTCCACTGTTTAGGCACAACAGGGGCTCTAGAAACAAGACATGACACCGGCTGACCAAAGTCTGCGTTTCACAATGTCACTCCTTTTCCGAGGCCTGTCGTGAGCCTAAACAGTATTTTACCCCCCACATATGGGGTATCTGCATACTCAGGAGAAATTGCACAACAAATTGTATGGTGCGATTTCTACGGTTACCCTTGTGAAAATGCAATATTTGGAGCTAAAAAGGATTTATCTGGAAAAAATGTGTTTTCTTTTTAATTTTCACGGCTCTATGTTATAAACTTCTGTGAAAGTGCAAATTTTGCATTCAAAAAGTCAAATGACGCTCCTTCCCTTCCAAGCCCTGCAGTGCATCCACATATTAGGTATCTGCACACTCAGGAGAAATTATAGAACAAATTGTATGGTCCATTTTCTCCTATTACCCTTGTGAAAGTAAAAAAAAAAATTAGGTCTAAAGGAAAATTTTTGTTGGGAAAATGTGATTATTTTTTTTATTTTCACGGCTCAATGTTATAAACTTCTGTGAAGCACATAGGGGATCAAGGTAAGTTCCCTGGGGGGGTGTAGTTTCCAAAATGGTATAAGTTGTGGGGGATTTCCACTGTTCAGGCACATCAGGGGCTCTCAAAACACGTCTATTAATCATTCCAGCAAATTTTGCATTCATAAAGACACATAGCGCTCCTTCCTTTCCAAGCCCTGCCATGCGCCCAAACAGTAAAATTTCCCCACATATTGGGTATCGGCGTACTCAGGAGAAATTTTACAACAAATTTTGGAGTTCATTTTCTCCTGTTACCCTTGTGAAAATAAAAAATTGGGGGCGAACAGATCATCCATTCTGAAATGCTGTAGATAAGCCCCCGATGTATCCTGAAAGAGAAGAAAAACAGGTTAGATTATACTCACCCAGGGGCGGTCCCGCTGCGGTCCGGTCCGATGGGCGTCGCTGTCCGGGGCCTCCCATCTTCATAAGCGGACATCCTCTTCTTGTCTTCCTGCCGCGGCTCCGGCGCAGGTGTACTTTGTCTGCCCTGTTGAGGGCAGAGCAAAGTACTGCAGTGCGCAGGTGCCGGGCCTCTCTGACCTTTCCTGGCGCCTGCGCACTGCAGTACTCAGGAGCCGCGGCAAGAAGACAAGAAGAGGACATCATCGTATGAAGATGGGAGGCGCCGGACCTGGACTGCGACGCCCATCGGACCCGGACAGCACTGGGACCGCCCCTGGGTGGGTAGAAGATAACCAGTTTTTCTTACCTTTCAGGTTACATCGGGGGCTTATCAACAGCATTACAGAATGCTGTACATAAGCCCCTGATGCCGGTGGCCTTCGCTCATATACGATTTTTGGGTTGACAGATTCCCTTTAATCCAGATAGTCATACCACAGCAAAACATTAATAAATAACATTTCTCTCATGTCGGCTTTACATCAGCGCTATTTGTAAAATTTTATTTTATTTTGTTAGCATTTTAGGAGGTTTAACAATTTAGCAGTAATTTTTCATTTTTTAAAGGAGATTTACAAAGTTTATTTTTTGAGGGACCTATTTATGTTTGAAGTGCCTTTAGGGGTCCCATATAGTGATACCATTTTAAAAACAGCACCTGTCATATTGAAAACTGCAGTCAGGTAGTTTATTAACCCTTCAGGTGATTTCCAGAAATTAATGCAAAGTGGCATGAGAGAAATGAAAATGTGTATTTTTACCACATAAATGCCGCTAACTTCTGAACAGGTTACAACAGCCGTCAGACTCTAAGGCCACTATTTGGCCATGAATTGCCATCATTAACATCAGGACCACCCAATCATGATCTGAGGGCACCAATTTGAATAAAGACACGCTGTTAACCATTTATATGATGTAGTCACTATTAACAGCAGCATCTAAGGGGTTAAAGAGATATGGACGGTGCTAATGCTGATCGCGGCTGATGCAGCAATTTGTCAGCTATAGTGTACAGCCGACAGCTGCTGGATTGTCACCTGTATGGGGAGATTATTCTCTTATATCTCAGGTCAGTTAAAAGACGTATTGGCGGTCATTAAGGGGTTAAAGATACCCTGTAAAACACAATATAAAAACCTTGAAGGTACAGAGGAGAAAAAAAAAAGTATTGTCAAGTGCTCACATTTGTTCATCAATTTCATCAATTTGACGATCCAATCGACCTTCCTCATCCTCTTCAGCCACAATTGCTTCAGAAACCTTCAACAAAAATTTTAGAAAATTATTTCATAAAATCCTCACCAATGATTCTCATGTGATAATTTCAGTGGTTGTAAAATAATCCTACTCCATTATCATACTTCCTTGGAACAAGAATGGCTACATTGATTTCTGCATAATCACCACCATTCCTACTAGTTAGGACTTGACTGTACACTTTGTGCCTCCCTTCCAAACGTACCACTCGGGTTTTCTTTTTATTTTACCTCCTCATAGGTTATGTTCCCTCTATGTACTAAAATCAGTAGCCGACTTTTAGGCTATGTTCACACGTTCCCGATTTCCCTCCTTTTTTTTCAGGACTAAAAACCGCAGCTCTTGGAAGAAAACGCAGGTCCTTTTTTGGTGCTTTTTTGGTGCGTTTTTTGATGCGTTTTTTTATGCAGTTTTCTATGCAGAGTCTGTGTGTTTTCTAGGAAGTTTTTTAGGGTTGAAGTGGCTGAAAATACCCTAACCCTACCCCTAACCCTAACCCTACCCCTAACCCTATTCTAACCTTAGTGGAAAAAAAAAAAATCTTAATTTTTTTATTGTCCCTACCTATGGGGGTGACAAAGGGGGGGGGGGTCATTTACTATTTTTTTATTTTGATCACTGAGATAGGTTATATCTCAGTGATCAAAATGCACTTTGGAACGAATCTGCCGGACGGCAGATTCGGCGGGCGCACTGCGTATGCGCCCGCCATTTTGCAAGATGGCGGCGCCCAGGGAGAAGACGGCCGGACGGACACCGGGAGGCCGGGTAAGTATAACGGGGGAGATGAGGGCACGGGGGGGGGGGGCGTCGGAGCATGGGGGGGTGGCATCGGAGCATGGGGGGGTGGGATTGGGGCACGGGGGGGCAGCCACACTGCAGCGGTTCTGCACCACAAACCGCAGAAAACCCGCAGATATTTTTTTCATCTGCGGGTTTTACTGCGGGTTTGACCTCACAATGGAGGTCTATGGGTGCAAGAACCGCTGCAGTTCCGCAAAAAGAAGTGACATGGTACTTCTTTTTTACCGCGGCTATTCAGCGCGGCTTTTTTCGCGATTTTCCGCAATGTGGGCACAGCAGTTCCTGTTTTCCATAGGGTACATTGTAATGTACCCTGCATGGAAAACAGCTGCGGACTCGCAGCGGGAAAATCGCGGCGATTCCGCATGAAAAAAAGGATGGTGTGAACATGGCCTTACTATCTCCAGCGACGCTCCAGTCCTTCTCCACCATCGTGACTTTCTCTCAATCTAAGTCTATGGGAACCTCGCTCTGAGTCTCACAGACTTACATTGAGAAGTGACTTCTGGTCTGTACAGCAAGCACTGGAAGGATCCAGTAGTCACAACTACGGTCCCGTGTCCCAGGGGAGACGGGAATGGCCCTGGAAATGTCAGAGGACGGTGATCGGTAAGTATCTTAATGCACACAGGGAACCGCGTCACCGAGTCTTATATCACTCATGTCAGTAGGAAACACAAGACTGTAGGAGAACAGCTGAGATGGGTACTTTGCAACCTAGTCCTAGATTACCTTACCTACCACCCACATGGTATTGCTTTATTACAAGGTGGAACCTTTCCTTGGAGGCTTGTATTTTTGGACGTCTGCTTAGATTGAAATTATTCCATGTAGGTCACCGTTCATGCGTATTTATTTATTAATTTTCTAGTTTGATAACAGCGAATGGTTAATAGTTAAGTTGCAACTTTGGATAAGACATTTTATCCTGGGAGCTGGCTAACACAATAGTGCTTTTCAGCTTTTTTAACCCTATTGTGTAAAACAGATATGAATTAGGTTGCAATACCCCCAATTGTTTTAAGATTAAAACTGTGGGCTTATCCCAAAAAAACACTTTGCTCCCCTTGAACATCGGTATTACGCAGTCACTTGGTCGAACCACACTCCCAAAAGGAACATATGCAGGGGCAGAGATATCCTGGAAATTGGGAATCTCATAATTTTGGGAAACTAAAGCCACATCCCACATCTGGATCCACATGAGGTCATCCAGTGGAGGTGTGTGAGTGTAACAAGTGCTGATAAAAAGACCAGGCAAATTATGATCTGTGATCAAAATAAAAATATGTACCTAAGTACATATAGGTACGCGCTAGATATTTAGCCAAGGAAAAGCTGCTACTGAATAAATAAATAAGGATAGAAAATCCAAATCGGCAGTCAATAAACAAAGTGGAGTAGCTTCTAAATGTGTCCACAGTAGTCTATAATAACACCAGGGGTGGGTAAGTATACATAGAAGTTTCCTACCTCCTGTCACAGATCGCACATCTTTCGATGAAGAAAAGAGCCGTGATGCTGCCGATATGGTTCCAAAGAGTTCTTTCCAAATAAGGACGAAGCGTGGTACAGATCCAAAAAATGGTGGCTGCCCCGGCCGGTAGCAGCCACCCAAAACTAACCTCCGGGCTGGGACAGAGTCCTGTGGTGCCGGACGCCGCGTGGAGTGAAAGCGGTAAGTCCGGATACAGTGCAGGACCTGCGTGACGTAGCTAGTCACGTGACTGTGAGCGAAGCCCGGGAGTGAGGTACGGAGCGATGAAAGGGTCACCTAACCTACGCGTTTCGGAGACTGCTGTCTCCTTCCTCAGGGTTAACCCCTGCTCCGTAATAGCGGTCCTTATATAACATGCCCTATCTAAATCTGCCTATTGGAATCCAAAGAGTTCTATGCCAATATTTAAACCCCTGGGTGCCAATGTGTCCAGTGAAAAAATCCATTGTGTCTCGGCTCTGGACATGGCCTTAATAAAATCACCCCCTCTCCAGTGGCGTTTAACCGTTGCTATACCAAACACTTTCATATGGTGTATCCTACTGTCATGATGCTCTATAAAATGTTGAGACAGTGGATGACCTTTAAAATGGTTTTTAATATTACGAATGTGTTCCCCTATTCTTGTTTTAAATGGCCTTTTTGTCCTCTCCACATATAGTTTGCCACAAGGGCATTCTATAATATATATAACCCCGACAGTAGAGCAAGTAACAAAATCCTTTATTGGAATTACTCTATCCCCTTTTATAATATTAGTACATTTTTGGGTGATAGTTTGTGTACAAACCTTACACTTCTGACAGGGAAAAAATCCCTTCAACTTAGTATGAAAAATAGAAGATTGTACAAGGGGGGGTTTATTTTGTACAGTAGGCGCAATAAGATTGCCCAAGTTCTGCGATTTTTTTATATATAAATCGGGGTTGGTCCGTGATCTGATCTCCCAATACCTTATCATTTTTTAAAATGTGCCAGTGTTTTCTGACTATTTTCCGTAAGATGTTAGAATTACTATTGCATTTGGTTATAATGGGAACAAAATCACTACTTTGCATACCTTTGGAGGCGGGGTTCATTAATTCGTGTCTAGTTCTGGATAAGGCCAATTTTTTAGAGTTCTCTAATAAATCCAGATCATACCCCTTTTCCAGAAATTTTTTTGTTAGAGATACTGACTCCTTGTCAAAGTCCTGGGGTCTAGAGCAGTTGCGATGAATTCTAATATATTGGCTTTTTGGAATATTAACCCCTTTCTGCCATTGGACGTAATATTCCGTCCATGTGGGGTGGGCCTTAATTCCCAAGGACGGAATATTACGTCCAGCGCGATCGGCCGCGCTCACGGGGGGAGCGCCGCCGATCGCGGCTGGGTGTCAGCTGCTTATCGCAGCTGACATCCGGCACTATGTGCCAGGAGCGGTCACGGACCGCCCCCGGCACATTAACCCCCGGCACACCGCGATCAAAGATGATCGCGATGTGCCGGCGGTGCAGGGAAACATCGCGCAGGGAGGGGGCTCCCTGCGTGCCTCCCTGAGACCCCCGCAGCAACGCGATGTGATCGCGTTGCTCCGGGGGTCTCCTACCTCCCTCCCTGCAGTAAGTCCCGGATCCAAGATGGCCGCGGATCCGGGTCCTGCAGGGAGGGAGGTGGCTTACCAAGTGCCTGCTCAGAGCAGGCACTTGGTAACGCTGCAGCACTCTGAAACAGATCGGTGATCTGTCAGAGTGCTGTGCAAACTGGCAGATCACCGATCTGTATTGTCCCCCCCTGGGACAAAGTAAAAAAGTAAAAAAAAAAATTTCCAAGTGTGTAAAAAAAAAAAAAAAAAATCCTAAATAATGAAAAGAAAAAAAAAAAATATTATTCCCATAAATACATTTCTTTATCTAAATAAAAAAAAAAAACAATAAAAGTACACATATTTAGTATCGCCGCGTCCGTAACGACCCGACCTATAAAACTGGCCCACTAGTTAACCCCTTCAGTAAACACCGTAAGAAAAAAAAACGAGGCAAAAAACAACGCTTTATTATCATACCGCCAAACAAAAAGTGGAATAACACGCGATCAAAAAGACGGATATAAATAACCATGATACCGCTGAAAGCGTCATCTTGTCCCGCAAAAAATGAGCCGCCATACAGCAACATCAGCAAAAAAATAAAAAAGTTATAGTCCTCAGAATAAAGCGATGCAAAAATAATTATTTTTTTCTATAAAATAGTTTTTATCGTATAAAAGCGCCAAAACATAAAAAAAATGATATAAATGAGGTGTCGCTGTAATCGTACTGACCCGAAGAATAAAGCCGCTTTATCAATTTTACCAAACGCGGAACGGTATAAACGCCTCCCCCAAAAGAAATTCATGAATAGCTTGTTTTTGGTCATTCTGCCTCACAAAAATCGGAATAAAAAGCGATCAAAAAATGTCACGTGCCCGAAAATGTTACCAATAAAAACGTCAACTCGTCCCGCAAAAAACAAGACCTCACATGACTCTGTGGACTCAAATATGGAAAAATTATAGCTCTCAAAATGTGGTAACGCAAAAAATATTTTTTGCAATAAAAAGCGTCTTTCAGTGTGTGACGGCTGCCAATCATAAAAATCCGCTAAAAAACCCGCTATAAAAGTAAATGAAAAAAATGTATTTATTTCCATTTTCGGGTTAGGGTTAGGGTTAGGGCTAGGGTTAGGGCTAGGGTTAGGGCTAGGGTTGGGACTAGGGTTAGGGTTAGGGCTAGGGTTAGGGCTAGGGTTGGGGCTAGGGTTAGGGCTAGGGTTAGGGCTAAGGCTACAGTTAGGGTTGGGGCTAAAGTTAGGGTTAGGGTTTGGATTACATTTACGGTTGGGAATAGGGTTGGGATTAGGGTTAGGGGTGTGTCTGGGTTAGAGGTGTGGTTAGGGTTACCGTTGGGATTAGGGTTAGTGGTGTGTTTGGATTAGGGTTTCAGTTATAATTGGGGGGTTTCCACTGTTTAGGCACATCAGGGGGATCTCCAAACGCGACATGGCGACCGATCTCAATTCCATCCAATTCTGCATTGAAAAAGTAAAACAGTGCTCCTTCCCTTCCGAGCTCTCCCGTGTGCCCAAACAGGAGTTTACCCCAACATATGGGGTATCAGCGTACTCAGGACAAATTGGGCAACAACTTTTGGGGTCCAATTTCTCCTGTTACCCTTGGGAAAATACAAAACTGGGGGCTAAAAAATAATTTTTGTGGGAAAAAAAGAGATTTTTTATTTTCACGGCTCTGCGTTATAAACTGTAGTGAAACACTTGGGGGCTCAAAGTTCTCACAACACATCTAGATAAGTTCGTGGGGGGGTCTAGTTTCCAATATGGGGTCACTTGTGGGGGTTTCTACTGTTTAGGTATATTAGGGGCTCTGCAAACGCAATGTGACGCCTGCAGACCATTCCATCTAAGTCTGCATTCCAAATGGCGCTCCTTCCCTTCCGAGCCCTCCCATGCGCCCAAACGCTGGTTCCCCCCCCACATATGGGGTATCAACGCACTCAGGACAAATTGGACAACAACTTTTGGGGTCCAATTTCTCCTTTTACCCTCGAGAAAATACAAAACTGGGGGCTTAAAAAATAATTTTGAGGGGAAATTTTTATTTTTATTTTCACGGCTCTGCGTTATAAACTGTAGTGAAACCCTTGGGGGCTCAAAGTTCTCACAACACATCTAGATAAGTTCGTGGGGGGGTCTAGTTTCCAATATGGGGTCACTTGTGGGGGTTTCTACTGTTTAGGTATATTAGGGGCAATGTGACGCCTGCAGACCATTCCATCTAAGTCTGCATTCCAAATGGCGCTCCTTCCCTTCCGAGCTCTCCCATGCGCCCAAACAATGGTTTACCCCCACATATGGGGTATCAGAGTACTCAGGACAATTTGTGCCACAACTTTTGTGGTCCAATTTCTTCTCTTACCATTGGGAAAATAAAAAATTAAGGGTGAAAAGATAATTTTTGTGAAAAAAAAATGATTTTTTATTTTTACGGTTCTGCATTATAAACTTCTGTGAAGCACTTGGTGGGTCAAAGTGCTCACCACACCTCTAGATAAGTTCCTTAGGGGGACTACTTTCCAAAATGGTGTCACTTGTGGGGGGTTTCAATGTTTAGGCACATCAGTGGCTCTCCAAACGCAACATGGCGTCCCATCTCAATTCCTGTCAATTTTGCATTGAAAGGTCAAACGGCGCTCCTTCCCTTCCGAGCTCTCCCATGCGCCCAAACAATGGTTTACCCCCACATATGGGGTATCAGAGTACTCAGGACAAATTGTGCCACAACTTTTGTGGTCCAATTCATTCTCTTACCATTGGGAAAATAAAAAATTGGGGGTGAAAAGATAATTTTTGTAAAAAAAAATGATTTTTTATTTTTACGGTTCTGCATCATAAACTTCTGTGAAGCACTTGGTGGGTCAAAGTGCTCACCACACCTCTAGATAAGTTCCTTAGGGGGTCTACTTTCCAAAATGGTGTCACTTGTGGGGGGTTTCAATGTTTAGGCACATCAGTGGCTCTCCAAACGCAACATGGCGTCCCATCTCAATTCCAGTCAATTTTGCATTGAAAAGTCAAATGGCGCTCCTTCCCTTCCGAGCTCTGCCATGCGCCCAAACTGTGGTTAACCCCCACATATGGGGTATCAGCGTACTCAGGACAAATTGTACAACAACGTTTGGGGTCCATTTTCTCCTGTAACCCTTGGTAAAATAAAACAAATTGGAGCTGAAGTAAATTTTTTGTGAAAAAAAGTTAAATGTTAATTTTTATTTAAACATTCCAAAAATTCCTGTGAAGCACCTGAAGGGTTAATAAACTTCTTGATTGTGGTTTTGAGAACCTTGAGGGGTGCAGTTTTTAGAATGGTGTCACACCTGGGTATTTTCTATCATATAGACCCCTCAAAATGACTTCAAATGAGATGTGGTCCCTAAAATAAAATGGTGTTGTAAAAATGAGAAATTGCTGGTCAACTTTTAACCCTTATAACTCCCTAACAAAAAAAAATTTTGGTTCCAAAATTGTGCTGATGTAAAGTAGACATGTGGGAAATGTTACTTATTAAGTATTTTGTGTGACATATCTCTGTGATTTAATTGCATAAAAATTCAAAGTTGGAAAAATGCGAAATTTTCAAAATTTTCACCAAATTTCCGTTTTTTTCACAAATAAACGCAGGTAATATCAAAGAAATTTTACCACTATCATGAAGTACAATATGTCACGAGAAAACAAAGTCAGAATCACCGGGATCCGTTGAAGCGTTCCAGAGTTATAACCTCATAAAAGGACAGTGGTCAGAATTGTAAAAATTGGCCCGGTCATTAACGTGCAAACCACCCTTGGGGGTAAAGGGGTTAAGCAACCAATTTGGAAGGTGGCAGCTGTCAAGGGGGATATAGCTATTTGTGTCAGTGGGTTTACAGAAAGTGCTGGTTTGGATTTTAAAGTCCTCAATAAAAACTTTTAGATCTAAAAAATGAATGTGTGTGGTACTGGTGGTGGAGGTAAATTTTAAAAAATGTTGATTATTATTAATATCTATTAAAAATGTATTAAGAGAATCCCAACCACCAGACCAAATAAAAATCACGTCATCAATAAAACGCCGCCAGAGGACCAGGTTCGCGCACAGTCGGCCTTCCGGGTAGATAAACTGTTCTTCCCAACTACCCACATACAGGTTAGCATAACTGGGCGCGAACCTGGTCCCCATAGCGGTACCCCACTGCTGGGAGTAGTAGTCCTCCCCATACAGGAAGTAGTTGTGCGTTAAAATAAAGTGCATTAAATCACCTAAAAATTCTATTTGTGCAGAGGGAACCTTGGAGAATACGTTTAAAAAATGCATAGCAGCCTCACATCCCTTTTTATGGTCGATGACCGTATAGAGGGATGTAATGTCCAAGGTGCCCATGATAAAACCCTCGCGCCAATTTACTTCTTGTAGAAGTTTTAAAATATGAGAGCTATCTTTAAGGTGTGATGGTAATAGAGGTACCATAGGCTGTAGCTGTACCACACACATTCATTTTTTAGATCTAAAAGTTTTTATTGAGGACTTTAAAATCCAAACCAGCACTTTCTGTAAACCCACTGACACAAATAGCTATATCCCCCTTGACAGCTGCCACCTTCCAAATTGGTTGCTTAATATTCCAAAAAGCCAATATATTAGAATTCATCGCAACTGCTCTAGACCCCAGGACTTTGACAAGGAGTCAGTATCTCTAACAAAAAAATTTCTGGAAAAGGGGTATGATCTGGATTTATTAGAGAACTCTAAAAAATTGGCCTTATCCAGAACTAGACACGAATTAATGAACCCCGCCTCCAAAGGTATGCAAAGTAGTGATTTTGTTCCCATTATAACCAAATACAATAGTAATTCTAACATCTTACGGAAAATAGTCAGAAAACACTGGCACATTTTAAAAAATGATAAGGTATTGGGAGATCAGATCACGGACCAACCCCGATTTATATATATAAAAAAAAAAAAATCGCAGAACTTGGGCAATCTTATTGCGCCTACTGTACAAAATAAACAATCTTGTACAATCTTCTATTTTTCATACTAAGTTGAAGGGATTTTTTCCCTGTCAGAAGTGTAAGGTTTGTACACAAACTATCACCCAAAAATGTACTAATATTATAAAAGGGGATAGGGTAATTCCAATAAAGGATTTTGTTACTTGCTCTACTGTTGGGGTTATATATATTATAGAATGCCCTTGTGGCAAACTATATGTGGGGAGGACAAAAAGGCCATTTAAAACAAGAATAGGGGAACACATTCGTAATATTAAAAACCATTTTAAAGGTCATCCACTGTCTCAACATTTTATAGAGCATCATGACAGTAGGATACACCATATGAAAGTGTTTGGTATAGCAACGGTTAAACGCCACTGGAGAGGGGGTGATTTTATTAAGGCCATGTCCAGAGCCGAGACACAATGGATTTTTTCACTGGACACATTGGCACCCAGGGGTTTAAATATTGGCATAGAACTCTTTGGATTCCAATAGGCAGATTTAGATAGGGCATGTTATATAAGGACCGCTATTACGGAGCAGGGGTTAACCCTGAGGAAGGAGACAGCAGTCTCCGAAACACGTAGGTTAGGTGACCCTTTCATCGCTCCGTACCTCACTCCCGGGCTTCGCTCACAGTCACGTGACTAGCTATGTCACGCAGGTCCTGCACTGTATCCGGACTTACCGCTTTCACTCCACGCGGCGTCCGGCACCACAGGACTCTGTCCCAGCCCGGAGGTTAGTTTTGGGTGGCTGCTACCGGCCGGGGCAGCCACCATTTTTTGGATCTGTACCACGCTTCGTCCTTATTTGGAAAGAACTCTTTGGAACCATATCGGCAGCATCACGGCTCTTTTCCTCATCGAAAGATGTGCGATCTGTGACAGGAGGTAGGAAACTTCTATGTATACTTACCCACCCCTGGTGTTATTATAGACTACTGTGGACACATTTAGAAGCTACTCCACTTTGTTTATTGACTGCCGATTTGGATTTTCTATCCTTATTTATTTATTCAGTAGCAGCTTTTCCTTGGCTAAATATCTAGCGCGTACCTATATGTACTTAGGTACATATTTTTATTTTGATCATACATTTGTTACCGACTTGGTGTGGAGGTCGGTTAGGTAACGCAGCAGGGAGTATTAGCCTTTTTTTAACACTTTCGCGCCACCATCTATATACATTTTGAAATTATGATCTGTGTTCAATGCAGGGAGATATATATCTGTGTAGCATTATCTACGTTCCCGGTTACGTTGAGGTTTCTCAATCAATGTGCTCCCCTTCGATAAGCTCTGAGCCATTTCCATGACACAGATTTAGTAAGCTCTTTTGTTAATCCTTTTTATTTTATTCTATATGCTCTATTAGTTTGTCCCCTGTGTAAAATATTTTCTATATTTTTTGCCAACACTGCCTATCTTTCTGAATTAAATATAAAATGTAATAGTTCTGTTCCTTTTGTTCTGTAAATTACATCCCGAAGCTATACACTACTAGAGATGGGCGAACCCGAACAGTAAAGTTCGGCGTCGGTACCGAGCACCTACTGTTCAGGCACAGATACCGAACACGGACTTCACCAGGAAGTCCATGTTACTGTTCTGGTTCGGCTGCCTGAACACCAGATATTTGCCGCGCTGTCACGTGCTGTAATAGCAGGCTGCTATTTTTAGGCTGAGGGGCCCAATATCTATGACCCCTTACCAGCCTGAGAGAACCCAGCCCCAGTTGTCTATTTTAGCAAAATTAATTGTCAAAAATGGGGGAGCCCATAATGTTTTTTAAATTATTTAAATAATTAAAAAATACGGAGTGGGGACCCCTCTATTCTTGATAATTACCCTTGCTGAAGCTGACAGCTGAGGGTTGCAGCCCCCAGCTGTGAGTTTTGCCTGGCTGGTTATGAAAAATAGGGGGGAGACCCACGCCATTTTTTTTTTTTAATTATTTATTTACAGCGCAGGAGCAGCTGATGAATACTCCCATCCACAGCTCCTGCTCTCGCTGTTATTAGCGGCAGCAGTTGCCGGATGATAGGATCAGTAGTACCATCAGCTGACACCAGTTACCAGAGGTAAACTTTATACCTCCGATCACAGCTGAGCGCTCACGCTGTCTCTGACCGACCGGGATGGTTTCACTGCTGATCAGAAGCAATGTTTGCTGTGTTGTCATGAACATTACAGCGCAGCAAACACTGGTTGCTCGGGCCCCCCATTCAAGTGAATGGGGTCCAGGTCCTGTTCTAATACCCAAACTTTTTGTGACTGTTCGGCCAAACCCGAGCATTCCAGGTGTCCGCCCAGCTTTATACGCTACCTGTAAAGGTGTAGAATCAGTCTGTATAAACGATTGCTGGTGGCAGAGAGTAGTTACTTTTGCTATTGCAGAGCTGGCAGTGACCGTACTGGGGTATATACAGTTAAGTCCATATATATTTGGACAGAGACAACATTTTTCTAATTTTGGTTATAGACATTACCACAATGAACTTTAAACAAAACAATTCAGATGCAGTTGAAGGTCAGACTTTCAGCTTTCATTTGAGGGTATCCACATTAAAATTGGATGAAGGGTTTGGGAGTTTCAGCTCCTTAACATGTGCCACCCTGTTTTTAAAGGGACCAAAAGTAATTGAACAATTGACTCCAAGGCTATTTCATGGACAGGTGTTGGCATTATCGTTATGTCATTCTCAATTAAGCAGATAAAAGGCCTGGAGTTGATTTGAGGTGTGGTGCTTGCATTTGGAAGATTTTGCTGTGAAGTAAACATGCGGTCAAAGGAGCTCTCCATGCAGGGGAAACAAGCCATCCTTAAGCTGCGAAAACAAAAAAAACCCATCCGAGAAATTGCTACAATATTAGGAGTGGTACAATCTACAGTTTGGTATATCCTAAGAAAGAAAGAAAGCACTGGTGAACTCATCAATGCAAAAAGACCGTGGGCGCCCACGGAAGACAACAGTGGTAGATGATAGCAGAATAATCTCCATGGTGAAGAGAAACCCCTTCACAACAGCCAACCAAGTGAACAACACTCTCCAGGAGGCAGGCGTATCAATATCCAAATCTACCATAAAGAGAAGACTGCATGAAAGTAAATACAGAGGGTTCACTGCACGGTGCAAACCACTCATAAGCATCAAGAATAAAAAGGCTAGACTGGACTTTGCTAAAAAACATCTAAAAAAGCCAGCACAGTTCTGGAAGAACATTCCTTGGACAGATGAAACCAAGATCAACCCCTACCAGAATGATGGAAAGAAAAAAGTATGGCGAAGGCGTGGTACAGCTCATGATCCAAGGCATACCACATCATCTGTAAAACACGGCGGAGGCAGTGTGATGGCTTGGGCATGCATGGCTGCCAGTGGCACTGGGTCACTAGTGTTTATTGATGATGTGACACAGGACAGGAGCAGCCGAATGAATTCTGAGGTATTCAGAAACATACTGTGTGCTCAGATCCAGCCAAATGCAGCCAAACTGATTGGTTGTCGTTTCATACTACAGATGGACAATGACCCAAAACATAAAGCCTAAGCAACCCAGGAGTTTATTAAAGCAAAGAAGTGGAATATTCTTGAATGGCTAAGTCAGTCACCTGATCTCAACCCAATTGAGCATGCATTTCACTTGTTAAAGACTAAACTTCAGCCAGAAAGGCCCACAAACAAACATCAACTGAAAACCCCCGCAGTGAAGGCCTGGCAGAGCATCAAAAAGGAGGAAACTCAGCGTCTGGTGATGTCCATGAGTTCAAGACTTCAGGCAGTCATTGCCAACAAAGGGTTTTCAACCAAGTACTAGAAATGAACATTTTATTTAAAATTATTGAATCTGTCCAATTACTTTTGGTCCCTTTAAAAACAGGGTGGCACATGTTAAGGAGCTGAAACTCCTAAACCCTTCATCCAATTTTAATGTGGATACCCTCAAATGAAAGCTGAAAGTCTGAACTTCAACTGCATCTGAATTGTTTTGCTTAAAACTCATTGTGGTAATGTCTATAACCAAAATTAGAAAAATGTTGTCTGTCCAAATTATATATGTACTTAGCTGTACATAAATTACATGAGTTGAAATCAGAGGTGTATATACCATACGCTCTCTGTTCATTTCCCAATAACTGGCCAAGTAGTGAAAACAGCCTGCTGTCTCCTCAGTTAAATTGGTCAATTGTGTAATTGTCCTGACGATAGGGGGCAGCAGTGGGCCGTTTGTGCAAAAAGGTAACAGTGGGGTGTTTCAGCGTGACCTCCCCGGCTGCAATTTTTGACATATATGTATCACTTGTTTGTGAGAACTGCATTTTTTAATGTATTTTTTCATGTATTTTTTCTATACTTGGTAGATACATGTAGCTGAACATGCTAATTGTTTTTTGGTGAAGTGAATGGTGGCATGTAGCCTCTCTTCTCGGTGTGATACATCCAACCAATGACCATAACGATCCAATAGGCTATGGTATCCTTGCATGTCACCAGACCCTTGCAAGGATAATGAAGAATTAATTTTAAAAAGTTGGTCCTGAGGAAAAAGGAGCTATGAGATAAGTAGATCTAAACGACTTTAACCAAATCCAGCAGATGTATTCGGTAAGTTCACACTATATAATTTTTCAGCATTTTTTTCTGCATCAAAACCTGATCTCTTAGCAGGAAAGCAGCTGCTGACAAAAAGCATGTTTTCCTTCTTTTTGCTTGCGTTATTTGTGGCGGCTTCGGCATGCTAGTTTGTCTCTTGTGCATGCTGATAAAGTTTAGAGTTGAAAAAAAAGTCCTATTCCATAGAATCAGGTTTGGCACAAAAACGCAGCAAAGAATGATACCTTTTGTTTTGGTGTGTTTTTTCATCACCCACTCAAGTCAATGGGCGAAAAACGCTGAAAGAAGTGACATACTCTATTGTCCAAAAAAACATGCAAAGCACAAAATACTGATGACAAAAAACAATGTGTGTGCATGAGATTTCAGAAATCTCATTGACTTTGCTGGTACTGTAAGGGTATGTGCACACGTCAGGATTTCTTGCAGAAATTTTCCTGACAAAAACCGGACATTTCTGCCAGAAATCCGCATGTGTTTTTACCGCAATTTTGACGCGTTTTTGGTGCGTTTTTTGTGCGTTTTTTCCCAAATGCATAGAATTGCGGGAAAAACGCAGAAAATCCGCAAAAATAATGAACATGCTCATTTTTTTACCGCGATGCGTTTTTTTCGCGGAAAAAAACGCATCCATGTGCACATAACATGCAGAATGCATTCTAAATGATAGAATGCATAATGTATGCGTTTTTAATGAGTTTTTATAGCATTTTTACCACGAAAAACACGCAAAAAAATCTGAACGTGTGCACACAGCCTAAAACGCAGCTGAAAATTAGCATAAAAACTCAGCAAAAACGCTTAGTGTGAACTTAGCCTGAAGCACTCTCTAACAAGGGACAGGGAGAAAAAAAAGCAGATTTCTTTATTAAGAAATTAAGAAAAAATGAGGATACCAATTTTAGAAGGAAGTGAAAAATATGATGTAGCCCTGACTAGACTTGGCAGTGAACCAGGTAGGAGAATGACATGAGAGCTGCCAATTCAGACATTAGTCTGAGGAAGGCAATAGACCATAGAAAAGCCATCTTTCAGGAAAGTAGTCTGGAGAAATCCTCAAATAGCTGCTTAAAGTGAACCTGTCAGTAGGATTTTGATCAGTAAACTACAGAGGGTGTCAGGTTGGCGCAGTTAGGCCGGCATCACACTTAGCGTAGGGAAATACGGTCCGTTTTTTACAGGCGTAATACGCAGAAAAGTTCCTGAACAGTGATCCATATTCAAGGCAAGGATGCAATTTTTTCTCTAAAAATTATCCGCGTGTCATCCGTATGGCGAGATTTTCTCACCGGTTTGCAAAGTGGACATAGAATGGATGGGCTCAAGTACTCGTGAAAACATATATAATATATATATATATATATATATATATATATATATATATATATATATATATATATATATATATAACGCTGGGAGCGTTACTCTGTCCGAAGCCTTTATAGACTGCGCGGGCGCAGTCTGGCCCCCACAGAGTGACGCTCCCAGGAGATCGCGGTATGCGTAAGCACTGAACGCATACCGCGATCTCCACCGGAGAGTCAGGGACCGCCAGGAGGGTAAGTATATTCATCTTTCCCCGTTCCAGCGCTGCGTTCGGCTCCGTCTCCCGGATCCTCTGCTGTGACAGTTCAGAGGGCGCGATGACGCGCTTAATGCGCGCCGGCGCCGCCCTCTGACTTACCAGTCACAGGCAGAGGCGCCGGAGTGTGTCTTCAAGAAAATGGCGCCGGAAAGCGCGAACTGCGCAGGCGCCGATTCCTGCTGCCGGAATCGGCGCCTGCGCAGTCCGCGCTTTCCGGCGCCATTTTCTTGAAGACACACCTGCAGTGGAGCCGGACGATAGGTGAGTATGGTATTTTTTTTTTTTTTATATGGCAGCAGCATACGGGGGCATACACACTGGAGCGTCTTATGGGGGGCATATAATACAATGGTGGCGCAGGATGGGAGCAGCACATGACAGAACGGGGGCAGGATGGCAGCAGCACATGACAGAACGGGCGCAGGATGGCAGCAGTACATGACAGAACGGGCGCAGGATAGCAGCAGCACATGACAGAACGGGCGCAGGATGGCAGCAGCACATGACAGAACGGGTGCAGGATGGCAGCAGCACATGACAGAACGGGCGCAGAATGGCAGCAGCACATGACAGAACGGGCGCAGGATGGGAGCAGCACATGACAGAACGGGCGCAGGATGGGAGCAGCACATGACAGAACAGGGGAGCAGGATGGGAGCAGCACATGACAGATCGGGCGCAGGATGTCAGCAGCACATGACAGAACCGGCGCAGGATGGGAGCAGCACATGACAGGATGGGAGCAGCACATGACAGATCGGGCGCAGGATGTCAGCAGCACATGACAGAACCGGCGCAGGATGGGAGCAGCACATGACAGGATGGGAGCAGCAAATGACAGAATGGAGGCGCAGGATGGGAGCAGCACATGACAGGATGGGGGCGCAGGATGGGAGCAGCACATGACAGGATGGGGGCGCAGGATGGGAGCAGCACATGACAGAACGGGGGCGCAGGATGGGAGCAGCACATGACAGAACGGGGACGCAGCACATGACAGAACGGGGGCGCAGGATGGAGCAGCACATGACAGAACGGGGGCGAAGGATGGGAGCAGCACATGACAGGATGGGGGCGCAGGATGGGAGCAGCACATGACAGAACGGGGGCGCAGGATGGGAGCAGCACATGACAGGATGGGGACGCAGGATGGGAGCAGCACATGACAGGATAGGGATGCAGGATGGGAGCAGCACATGACAGAATGGGGGCGCAGGATGGAGCAGCACATGACAGAATGGGTACGCAGGATGGAGCAGCACATGACAGGATGGGGACGCAGGATGGAGCAGCACATACCAGGATGGAGACCATATACCAATATAAATGCTCGCCACCCGGGCGTAGAACGGGTTCAATAGCTAGTATATATATATATATATATATATATATATATATATATATATATATATATATATATATATATATATACACACTTTTTTTTTTAGCTTTTATGCCATCTAGCTCTGTATTAAATATCAATAAATATATCTACTATATAATTGTCTAAGGGTCACTTCCGTCTTTCTGTCCTTCTGTCTGTCATGGATATTCATTGGTCACGGCCTCTGTCTGTCATGGAATCCAAGTCGCTGATTGGTCTCGCCAGCTACCTGTCATGACTGCCGTGACCAATCAGCGACGGCCACAGTCCGATTAGTCCCTCCCTACTCCCCTGCAGTCGGTGCCCACTCCATACTCCCCGCAGTCACCGCTCACGCAGAGTTAATGCCAGCGGTAACGGACCGCATTATGCCGCGGGTAACTCACTCCGTTACCGCCGCTATTAACCCTGTGTGACCAAGTTTTTACTATTGATGCTGCCTATGCAGCGTCAATAGTAAAAACATCTAATGTTAAAAATAATTTAAAAAAAATAACAAATCATTATATACTCATCTTTCGCGATGCTCCGGTGACCTCCGGCAGGTTCCAGTGCCAAAGATGGTATGGAATAAGGACCTGTCATGACGTCAAGGTCATGTGACTGCGACGTCACCACAGGCCCTGCGCGAGAAGGACCTGCCATGACGTCACGGTCATGTGACCGCGACGTCATCACAGCGCCTGCGCGAGAACGACCTGCTGTGACGTCAGAGTCATGTGACCGCAACGTCATCACAAGTCCTGCGCGAGAATGACCTGCCATGACGTCACGGTCATGTGACCTAACTACAAGGGGCCCTCGGAAGGTGAGCATATGTTAATTTTTTAACCTGTGACAAACGTGGCTGGGCAATATACTACATAGCTGGGCAATATACTACGTGACTGGCCAATATACTACGTGGCTAGGCAATATACTACGTCGCTGTGCAATATACTATGTGGCTCTGTGCTGTATACTACGTCACTGGGCAATATACTACGTAACTGGGCAATATACTACGTGGCTGGGCAATATACGTCACTAGGCAATATACTACGTAACTGGGCAATATACTACGTGGCTGGGCAATATACTACGTAACTGGGCAATATACTACGTGGCTGGGCAATATACTACGTGGCTGGGCAATATACTACGTAACTGGGCAATATACTACGTAACTGGGCAATATACTGTGTTCACACTTAGTCTATGTTTGGATGTGCCGGTCAGGTTTTTGAAATGTATTCTTTAGCCTTCTGATCGTGCACTCCGCCTCCTAGCCACAGGTGTTTTAATTACAGCAGGTCCAATACCCCTCCATAGAGAGAGAGAATTTTAGTCTAGGAAGAGGTTTCACATGTACCCATTCAGATGGAGACGTTTATTCTCAGCGAGGTAAGGCAAGTTTAGGATCTGGTATAAGAGAGATGCCGTAAAGGGGCTACCAGGTACACATAAAATTGGCCATTTTTATGCGCTAAACGCTCTCATTTTTCATATTTCTAGTGCAGTAATGCAGTTCAATTTTCGTGTTTTATGGTTGCATGTTTTAGCGCTGCAGTGTGCTGCCTTATTTACTTGAATGGATATTCATTGGTCACGGCCTCTGTCTGTCATGGAATCCAAGTCGCTGATTGGTCTCGCCAGCTACCTGTCATGGCTGCCGCGACCAATCAGCGACGGCCACAGTCCGATTAGTCCCTCCCTACTCCCCTGCAGTCGGCGCCCGCTCCATACTCCCCGCTCACACAGAGTTAATGCCAGCGGTAACGGACCGCGTTATGCCGCGGGTAACTCATACCGTTACCGCCGCTATTAACCCTGTGTGACCAAGTTTTTACTATTGATGCTGCCTACGCAGCGTCAATAGTAAAAACATCTAATGTTAAAAATAATTTTAAAAAAATAACAAATCATTATATACTCATCTTTCGTGATGCTCCGGTGACCTCCGGCAGGTTCCAGTGCCAAAGATGGTATGGGAGAAGGACCTGCCATGACGTCAAGGTCATGTGACCGCGACGTCATAACAGGGTCTGCGCGAGAAGGACTTGCCATGACACCATGGTCATGTGACCGCGACGTCACCACAGGCCCTGCCATGACGTCACGGTCATGTGACCGCGACGTCATCACAGTGCCTGCGCGAGAACGACCTGCTGTGACGTCACAGTCATGTGACCGCGACGTCATCACAAGTCCTGCGCGAGAATGACCTGCCATGCCGTCACGGTCATGTGACCGAACTACAAGGGGCCCTCGGAAGGTGAGTATATGTTTATTTTTTAACCTGTGACATACGTGGCTGGGCAATATACGTCACTGGGCAATATACTACGTGGCTGGGCAATATACTACGTAACTGGGCAATATACTACGTGGCTGGGCAATATACTACGTGGCTGGGCAATATACTACGTGGCTGGGCAATATACTACGTGGCTGGGCAATATACTACGTAACTGGGCAATATACTACGTAGCTGGGCAATATACTACGTAGCTGGGCAATATACTGTGTTGCTGGGCAATATACTGTGTTGCTGGGCAATATACTACGTAACTGGGCAATATACTGTGTGGTTGGGCAATATACTATGTCACTGGGCAATATACTACGAGGCTGGGCAATATATTACGTGACTGGGCAATATACTACGTGACTGGGCAATATACTACATGACTGGGCAATATACTACGTCGCTGAGCAATATACTACGTCACTGGACAATATACTACGTGGCTGGACAATATACTACGTCGCTGGGCAATATACTACGTGGCTGGGCAATATACTACGTAACTGGGCAATATACTGTGTGGCTGGGCAATATACTACGTGACTGGGCAATATACTACGTGACTGGGCAATATACTACATGGACATGCATATTCTAGAATACCCGATTACCGGCTTTTCTATAGAACACCGGTGTGTATTTCTCACAAATCACAAGCATGATCTGTGTGTAATTCATATTTTTCTCGCCCCCATTGACTTTCATTGGCGGATTTGTTGCGCAATACGCTGACAAATGCAGCATGCTGCGATTTTCTCAGCCCGTAAAATACAGCTGCGAAGTATACGGCAGATAGGAGCTGCCCCATAGAGAATCATTGGTCCGTGTGCAATGCGTTGTTTTTGCGCCTCTCATATGTCCGTATTCCTCTCTAGTGTGATGCCGGCCTTACTGATTAAAATGATACCTTGCAAGATGAAATCCATCTTGTGGTTGTAGATTAATCTGCATTTGCAGTTTTCACTTAAAGGGAACCTTTCACCCCGTTTTTTCAGTAGGAGATAAAAATACCGTTAAATAGGGCCTGAGCTGTGCTTTACAATAGGGTATTTTTGTCCCCTGATTCCCTACCTATGCTGCCGAAATACCTTACAAAAGTGGCCTTTTTCGGCTGTCAATCGGGGTGGTCAGGTCGGATGGGCGTGGTCACAGCGCTGTTTCTCCCCCACATCTTGCTTATGTTCCCGTTGGTGGCGTAGTGCTTCTCGCATGCGCAAGTGCCGAATGCACTGCGCAGCTGTAGAAAAAGAGCGCGCTCACCGCTATTCAGCGGTTTCTCGGTGGGCGTGGCCATCTTCCTGAGGCCGCGCGTGCGCAGATGGGGTTTCCTGCTTCCCGGGGCTTCAGGAAAATGGCCGCGGGATGCCGCGCGTGCGCAGATGGACATCGCGGCGGCCATTTTCCTGAAGCCGAGTTCGAATCTCGGCTTCAGGAATATGGCCGCCGCGATGTCCATCTGCGCACGCGCGGCATCCCGCGGCCATTTTCCTGAAGCCCCGGGAAGCAGGAAACCCCATCTGCGCACGCGCGGCCTCAGGAAGATGGCCACGCCCACCGAGAAACCGCTGAATAGCGGTGAGCGCGCTCTTTTTCTACAGCTGCGCAGTGCATTCGGCACTTGCGCATGCGAGAAGCACTACGCCACCAACGGGAACATAAGCAAGATGTGGGGGAGAAACAGCGCTGTGACCACGCCCATCCGACCTGACCAGCCTGATTGACAGGCGAAAAAGGCCACTTTTGTAAGGTATTTCGGCAGCATAGGTAGGGAATCAGGGGACAAAAAATACCCTATTGTAAAGCACAGCTCAGGCCCTATTTAACGGTATTTTTATCTCCTACTGAAAAAATGGGGTGACAGGTTCCCTTTAATGAGATTTTGAAAATGGTGGCGGCGCCTGCACAGTAGCATCTATCGGAACGTGATAGATGCTACTGTGCAGGCACCCCCGCCAGTGCTATTTTGATGAAGATATCCCCTCCCTCACAATAGTATAGGACTAAAGCATAAAAGCATGTATGCATATTAGGAATGTATCATGCTATAGCACAGGCATTATTTTAATGAATGTAAAAAAAAAAATGTTTGTAACCCCACAATATGATATCCAGTATGTAAAATAGAGGGCAGGTCACTGAGGGATCAGTGCCCTGTCATAAGCCCATAGTGATGAACATGTAAACAGAGCACCACATAAAGCCCCTCCCACAGGATGCTCCGAAGCAGGAGAATCTCATTAATCTTTATTTGTAGTTTTCAGTTAAACTACCACAAGACAGATTTTATCAACCAAGGTATCATTTTAATCAGTATAACGGCGCCAACTTGACAGTGTCCGTAGTTTACTTAGCAAAATCCTTATGACAGGTTCACTTTAAATTAACCCAACTGACAGGCCTCCAAAACCAGGATAAAGCCCAAAGGAGTGACAGGGAATTAATTAGTGAGTACTGCATGGGCAACACACTGAAGGAAGTTCCAGGTGTCATCTGTGAAAAAAATGCATAGGGGGCTGAGATTTGTCCCTTTAGGAAGCTCAGTTGGACTCCAGATCAAGAGCAGATCTAGACAAAGATAAGGAAGGTAGGATAGAAGCCAGGGAGCAACAAAGAGGATAATATCATTCCTTGCATTGTTGGAAGGACTCACAGGTCCTGTAGTAGATTAGGTGGAATAAAGGATGGACCAGGGAGGATGATGGGACAAGCATGGCGAACATCTGGGTGAGTAGAGTGGTCCAGGAAGACTGGTTACTAATGCCAAAGGACCAGAATCACCAATTGAAGTGGATGGATATAGACTCTTTAGATGAGACCATATAGCCCAGCACCCACAGAAGAAAATGAGACAAGACAAATGTAGCTATGAAATAAGAATCTATATGCTAGGATAATTTATAGACTGTAAAAGGGTTTAGGAAAGGGATTAGGGAATTCATTAGGATGTCATGCAGGTAGGGGACAACTTCTGGAATGAAGGATATATGCAGTAGCTGCTGCTGAAGGTGGCCCAACCAGTTAGGTTTAGGGGGCAATCACTTTTTCACACAGAGCCCTGTAGGTTTGGATTTCTTTTTTCCTCAATAATAAAGACAGTCATTTAAAAACTACACTGTGTGCGAGGGATTGACGGTCAGGCACCCCAAGACACCTACTTTTTATCTTCTACCAAAGATCCACAAGGACCCCGTCAACTCCCCGGGACATCCGATCGTGTCAGGCATCGACGGCCTTTGTGACCCTATATGCAAAGTCATAGACTTTTATCTTAAACCTTTGGTTGAGGTCATAACGTCGTATGTCAAGGACACGACAGACGTCCTTACTAGGGTGGACGGGATCCTTGTGGATCCCGACGTCCTCCTGGTCACTGCAGATATTCAAACATTGTACACCTGTATAGACCACGAGCATGGGCTAGAAGCGGTGCGCCTTTTCCTGGGAACCTCCGACCTGGGCGGCCCTCTGTGCAAATTCATCCTCGAGCTGCTGCGCTTTGTCCTCACCCACAATTTTTTGTGTTTAAAGATTTTCATTATCTACAGAAGCGCGGCACAGCCATGGGTGCGGCCTGCGCGCCCTCGTATGCTAATCTCTTCCTAGGTTACTGGGAGAGATTCCTTTTTGGCGACGGGGGGCGCGGGCCGCCGACCATGTGCTGTGCTGGCTTCGATATATAGATGATATTTTATTTTTTGGGGGGGGGGGTGAACGGCGCAGCAGCTCGAGGCCTTTATGAGCCAGCTGAACGACAATCCATTTAACATCTCTCTAACTTATAAATATGATAAGAGCCATATTGATTTTCTGGACATCTCTCTGGAGATTGATAGCACACGCAGGGTCCAGACCAATGTCTTTAGAAAACCAACTGTTGTCAACGCTCTACTTCACGCTGACTCTGCACATAATCCAGCAACAGTGAGGGCCGTCCCGGTCGGACAGTTTTTGAGGATGAGGCGCATCTGCTCCACTGAGGATAGATTTCAGGCCCAATCTGTGGCCCTTAGGACACGTTTTGAGGAACGCGGCTACAGCCGTAGGTGTATAAGGCATGGCTACGATAGAGCTAGGAGGACACAGCGTAGGGATCTTCTCTACACAATAGGGGATCGAGCCAAAACTAAGTTAAAGGATGAGAAGATTAGGTTTAGAACAACTTATAACCACGAATGGACTCATATGCAAGACATCCTTACCAGATACTGGTCTATTTTGTCAACAGAGCCATCACTGGGTCCTGTATTGGATGATTTCCCCTCCATGACAGCTCGTAGATCCCCAAATCTGAACAGCATGCTCGTTCGTAGCCACTGCGTTCCTCCTGCCAGCAACCCCTTCGACACCAGGGGTCCCCTGCTCGGATGCTTCCAGTGCGGACATTGTGTAGCCTGTGCCAACATTTTACGGACTACCTCTTTCATCAGCTGATGGTTCTAGGACCTTCTCCATCAGACATCATATATCATGTGGCACCACAAACGTCATCTACTATGGCACATGTGGATGTTCTCTGATTTATGTGGGTCTCACATCCCGGGAGCTCCGTGTCCACACTAGAGAGCATGTACGGGATATCCGAGCGGCTAGGTCCGCAGTCGATGCCTCTGACTTAAAAACGATACCCCGTCACTTTAAGTTACATCATGATTGGGACGCGGGGTCGCTGCGGGACAGGGGCATTCACTGTGTTCATTTGGGTGCTAGAGGGGGCGATTATAAGAAGGCACTGGCACGTGAGGCCAGCTGGATTGTCCGACTTAACACTGTTACGCCCAACGGTTTGAACGAATCGCTTAGCTTTTCTTCATTCCTGTAATCTGTGCCATTTAGGGATTTTTTTTGCAATGGCATGCTTCTCCTTTTTCTCCTGTTTCCCAGTCCAGTCCTCCTCTTGTAGGAATAGGTTCCCACTTACTGGTCCCTGTTTTATTGTGCTTTTAATTTCTCTTTTTACTGTTAATGTCGTTTAGTATTCTTATTCCTTTTTTCCTTTCATAGTCTCTTTTCGATTTTTGTGCCTGGGAGGACGTATATTATTACCCTTTCCATTGGAGAATTCATTATCAAGCCCATGGAGGATTGAGACCGTATTTCTCACTAGAAGAAAACAAACACGCTATATCTGCTGAAAATCTGATCTCATCGTGGGATTCTGTTATCATTGCAGTCATTATTTTATGTATGCCCATGGTGGTTTCTATGTTACTGTGGGTTTTTTTTTTTGCCCCTTTGGATCTGTTTTGTCTTCATTGGTGGTGGGTTGTTTTTAGTGTATACATGCTTGTATTAGTCTGCACTTGTTATATGTAGCGATTTGTCTCCTTTTACCTGTGGCAGTGCGCATCAGCTGGTCTGATATGCGGTCTCCTGGTCCGGAGCGGTATCTTCTCCGCCTCCCACGTGACCGGGGTTTTTCCCCGCCTACATGTTGGGACACTTGACGCCGCATTCTGGTGCAGGACCAGCCGACTGACCGGCGCATGCGCTGCTATTGCCACACGCTATTGGCCGACATGGAGCATGTGACAGGTCACATGCTTTAACACCGCCCTATTTTAAGGTCCTCCTTGGCACCACATACTACTTCCCCTTGAGAAAGCAGTAATACCAAGGCGAAACGCGCGTTGGGGGTTTCTTTTTTCATCTGGTTCCAGTCCGGTGTGCTACTCTGCCCTGCACGATAGCGGTAAGCTCTGCACAACTAATGTACCTAACTACTAAGTTATTATGCATGGCGGCGGCTTGCAGCTCTGTTGTCACTAGTGAGCTGACTTTGTCAGACTGTTTCACACTTTGCACAGCATACCGGTGGATACCTGTTTCCTCTAATCACCCTTATGCATTTGTATTGAATCCTTGTTATATATGTGTGGTACACCTTTTTACTATTTATGATGTCTTTGGATATTTAAATAAACTTATACTGTTATACCCATTATACTCCTTTTTCTCCTTATTTCTCTTGCAGTATGGAGTGGGTTGCCTTGTTTCTTGGCTTTGGGTCTCTTACCACTATTTAGTGTTAACATGTGGTCTAGTTTTGTTGCAACTTTGTGTTTACTTGTGGTATCTTTGTCAAATGTTTCAGATCACCAAAAAAATATTAAAGTGTGATGAACATACAAAAGAATAGGAAATCAGGAAAGGAGCAAACACTTTTTTCACACCACTGTATTTATGGAGCAGTATAAAGATCCTTTTATTTTTAAAGGGACACTGTCACCTGAATTTGGAGGGAACAATCTTCAGCCATGGAGGCGGGGTTTTTGGCGGGGTTTTTGGGTGTTTGATTCACTCTTTTCTTACCAGCTGGCTGCATGCTGGCTGCAATATTGGATTGAAGTTCATTCTCTGTCCTCCATAGTACACGCCTGTGCAAGGCAAGATTGCAGGCATATACTACGAAGGACAGAGAATGAACTTCAATCCAATATTGCAGCCAGCATGCAGCCAGCGGGTAAGGAAAGGGTGAATCAAACACCCAAAAACCCCGCCTCCACGGCTGAAGATTGTTCCCTCCAAATTCAGGTGACAGTGTCCCTTTAAAGGCACAGTGTCGGGATGTGCTGCTGAAGACAAAGAAGAGGCAAATTTGGAGAGAGAAGCTCTGGGAATTAAATCTCATCATGGCGACTGTGCTATATGGAGACAAAAGGGATGGGAATTACTCCAATCAGAGAAGAGCTCACCTATAAGTTGCCTGGATGTAAATGTTTATTTGTGATACTGCCTGCGTCTCATTAGTGCTTTTCTTCCTCTATGGTCCGCAATCTAAAGATAACAACAGTAAGGAGATGCTGGGAGTTGGTGTTAAGGTACAGTCACATTAAGCGACGCTGCAGCGATCTAGACAACGATGCCGATCGCTGCAGCGTCGCTGTTTGGTCGCTGGAGAGCACAGACAGCTCTCCAGCGACCAACGATCCCGAAGTCCCCGGGTAACCAGGGTAAACATCGGGTTACTAAGCGCAGGGCCGCGCTTAGTAACCTGGTGTTTACCCTGGTTACCATTGTAAAAGTAAAAAAAAAAACACTCCATACTTACATTCCTGTCGTGTCCCCCGGCCTCAGCTTCCCTGCTCTGCGTAAGCGCGCTTGCCGGAAAGCAGAGCGGTGACGTCACCGCTGTGCTCTGCTTTACGGCCGGTCGGCGCTGACACTGGGGGAAGCAGGGAAGCTGACGCTGAGGAACGTGACAGGAATGTAAGTATGTAGTGTTTTTTTTTTTTTTACTTTTACATTGGTAACCAGGGTAAACATCGGGTTACTAAGCGCGGCCCTGCGCTTAGTAACCCGATGTTTACCCTGGTTACCAGTGAAGACATCGCTGAATCGGCGTCACACACGCCGATTCAGCGATGTCAGCGGGAGATCCAGCGACTAAATAAAGTCCTGGACTTTCCCCAGTGACCAACGATCTCCCAGCAGGTTGATTTCTTATTGGAGTCAATTTGGACTGTTTTTTTTTTCTACTGGTCGTTGTCCTGAGAAACCGTGAAAAGATGACAAACCTGGGACCAGATCATGCGAGTTGACTTAAGCATCTGGGTGTGTTTTTGTACAACTGAGTGCTCTTGCAGCCTCTTCGTTATAGCAGGCAAGGAGTCTCGGTCCTAGCCCTAGGGGAGTTCTTACACAGAAGTTAAAACGGTAGCAGTCTGGTTGGCTAGGCAGCCTAAGAGGCCAGTAGTGGATCAAGAGAACTTGGTTAGGCTGGCCACAGGCAAAAAAAAGGGTGTGAGAATGTGAAGATAGTGACATGAGTAAAAAAAAAAGACTATCATTTTAGCCACAATTACACCACCTGCTTTCTCAGAGACAAGCCAAGCACACAATAGATTTTGCCAGGAAAAGGCAAAGCCAGTCCAACAGTTTCCCTACAGTGTACTGTAGTAGCTGTACATGATGGATATTTAGATGAATGGCTGTCCATGTAATTCTAGAATAATTTGAATCCACATGCATGGCAGATGCCACTACAGAGCGGTTCGGCTCATTTATGATTTCCATATTCACTAACAGGGGACGTCTTCATTTGTTTTAATTTGGCACACGTATACAGTGTGTCTAATGGAACAGCATATACATTAAATGCAATAAGAACTGGTAGGTATTCAAAAAGGTAGAAGGTGGATGAGCAGATAAATAGTACTTACAGTATTCACTTGACGCATTTCTTTCTGAAACTCTTCCCACTCCTTATCCAAGTGGTCCTTAGGGGCATCGACTTTCCTCACCTTAAAAGAAATAAAAGTGACATTTGTCGCACAAACCATCTTAGAGGTTCACAGCTCTAACATTTCACTTATTCACATATTAAATGTCTGATAGAATATCCTAAAACTTGCCACCAGGTTAGCTGACAGTTGTGGCATCTCACAGTAGAGGATCTCAGTGATGGTGGCATTCAGGTAAGACTTATTGGAGAGATGGAAAGTTTTAGTTTATATGCACGACCCATAAAAACAGCCTGGTACTGACTGACAAATTCGACGCTTCACTTTTTGTGCCAATACATAAATGTCATAGTTCTCATAGCATCATGTTTTTGTTTTAATCATCACAGCAATCACTGGACCAGAGCAAAATCATTTTTATTTATTTTATAATTCTCATTAAAATGAATATAATGTCCTAAGAAGCAAATCAATTCAACTTTATAGCAGCTTACTATCTAAGATATGACTTGGTCCAAAGTGTGCAGCAGCACATTGCCGTATCCCACAGAACACATGGCAGGCGTACGGCGCATACTGCTATGGCCTCCTCTATCAGGAAAGATATGGCTCGTGACAGACTCCATATGCTGCGTGTGTGAGGAGTTCTGCCAGGGGAGCTGGAGCAGATTAAAATGAAATGAACCATTTTTGTTCTAATTCTGTTAATGGTCCTACTTTGGCACTGTATAAAACAGGAGGAACACTTGCCTTTGCATCAACTTCTGGGTCATCAAAGAATCCCTCAGGTAAGGCTTCTGCTGTATTCTCTTTTCTGTATTGCAAAAACAGGGCAGTTAGTGGCGTACAAAAAGGTAAAACACCAATAGACGGAATATCTTTTAAGTGACAGCACACCCAGGTATGAAGTTTGTGTTTTAAAAAAAACATGGGGGAGAAGTGGCATTATTTTAAAACTTAATTTTCACTAGGACATGATGTCTAAGGCTAGGTTCACATTTGCGGTTGAGTCCACAGCGTTTCGTATGCAACCGCAAACGTATGGCAAAATGCATGCAAACGCATGATAACGCTGCATTTTTTATACGCATCAACTTACGCATGACAGATAAAAAAATCGCAACGTTTGCATGCATTTTTGCTTGTGTTCACGTTGTTTATGGGCATGCGTTTGTTATGAAAAAAATTTTCAAGGAGAAGTTCCTTGACACAAGCCACGCCCAATGGATTTCTGTATATAGACCCTTGTGCAAAAGCAAAGCGAACGCATGTCCTTGCGCATGCATGCGTTCCCATAGACTGTAATGCTTTTTTGGACGCACTCCTTCCGCAAGCGTCCGCATGCGTATGATGGTGGAAATTTGACGCAAAAAAATTCTAACATGGTGCGTCAGCCACACACACCGAAAATACGCATGCGTAAGCAAATGCGGGCGAACGCATGCATGCACCTGCGTCTACAATGTTAAAGATAGGAAATCAAGACGCATGCGGATGTATGTGTCAGAAATGCTGCGGACACAACCGCAAATGTGAAACCAGCCTAAAGGGTAACGCTTTTTCCTTGTGGAGACTGACATAGCGGCTCTGACATGCCAAGGTAAGGATGCTTACTCTCTGTGCAATGCTCCTCTGGGAAATTTAATATGCAAATTGCCTCGGATTATTGCTTGCAACAGGTGGCACCATAGAATTCAAATCCTCCCTCTATGAAGAGGCCATTTACTAGAACATTATTTAAGTTATCAATTCAAACAGCGTATGGATTTATAAAGATAAATAATTGATTACTGGTGGATGGTTGCAGTTATACTGTGCCTTGAAAGAGGATTCATAACCCATGAACTTTTTACACATTTTTTCACATTACACTCATAAATGTAAATATATTTTTATTGGGATTGTATGTGATATAGCAACACAAAGTAGCAAGACAGTGAAGCTGGTCAGAGTTGATGGGAAGATTGATGGAGCTAAATACAGGTCAATCTTGGAGGAATACCTCAAAAATTGCCATAATCACCAAAACACGGAGGACCGTGAGGCAAGCCGAAAACTATGCAAAGAGAAAAAGGTCCTAAAAACATTAATTTGCAAAACAACAATTTTATTAAATCAAACAATTTTTTAAAAATCCATTGAAGGACAGTTGCAGATGAGAGCAGACCATGCAGAAAGATGGAGACAGTAAAATACTGGATAAAAGAAATACGGTACATTGAATCAATGTCCGAAAAATAATTACAGAGTAAATCACATCCAACACTGCACATATCTCTAAAATGACACTAAAAATAGATAGCACTAATTCTGCCAAATAAAGTGCATAGTGCCTTCCAGAAACTGAAGCTAGCCATGTGTAAACAACTAGTGTGGGGGGGACCAGATTTCACTAACGAGTTTGTTGTTCAGACAGACGCGTCAGATGTTGGGATGGTGCAGTCTTATCACAAGCGGTGAACGAGGAAGAGCACCCCATAATGTATCTAAGTCAAATCTGTCATCCTGCGAGAAGAATTACTCCATAGGAGTAGGAATGTTTGACACTCCAAGGCTATGTGCACATGTAGGAAATGTGGTGCAGAATTTTCTGCACTAAATCCTGGCAGAATCCGCAAGTGCGTTTTTAATGCGTTTTTTGTGCATTTTTATGCGTTTTTTTGTGTGTGCTTTTATGCGTTTTTGTACAGATTTTACCACTGTGGATTTCTATAATGGAGGGGTGCAGAAACGCTGCAGAACTGCACAAAAGAAGTGACATGCACTTCTTTGAAATCTGCAGCGTTTCTGCGCAGATTTTTCTGCACCATGTGCACAGCTTTTTTTTTTCACATTGATTTACATTGTACTGTAAATCACAGTGCAGTTCTGCAGCGTTTCTGCTCAGATTTTTCTGCACCATGTGCACAGCTTTTTTTTTCACATTGATTTACATTGTACTGTAAATCACAGTGCAGTTCTGCAGCGTATCTGCTGCAGTTCTGCACTAAATCTGCACTAAATCTGCATCGTATGCACATACCCTAAAGGTACTTCGGCTGGAAATTCAGGCTAGTGTCAGACCATGTCACACAGAGGTGGATGAAGGAGAAGAATGGAAAAAGTGCCCAAATGACCAGGTGGTTCCTAGCACTTCAGGATTTTAGCTTCCATGTGGAGCATAGAGCCAGGAAACTACATGGCAATGCTGATGCACTCTCAAGGGTCCACTGTCTGATGGCGGAAGGAGCCAAGCCCCCTGGCTTTGGGCAGAGAGGGGATGGATATGTAAGATGGCAGCTGGACAGGTCCTTGAGGGGAGATATGCATCATCGAGGTTGGTAGCTTCAGTGATGTAAGCCTGGGAAAGCAGTGCTGAGACACAAATCCCCACCCTGGGGGCGAGGTAAGGCAAATAAAATGGAGTTCAGCTGTCTCATTCAGTGTGTCTGGAGGTGTGTAGATCTCCAATGTGTTTGTCTTTGCTAAGGACTGAAGAACTGTACACTAATTCAAGCAGGCAAACTGTATAGACTATTTACTTTGTCTTGGAAATGGCTGTCTTTTTGTTTGGTTTCCTGAGTGGTTTATTAAGGCTTAATAAATCAGCCTGGCCATTTACTGAAACCGCTTCCTGCGCCTACTTCACATGCAAACGATAATAGTAATTATACTTTCATGAATAGAAGTGTTAAAGGGTTGCCCACTACTAGGAAAACCCTTTCTCAATCTGAGTGCTTGCCCTCATTAAAATAAAAACACCTAGACTCCCCTCAAGTGCCAGCACCATTGCAAAGGTGTTCTTACTCAGTGTCCCAGAGCTCACGTGGGGTTGTTACGTCAAACAGCCCTGTGCCCCATCAGCGACTGCTTCACTGTTCTGCCTTCAGACGAATAAGTAATCAAGACGAAGTTCGAGCTGTTGCTGCTCTCCCACCAATTTTTAATTACTTATACGAAGGCAGGGGGCAGTGGAGTTGGCAGCGATTGGAGGCATGGATCGCGTGACGTAACATTCCGCAGATGAGTCCCAGTAGAGCGAGTGACGAAGACGCTGAAACAGCACTGGCAAGAGAGGTGAGTATAAGTGTTGTTATTTTAACTTGGAAATACTCTGATTGATAAGGGGTTGTCCTAGTAGTGGACATCTGTTTTAATAGTTTACTTTTTTATCACTTAAAATGCAAAGTAAATGAACAAAATACAACTCCAAATCAATATTTGGTGTCACCCCGCTTTGCCTTCAAAACAGCTGTAATAAATTCTTCTAGGTACACTTGTACACAGTTTTTGATGGAACTTGCCAATGATGTTGTTTCAAGTATCTTAGAGAAATAACAATAGATCTTTTGAGGATGTAGGCCTGCAAATATCCTTCTTCCTGATGTAACCCAATATAGCCTCGATGATGTTGAGATCAGAGCTCTGTGGGGGCCATATCATCACTTCCAGGACCCCTTGGTCTTCATTACAATGAAAATAGCCCTTAATGTCACTGGCTGCATATTTGAGGTCATTGTCCTGCTGCCAATAATACATTTGGTGCCAATAAGATGCCTCCATGGTGGTAATGCATGAAGGATAAATACCTACCTGCATTTCTGAAGACATTGAGAACACCAAGAAATGGACAAGATTGAGTACTTTAGAAGCAATGGTTGGCTGAGATAACCTAGTGCAGCAGATGAAAGACACATCACACTTACTTTCCTCCACATCATGGAGCATACATTCTACCAGCATTAGTAAGCTTCTGGAGGCATCTCAAACACCATTTCATGCAGTTGTAGTTCTCAAAGATAAAACTTAAAAATAGTACATTGCAAGACATATATGCCAAGCATACAGAAATCTGTAAACATCATGTAAATATAGATTACACATTATAGTGAGAAATCATCATTAATGTAAAACGGAGCCATTCCCTGAGCTAATGCGATTAGCTGGCATTTCAGGGCTTCATGATTGTGATTTTGAACAGAACTGGTAAAAAGATTTTGGGAGCAGCTTCTAATGGGGTCCATTAGTCCCTCAGAGGAGTATGCTTAGCAGTTATTCAGTATCCCCACAGTAAGCACTAGTGGATGCTGGCATAATTTTGCTCAGATATCGATTTCATGACAGTATCCTATTCACTTATGTTCCAAGCAGAAATCCGCTAAGTGGTCAGCCCTAACAAAATTTAAATAATAAAAAGCTCTAGAACCTTTAGAAGGCCCAAGGATATCAAGATTTTTCAGCCAGCCCTGGAAATCACGCTTCTTTAGGTTGGCAGGGATAATGCGAAAGTTAGCACCTGCTTTTGTCAGAACCACAATGAATACTGTTAGTTAGTACTGGAGGCTTCTATGATAGAGGGCAGTGGTCCCAAACTTTTTTTTTTACTTTGAGGAGACAGCGCTTGTGTCACTCACACTGCTTCAATCACTGCCCCATGAGGACGATTTGCTTCAGGTAAAGAGACTGTAATGTTAAAAGTGGAGGCTGTACCGCAGCGACAACTGAAAATGTGATCACTTTTAATCAACTCTACTGAACCAGGATGTCATCAGTGTACGGAGATGAAAGTAGCTATGGTAAGGGACAGAAGCACTGCCATCAGATGACATTTTATTTCAGGAGGGACAATAGCCGTTGCAGAGAAGTGAGTGCAGCCCAACCCTCCTGCGACATTCTGTTTGAGATTCCTTTCAACTGAAAGGAAACAAAAAGGGGCGAAGACTGTCGCCATGGTTTTGTCACTTCTAGGTATTGAATTAGGCAACGTCTGACATCAAGGCAATGAAAGGTTTGTTCTCCCTGGGCTTTTGGGTTGGCACAAAATGAGGGTAAAACTATCTCCTGGTCTCTATGGAATTTTGAATTGACCTTTGGTAAGAAGGCCGGGTCAGTTTTAATTATGACTGTCCTCCAAAAAGGAGGATCAATAGAGATAGCTTGGATCTCACTAATGCGTCGAGCAGACGTAAGGACAACCAGGAAAACCATTTTTAAGGTTAGAGTTTTTACTGAGATGGAGTTAAGAGGCTCAAAAGGAGGAGAGGTTAAAGCCTGGAGCACTAAATTTAGATCCTAGGGAGCTACCTTTGGCCGAGGTTTAAATGGTCTGGCTGTGAAGGAGGTTCGGATGAACCTATACACCCAGGGGTGATCAGCCAATTTTTGATCAAATAAGGTGCCAAGCGCCAAAACTTGCACCTTTAGGGTGCTGGTAGATAAACCCAGCTCCAACCCTTTTTGGAGGAACTCCAAGACTTCCCTTATTGGGACTTTCTGAGTGGTATTTGACAGGCGTCGTCCTGAAAACTCTAGAAATTTTTCCCAGATTTTCTGATATTCATCAGATATAATTTTTTTCCTGCTGGATAGCAGAGTAGCAATCAACGGAGCTGAAAATCCCTTTGCTACAGAAGCCCCCTCTCAAGTTCCAGGCAGTGAGATGTAGGCTGAGTACTTGAGGATGGGATACTGGACCCTGGTGTAGTAGATATGGGACATCTGGAAGGATCTATGGGTCCGATTTGGACATACGTCTGAGCCAGGTGAACCATGCCCTCTTCAGCCATAAGGGTGCGATCAGTATTATTCGTGCCCCGTCCTCTCGGATTTTTTTCAACACTGTTGGTATTAGTAGAATCGGGGGAAATGCGTAAGCAAGTTGGAACTTCCATTTGTGCAACAGCGCATCCACTCCTTCTGGGTTCTCTCCTGGGTTCAGGGAATAGAATCTTTCTACCTTCCGGTTTTGTTTTGTGGCAAAGAGATCTACCTGTGGAATACCCCAACTGGCGCAGATTTCCCAAAATATTTCTTGATTTAGGGACCATTCGTTCTGGTGTAGCACATGCCTGCTTAAGAAGTCTGCAACAAGGCTGTCTGTCCCTTTTAGGTGTGTGCTTGTTAAGGATAAGAGATGATTTTCTGCCCAAGAAAACAGTCTTTTGGCTTCTTCTACCAGAGACCTTGACCTTGTTCCCCCTTGTCGATTTATGTAAGAGACTGCTGTGCTGATGCCGGATAGGACCACTAGGTGTTTTCCTTAGATAGTCCCTTCTATTTGTAGAACTGCTTGCCTTACTGCTGTTAGTTCCTTTAGGTTGGAGGACGACAACTCCATTTGAGGATCCCATCTGCGTTGCAGAATCTGATCTTTTAAGTGGGCCCCCCAGCCGAGAGGGCTCGCATCCATGGTTAGTACCACCGAATTGGGGATCGACCATGGCACCCCCTTTTTTAAATTCTCTAATTTTAGCCACCAATTTAAAGAGTCCTGAACTGTAACTCTCTTGAATGCAGTTGAGCCCATTGAACTGCCAGAATTGTGGCTGTTAACATCCTTAGAAGGGACATGGTTTCTCTTATCGAGATGGACCGGGCCGATTGGGCTTGTTTTATTTTTTGTTTTATGGCTTTGATTTTTCTGTTCGGAAGGACACAAACTTGTTTGATTGAGTCCAGTTAAAGGGAACCTGTCACCCCCCCTCAGGCATTTGTTACTAAAAGAGCCACCTTGTGCAGCACTAATGCTGCATTCTGACAAGGTGGCTCTTTAGTTACAAACTAAGTCCCGGAGGCGGGACTTTCCTTTCTAATGAGACACAGCACAGCCGTCACTCCTGGCTTGTGCGCGCCGGGCGCCGCCTCCTCTTCCTGCATTATAGTTCCTGGCACCTGCGCTGTAAGTACGAAGGAACCCCCCTCGGACTCCTCTCTGGGTTTTGTGTACCTATTGTTTGGACATGTGTCATGGGACCTGGAGCGTAAATATATAGGCAGGCAGTGTTCATCATCTATCGTGGGCCTGCTGCCACGCTCATTATGGTCATGTATCCACCTCTGCTCCATATATTTGTGCTGCAGTTTGCAGCTGTATCTTTTTGCTACTGAGGTACTATTTATTATTTATTATTATTATATATATATTTTTTTCTATTTTGTTCCATTTGTATTCTTTTTTAGTATCTCATTTGCATGGTTGGCTTTGGTGGCTACATGTACCTATTCCCACTGCGATCTTAATACTTCTGCACCTTTCGGTGCCAGATATAGTACATATCTATCTAGCAGTGGGTTTTGGTCTCATACACCATTTTCACCACGGTTATTGGTCTGTGGTGCTTATGTGTGTTTTCTGGTTGCTGGACATTATAGTCCTATCTCTGGGCATAATATTGTCTTGCCAATGTTAAGGTACTAGATAAGCTATTATACAAGTTTGGCTGGTTATACAGTGTCTACTTATTATTTTTTGTGGATTTTCTATGCTAGTGTATATGGTGCTAATATTACTGTGAATTATTAGGCATTTGGTGTGTCGGCCTGTTTATGCTTTGTGGATGGAACATTTTCTTTCTCCACACCAGCGTTACCAGTATTTGTTATCATGTCCTATAATTATGTGCTGCATTATTATCTAATTGCACGATGCTATATTTGTTAAGTGTACAAGACCCATTGTTCGGGGTCCTAGGGGTCTTTATTTCTTTCTGCCTCTCTCTTTTTGGGGTGGTCTTTAACACAAGTGTTTTTAATACTCATGTTTTTATGTATCTATTTTCTATGTGGTATATGTTGTTTAGACTTCAAGAATAAATAAATAAATAAATTAAATGTCTTTTTCGCATTTATAACCTTATATTAAGGGTGATCCCCAGTCTTCGGTATGTCTCTTGTTCTTTCTGTTTTTCGTAAGTACGAAGGGCAGCGCAACTGCGCATGCCCGGAAAAAAAAAAACTTACAGAGCAGGCGCCAGGAACGATAATGCAGGAAGAGGAGGCGGCGCCCGGCGCGCACAAGCCAGGAGTGACGGCTGTGCCTGTGCTGCGTCTCATTAGAAAGGAAAGTCCTGCCTCCGGGACAGATTCAGGGTGTGTGGGGGAAAATTTTATAAAGGGTTTATTTCAGCGTGTGCAGGCGTTTGTAACTAAAGAGCCACCTTGTCAGAATGCAGCATTAGTGCTGCACAAGCTGGCTCTGTTAGTTACAAACGCCTGAGGGGGGTGACAGGTTCCCTTTAAATTCCCAGGAATTCCTGCATCTGGACTGGAATCATTTTTGATTTTTTTTTAAATTTATTAACCATCCTAGTTTGGACAGTAAGATCCGTACTTTTGTGACTGCCTCTATGCAGTCTTCCTGGCTGTCTGCTATATGGAGAAAATCGTCTAGAAAGGGTACTAATAAGATGTTTTCCTTCCTTACCAACGATGCTATGTCTGAGATAATTTTTGTAAAAATTCGGGGGGCTATCGATACCCTGATAGGGAGACACTGGTACTGTAGATGAGGGGGAATTTGATTTATTTCTACTACCAACCTTAAAAATTGTTGATGCTCTACACAAATGGGAACATGATAGTAGGCATCTGTGAGGTCTATGACCGCCATGTAACAGCCTGGATATAACAGTTTTACTGTAGTTTTTAACGTCTCCATTTTGAATTTTTCTACTCGGATATATTGATTTAGGGATTTTAAGTTGAAGATAGTTCTTAGTGAACCATCCGGCTTTGGTGTGAGAAACAGGGTAGTGTAAAACCCTTTCCCCATCTCTTGTGCAGGTACTTTTATAAGGACTTGTTTTTCCATGAGGAGATGGAATTCCCTTTCTAGCGTCACCTGGTTTCTTTTTGCCTCATGGGTGATTTTTCCTCGATGAGGAGGGAGGGAGGTGAAGTTCAGCTGTAGGCCTTCTGATAATAGGGTGATTACCAATTGTGAGACTTCTAACTTTTCCCACTGATGGGAAACCGAAGCCTTCCCTCCACCCAGATGTCGGCGTCATTGTTGTTTGGGGTCTGTTTTTTTAGGGGGTTTATTAAAGAGATATCCTCTTTCTCTTCTGTCATTCCAGGGCTTCCCTCGTGTGGACTTATCCCATGGCCGACCCCGGCCCGTTTTTCCAGAACCCCCAAAGGAACGCCGGGTATCATTCCAATGGCATCTTGAGAAGGGGGAGGAGGGAAGTGATTTTTCTTATCTGCTGCTTTTTCTAGAATTTCATCTAGTGCTTTACCAAATAAATATTGTCCTTCACAAGGGACTGCACACAGTTTGACTTTTGACTGAAAGTCAGCAGTCCAATTTTTTTAACCACAATGCTCTTCTACCGGAATTGGAGAGAGCACATGCACGGGCAGAAAACCGTACCGAGTCAATGGCGGTATCCGCCAGGAAATCTGCTGCATTTTGTAATGACGGTATTACTTCCAAGAGTCTGTCTCTTGGACATTTGTCTCTTATTTGGTCGCTCAGTTCCTCTAACCATTTGATCATGGCCCGAGCCGTACAAGTAACGGCCACTCCAAGTTTAAATGCCCATGTGGATGCTTCCCATGCCGATTTCAAGAAGGCGTCTGCCTTTTTGTCAAGAGGATCTCTTAACGCCCCCATGTCCTTGAAGGGAAGTGCAATGCCTTTTGAGGTACTTGCAATTGCGGAGTCCAGTTTAGGTGCTTTTTCCCATTTGTCACAAATTTCATCATCAAATGGATATTTTCGCTTAAGGGCCTGAGGGACTGAAATTTTTTAATTTGCTTTTTTCCACTCTTTTTAATTAGATTTAATACATTCTCGTGGAAAGGAAAAACTCTCTGCTTTTTTCCCTCTAGATTACTGAACACAGAGTCTTGGGTTGTTTTATGTTCTTTGGTGTTTTGACCCCCCAAAGTGGATCTAACTAGTTTTAGTAGTTTCCCCACATCTTCAGATAATACATACGGCCGACCATACTCTTCGTCTGAAGAGTCTAAATCAGAGTCATCACCAGGTGGTAATTACCCCGGTTCACCTTCTGATTCAACGTCAGAGGTTTGGGCAGGTCGAGGGGGTGGATTCTGAGAGCTATGTAACTCACGCTGTTTCATTTGCTCTTTTACTGTGATTTTATTTTAACTTCATCCATAACAATAGCTTTTATGTTTTGGAGCAATGATGAGGATTCCTCGGCCACGGTTTTATCTATTTATGACCGGCAAATTCGCTTTTCATAAGTTCTAGGGAGTGCTTTATCACAGAGTGCACACTTTGCTTTTCTGTTTGGCCATAGCTTTCTTTCTAAGTGCCAGCACACCGTTCCCCCGGCGTGCGACGTCACTTCCAGTCTCAACCGGAAGTCGCCCCATTCACCTCGGCGCCAGCTTAGTGATGGGCACGCCCCCTATCCCGGCCCGGCCTCCGGCCAGGAGCAGACGCCGGGGAGCCTGCAGCAGGACAGATGCCTTTCACAGCCATGCGCCCGTGAGTAATGCCACACATCGCTCCCCTCTGCGCCGATCAGCTGTTCCCGCCGCGGACCTCGGTCTCCAGACTGGCACGGCCCCAGAGAGATCCCTCCGGCATCGCAGGCTCCCCGCAGGAACAGGAAACCAAACAAACTGAGGAGAGAGGTGCTGCCCCCATATTTTATCTCCTCTGCAGGTTTCCTGTTCCTGGGGGCTGGGACCATCTGTCACGTATAGGTGCTGTCATGGGGAAGGGAAAAGTGTATTATGAAGCGAATTACAAAAGTGGTTAGGGCTAGAGATGGGCAAACCCGAACCATAAAGTTTGGGGTCCGTACGAATACCTACTGTTCGGGCACGGACTTCTCCAGGAAATGTTACTGTTCAAGTTTGGCACCCCTCACACATCGGGTGTTTCTCACAATGTCATCTGCATGACATCATGAGAGAAACCATTGGCTCTGATCGGCGGTAAGATCTTTACCGCTGGTCAGAGAGCTGCGGTTCCCACGCTGTCAGCCATAAGTTCATAGCTGAACCTCAGTGAACTCACTCACGGCACTGCTCACTAACCTGTGGGCTTGATGTCAGTAACCATAAAACAGCTGACATCAACCACACAAGAATTATCCCACTTGGCACCACACCAGGACTAATGGGAAGAGAGTCAGGCAAAGTATCATAACTGGCGCATCTAATAAGATGCGCCTTTTCTGGGGCCGCTGTAGGCTGCTATTTTGAGGCTGGGGGGAGGGCCATATGCATTGCCCCTTACCAGCCTGAGAATACCAGCTGTCTGCTTTAGATTGACTAGTTGTCTAAAAAGGGGACCCATGCCATTTTTTTTAAATTTAAATAATTTAAACAAAAACACGGTGGGACCCCTCTATTCTTGATAACCAGCCAACATAAAGCTGCCAGCTGAGGGTTACAGCCCGCAGCTGCAAGTTTTGCCTGCAAAAAATAGAAAAATATTTTTTATTTATTTATAGCACAGGCGCTGCTGATAAATACTCCCATCAGCGGTGCACCTGCTCTTGCTGTTATCCATGAAAGTAGGCGTACACTGAAGCTGATAGTAGTAGTACTCATCTGCCGACGCGTGTGACCGGAGGTAACCTTTTTACCGCCGGTCACAGCTGCTGGCTCACACTGTCATCTGACAGCGTGGGAACCACAGCTCTCTGACTAGCAGTGATGATCTTACCGCCGATCAAAGCCCATGTTTGCCGTGCTGTCATGCAAATCATAACTGCAGTAGTCAATGGTGACACAAAGATTGAAAGAGGTGGGAAATTAGGCATTTATTGATTTCAAGGTATACTAATCTGCAAGAAATTTAACATGGGCAATGTGCTGGGTGGCTATTAGTTAAATGATTATGTTAAGTGTATTTCGATTAAAGTAGTAGGTTACATTAAGTCAGCTAGTTTTCTTCTTTTCAGAATCCTGCCAATAATGACTGAGCATCTATTATAACATGACAAATACATGATTGCAGAGTGAAAAGACGTTCAAAGTCAAAAGGAGTAGTATCAGGGCTGGGTTGACAGGTGTAAGTTTTTTTTTTAATTGGCACATCAGAGCAAAGAAGGCTGCAAAACCTGAATTTAGTAGCAGAGGTCCACCACATTTAGTAAATTATACCTTTGAGAAATAGAATTGTTATAGCTTTTGCATAATCTTACATGATGTATAGATTATACAATTCATATATCACACAAAACTTGCCTTTCAACAGGTTTTTCCTGTATGTCTGCCTTCAAAATAGACCCAGAATGAGAAACCATGGGTGTTTTGCTGTCAAAGAAGTCTGAAAAAAGAAAAACGACACATCATGCTACACTGTAAACTGGACAACAACATAACTACAGTTGAAGTGAGAGATTTACATACATTATGGTTCAAGTCATTACAACATTATAAAAAAATATTTAGCCCCTCCACATACTCTAGGTCAACTAACTATTTTTTTGCAAATCATACAGGAGGTCAACTTTGTACATGAAACAAGATATTTTTCCAACAAATGTTTACAAAGAGCAAGTACCGTAATTTATAATTCACTATATCGCAATTCCAGTGGGTCAGAGGTTTACATACACCACGTTGTCTGTGCTTGAAACAGCTTGAAAAATTGCAGACAACAATTTCAAGGATTTAGAAGCAGTGCAGTTATGACTTGTTTTGAGTTCATTGAGGTGTCCATGTGGCAGTATTTTAAGGCCTACCTTCAAGACCCCTTGCTTGTAATAATGGGAAAATAAAAACTAAACATCAGAAAAAGAATCTTGGGCCTCCACAAGTCTGGAACATCTTTGAGAGCAGTTTCCAAACATCTGAAGGTACCCTTGGAACAATAACTGCAAGTTTAAAGACCATGGGACCACACAGACATCACACCGTTCAGGAAGTACACACGTTCTGTCACCTCCATATCAATGTACTTTGGTGCAAAGTACACACTATCAATAATAAAACGTGTCCTATATCGACATTGCCCGAAAAGTCTTCTGATCTGATGGAGCAAAAATGGAACGGTCATGCTATAAGCACCATTGCTAGACAAGAAAAAGAGGGAGGCTTGTAAGCCAAAGAACACGAAGCACGGTGGTGGCAGCATCATGTTGTGGGGGTGCATGGCTGCATAGCTGTGGAGGTACATGGTGCACTTTTGAAAACAGAAGAGGAGTTATTAGGGCAAAATATTAAGACAACCAGGATTAACCCCTTAGTGACCCAGCCAATATTGACCTTAATAACCAAGCCAATTTTAACAATTCTGACCACTGTCACTTTATGAGGTTATAACTGTGGAATGCTTCAACGTATCCCACTTATTCTGAGCCTGTTTTTTCGTGACATATTGTACTTCACGTTAGTGGTAACATTTCTTCAATAAGGCTTTTTGTTTATTTCTGAAAAAAAAAACCGGAAATTTGGAAAAAATTTAGAAACTTTTGCAATTTTTAATGTTTAATTTTTTTCACCTTCATAGCTTTCCCATGAATAAAACTTCATTTTAACTCCTTCACCCCCAAGGCTGGTTTGCACGTTAAGGACCAAGCCAATTTTTACAATTCTGACTATTGTCACTTTATGAAGTTATAGCTCTGTAACGCTTTAACGAAACTCACTGATTCTGGCAAAATTTTCGAATATTTAGCAATTTTCAAAATTTTTATTTTTGTACCCTTAAATCAGAGTGGCGTCATGCAAAATAGTTAATAAATAACATTTCTCACATGTCAACTTTACATCAGCACAATTTTGGAAACAACTTTTTTTGTTTGGACGTTATAAGGGTTAAAATTTGACCAGTGATTTCTCATTTGTGTAACAAAATTTACAAAACCTTTTTTTTATTTTAGGGACCATCTCACATTTGAAGTGAGTTTTGGGGGGTCAATATAACAGAAAATATCCAAAAGTGACACCATTTTAAAAACTGCACCCCTCAAGCTAATCATAACCACATTCAAGAAGTTTATTAACCCTTCAGGTGCTTCATGATAACTAAAGCAATATGGAAGGAGAGAATGAACATTTAACTTTTTTCACAATAAATTTACTTTAGAACCATTTTTTTTTTTTTTCACAAGGGTATCGGGAGAAAACTGACCACAAAATTAGTTATGCAATTTCTCTTGAGTGGGAAAAGCCATTATTTGGGTGCATTGCAGGGCTCAGATGGGAGGGAACGCTGTCTTTTTGAACGCAAAATTGTCAAGAATCTTTGGTGGTGCCATGTCGCGTTTGGAGACCTCTTGATGCACCTAAACAGTGGAAACCCCCAATTCTAACTCCCACCCTAACCCCAACACAATCGTAACCCTAATCCCAACCATAACCCTAACTTTAGCCCAACCCTAATGAACTAATGAAAAATATAAATACTTTTTTAAATTTTTTACCTAAGGGGGTGATAAAGGGGGGGGGGGGGGGGGGCGGTTTGATTTACTATTTTTTTTATTTTGATCACTGTGATAGTGTTTATCACAGTGATAAAAATGAACCAGTAGGAAAAATTTAACTTCCAGTTCTGCCAGAGTGAGCTTCACGTCTCCACACACCACTATTCCGCGCTGACAGAGCCATTATTCTCAAAATCTCCAACTTCAAGGAAATCACACTCTCTTTTCACACATACCAACTTACCACACTTAACATTTTTTGGATGCTTTTTTTCTCCCATATTTCTCATTACCCATTGCCTTTTTTTGTATAAGACCTTGATTTTGATAACCTATCATACGTCTTCCACCTTTCTATTATAACTAATTATGCGTTTTGTAATTTCTATTTACACCTTGCATTCTTACTTATTTATAATTTATAAGATTATCTCAGCACAGGAACATTTTTTTTTTTTAACACATCCAATTTTGAAACTATTTTTATTCAAAGATCTTTTGATTAAAGTGTTGATTAACATTAACTTTGTTCATGGGAAAACCCCTTTCATGAAGGACTCACTTTAGTACGATGAGCCAAATGCATTAAGAGGCACATGCCACTTAATTCAGTGTACCTTCACAGTACATTGCGCCTCCATAAGCCTTGCCAGAAATATTGCTCCAGTCAGATACTGGAGTTGCATTTCTGGCATAAAAAAGAGCCAGCAGTTTTGAATTTGACAGGCGGGCATAGTTACGCCATCCCGTCTCGGCTCCTCCTCAAATTACACCGATTTTGGTGGAGTAGCTTCAAACTAGTGTGAAAATGTGAAAAGTTGAATACTTATGAGCAATTACTCACTGCACAAAAAAGTTTAGCAACTTTTCAAAGCTCTTTATCAAGAACTGTAACACAGAAGCTTTGAGGAATTGGCCGCCATCTGCAGCTACCCGTGTCCTGTATTCTGCTCCTCTTCACAGAAACAAATCACGTTAGTTTGACAACTTCTATCCTTAGTAAAATCATGCTATCCCTTATAATAATATTTTCTATTGCATATATAATCCCTTACAAGCCCCCTCTAACATTTTTCCCATAATGGATGTTTTTGTACCAAGCGACTGGCACAAAAGTATCAGCCACCGGTACAGTTATTATCCTTTCATTTCTTATGGTTTTTTTCTATTTTTTTGCCTATTGTTAGATACTTGTGTACATTTTATCCATTGTGATGCAGTTCTCGGATTCTTTAGCATCTTGTCTCTTCCTACTTTCCCACCACATCACCTTCTGTAATTCTATAATGTAACGTTAAGCTACCTCACTGAATTCAAATTGCTTTTGCTGCCATTATACTACAAGTGTTTTACCATGACTGTGTAGACATGTAAATATAGCTTTGCATATATGTACATAAGTCTCCTATTCTTTTGCAGTATGTCTCATGTTTCTATGTATTATTCTAGCGATTACTTGGATTAAGACCAGTCAGGGGTAGAAAGGTCACCCACTGTAGCCATGAACTGCTCTGTTCACAGTAATGGAACTAAAAAAAAAATCTCTTCACCTTGCAATTGGAGTAAGAAAAATAAATCCAAACCTACAGGGCCCTGTGTGAAAAAAGTGATTGCGCCCCCCTCCTTAAAACATAAATTAAATGGTTTATAACATATTTGGGAAGTTGAGTTTAATTTCCCTAGTCTCAAACAGGTCTAATTACTGCCACACCTGTTCTCAATCAAGAAAATCATTTAAATAGGACCTGCCTGCAGTAGACCAAAAGTTCCTCAAAAGTTAGACATAATACTGCGATCCAAAGATATTCTGGAACAAATGAGAAACACAGTAAATGACATCTCTCAGACTGGAAAAAGTTATAAAGCTATTTTTAAAGCTTTGGGACTGCAGCGAACCAGAGTAAGAGCCATTATCCACAATTTTCGAAATCATGGAACAGTGGTGAACCTCTCCAGGAGTGGCTGGCCAACCAAAATTACCCCAAGAGCGCAGCAAAAACTCATCCAAGAAGTTACAAAAACCCCACAACAACAACCAAAGACCTGCAGGCCTCACTTGCCTCATTTCAGGGCAGTGTTCATATGACTACTATAAGAAAGAGACGGGGCAAAAATGGTCTGCATGGCAGAGTTCCAAGATAAAATCCACTGCTAAGCAATAAGAATATAAAGGCTAGTCTCAGTTTTGCCAGGAAACATCTTGATGATCCCCAAGACTCTTAGGACAATACTCTGTGGACTGATGAGACAAAAGTTTAAGTTTGTTGAAGGTGTATGCCCATTAAATCTGGCTTCATTGTCTACAGAGTGTACTGTGGCTTGAATGTAGAGTTTGGGGGGAGGGGGAGGGGGGGTAATCTGACAAACTGTCTGCAGCTCTTGGACCCAAAAAGGACAATTTGAACAAATGTTTCTGCATTTCTCTTTAGGCCAGTTGATATTTTCTTTGGAACACTGTCTGATCATCCTGGATCTGATCATTGGCTGACCCTTTGCCATTCTGGCTATTCTTCCATCTATTCCAATGGTAGTCTTCTGTTTTCATTCACATCTCTCTGGTTTGGCTTTCCATTTTAAAACAGGAACACATGGGCTACTTGCACAGTGAACAAGTCTGTATGATCATGTTCACACACCACCAAGAAACCTGAAGACACAAAAGAGAATAGTAAAACCAAAAACACTCAGTTTGAAAAAAATGTTGCAGTAATCCGCAAGTGCTAGTAAAAGATGTAAAAAACAGGGTATTTGGTTGATACGTTTTTTGCAAAAAATGTATACTAAGCTGCTCTACCAATCTTCACAGTATACCCTTATCAGAGCAGTCCTAACTAATGTATGCAATCCCTATCTGATGTATTTAAAAACCTGATCATCTGTATATGATGCTCTGATAAGGGTATACCGTGAAGATTGGTAGAGCAGCTTAGTATACATTTTTTGCAAAAAACGTATCAACCAAATACCCTGTTTTTTACATCTTTTACTAGCACTTGCGGATTACTGCAACATTTTTTTCAAACTGAGTGTTTTTGGTTTTACTATTCTCTTTTGTGTCTTCAGGTTTCTTGGTGGTGTGTGAACATGATCATACAGACTTGTTCACTGTGCAAGTAGCCCATGTGTTCCTGTTTCCATAATTGTTCTCTTGTGTCTACAAGACTGGGGAGTTCCACCACTCCTCTTGGGCTATCTGCACAAAAGCTGTTCTACCCTGTATGCACACATGGATTTTTCCTCTCTGAACCCTGTTCACACAGGTTATATACAGATGATCAGGTTTTTAAATACATCAGATAGGGATTGCATACATTAGTTAGGACTGCTCTGATAAGGGTATACCGTGAAGATTGGTAGAGCAGCTTAGTATACATTTTTTGCAAAAAACGTATCAACCAAATACCCTGTTTTTTACATCTTTTACTAGCACTTGCGGATTACTGCAACATTTTTTTCAAACTGAGTGTTTTTGGTTTTACTATTCTCTTTTGTGTTTTCCATTTTAAAAGCATTGGAGATCATTTTAGCTGAACAGCCTATCATTGTCTGCACTTCTTTAAAAAGTTAATTGGAGAGGGTAAAACTTATAATCAAACTACGCTGTTCTTCTGAACAATGTCTCAGGCTTTCAAGGAGAAATGTATGTACAACATTGTCCTGGCTTCACCGTTAAATAAAGGGCCACCTGATTTACAAATGTTTCTTCTCAGAATGATTGACCTCACTAATTGAACTCCACTCTACTACTATTTTGAACACTCCCCCTTTCAATTAATTATCCCAGTATACAGACTCATAAACCTGCAGATCATGAATGCTGAGTCTGTTGGTTTTCTTAGAATCTACTGCACCAACTGGTAAATTGTTTGACATGTGGTAATATAATCTATACTAAAAACAGTGATTAATCTGGTTAATCATATTGGACTGCTATTATCTTGAACACTTCTGTAAGTGTGGCAAACATGCAAAAAAATAAGACATCAGGAAGGCGTCAAACACTTTCACACTACTGTACAATCACTGGCAGAAATTAGATATAAATTCCTAAAATAATCTATTTTGTAACTGGGCTTTATTAAAAAAAAAAAAAAATAGCCTGCATTTATTTCTCATAAACACAAGAGTTCTGAATCTCGTCCAAGACTTCCAATGGCTTGGTCTGTAGCTCTTTCGGGAATCCTGAAGACAAACCTGCTGACGGACGTATTTACAACCAAATACAACATATGCAAAAAAAAAAAAAAAAAGGGGTGTCTGCTTTATAAACATGCAGGATTGCAAAAAAAAAAAAGGGATTATCATATAAGCCATAATGAGATCTTGTGTTACTGATTTCACAGTGAACAGGTCTCCGCAGCCTGTAATGCAGCAAAATACATGCAGGCTCCAAAAGAACATGTTAAAATGTTTAATAGAGTTTAATTACAGAATTTATCTTGAATTTTGCAGAAAATACGTGCTTTTTGGTCTAAAAATATCCCCAAAAAGTGTTTCTAAAGTTTAGATTACTGGGATTTTTCTTTTTATTTATTTATTTATTTTTAAGTGGGAGAAGTCAATGATTGGCGGTGCTAGTCACATGAAATGGACAGGATGTCAATTTCTAGGACTGGAGGGAATCACTAGAGTGACAATGCCGGAGTCACAATCCATTTTTGGATTCAAAACAGCTCTGGCTCTGCTTTAATTTAAACTTTGTTTTTTGCTTTCGTACCAGAAAGGGTTCATGTCAGTTTTCCTTGCTGCAAGCTGCTGAGTAGTAGGTCACCTAATGTGGGTGGTGGCCACTCTCACCATCCTTTAAGCAGTCACAAGGCGCATTAGCTGACTGATGGTAATGGAGATATTCTATGTAGACCAGCTGTGGAGTTGCAGCTCTCTGGTGTCTGCAATGATTCTGCTGCTTCTGTGGAGTTTGGGATCCAGACCCTCATGAATGATTTAACGGAGCTGCAGTCTCAGGTGGTACAGTAGCTTCAGCAGGTGTCTGGGTTCATGGTCTCGGATCATCCAGAACCAAAGATATCTCTCCCTGACAGGTTCTCTGGAGGGAGAGAGAAATTTTTGGTCTTTAAGGAGGCATGTAATTTACATTTCAGGCTTCCCCCTCGTTCTTCAGGGAGTGAGGAACAGCGTTTGGGGATTATAGTCTACCTTCTCAAGGATGATTCAAAATCCTGGGCCTTCTCCCTGCCGGACAGCTGAGGAGTACTGCTCAAAGGTTCGGACATTGGCCACCGACACGCAGTGGAATAACCCTGCTCTTAGCAGCCATATTTGTCAGCCTCTGTCAGCTAGGCTTCAGGATACTCTGGTGCAGTATGCTACTCCTGGGTCGTTGGAAGACACCATGGCCCCTCCTCTCAGGGTGAATAGACGCCTCAGGGAGAGACATACAGAAACTACACCCTGTTCTTTCAAGAGAGGAGGTGCAGATGGACAAACCTAAGTTGGTGGGAGAAATCTCTTCTCAAACTGGGTTGCCAGTGGTTCGCCGTGGGATGGGGGCATGTTTCTACTGTGGTCTTACAGATCTTTACATTAATGTCTGCCCATCTTGCCCCAAAGTTGGTACTTAATCACCAAAGCCGCGTTCCCCTGGTTGTATGGAGGGAGGCGACCAGGGTGTGTACATTTCCTCCAACTTCCTGTCTCAGTTTTCCATTTCTGCTGAAGTGGTGGTTGGTGGGGAGACCGAGACAGTATCAGTTCTTGTGGATAGTGGAGCTGTGGTCAATCTGGTGGATTCTCGCTTTGTTCAGACCAACGGTCTGATCAGTAGGACACTGCAAGACCAATTTCCATTCATTCGATTGACTCTGTCTATTTCAGCCAGAGGAGTCTGACCCAAGTTGTAGACCATATTAACCTGCATATAGGAACTCCTTATAAAGAGTCCCTGTCGTGCAATGTCTTGGAGGGTATGCCAACTCCCATCGTTTTAGGCCTTCTCTGGCTGAAGAGTCACAATCCTGTCATAAATTGGTGGTCTAGGGAATTGGTGAGTTGGGACCAGTCTTGTAAAGACTTGCCTGGGAGCTACTGTCTCTGCCGTCCTTCTCAAACCTACCCCTTCTCCCTTGGAGGCAGATTAGGTGCTACTGGGGAATAAAGGCAGGATTCTACTCTCACCACAAGTAAACCCTGAGTCTGGGTGTCCTCTCGGGAGAAGGATCAGAGGACAGTGGTAGTTCCCTCTGTGTATAGCGAGGGTATGAGTTTGGTGACATGGGGGACATCTGTTTGTTCCTGAGGGAAATTACCGTCTGTTGGCAAACATACATGTGGAAATAAATGTTCAGGTCCATACCTGTGTGCGAATGAGTACATGAGGGTGTCCACTAAAAACATCAAGTGGAAGTATGCATCTGGGACCTGGAGTTCTAGGGTGATTGGGCCATATTGGGTGTTGACCATTCTCAGTCCGGGAACTTTCCAGCTGGAGTTACCCCCAGTAAAGCAGGTGCTGAGCGTATTCCATAGGTCGTCGCTCTGGAGTTTTATTGAGCCTCTGGAGCCTACATTATTTCCGTCTCCTTTGGGCTGCGTTTGCCATAAACCTGAGGATCAGGTGACTGTGGAAGTGAATTCTAGTGGGTTGAGGCATCCTCACCATACGTTATTTCCGGTGAGGTCCGTTGTTAAGGGTCCAGAGGCCCCTCGTTGAAAGGGGGCTACTGTCATGATCCATTTTTGGATTTGTGACAGCTCTGGCTCTGCTTTAAATTTAAACGTTTTTTGCTGTCATACCAGCAAGGGTTAATGTCAGTTTTCCTTGCTGCAAGCTTGCAAGTTGTTTGTTCAGCTGATGTGGGTGGTGACCACTCCCACCATCCTTTAAATAGTCACATAATGAATCAGCTGACTGTTGGTGATAGTTATTCTATGTATACCAGCCGTGGAGTTGAAGCTCTCTGGTGTCAGGGCTGAATCTGCTACTTATCTGGAGTTTGGGGTCCTGTTTCCATGTCCTCTGTGGTGTGGAGCTTGGCAGCGTTACATGGAGCTACGAAACCTTTGTATTTATCCTGCCTGTCTTATGCTTGTCACTATCCCCTGTGTTGTACCATCTGCAGTGGTGGGCTAGCATCCTTGCCGGCCAGTGCTCTAACCACGGTTAAGTGAGGTGACAGCTAGGGACCAGGGAAGTGAAGGCGGTAGGGGGAAGGCCCTGCATAGGGCGTTAGGGGAGCTTATGGATAAGCACAGATTGAATTAGAAGGTGCCTCACCCCTGGTTCCCTGCTATTAGGGCCTTCCTCCCTCGTTTCCCATCCCGTTGTTGGTATCTGTTGGTACCCTTCTGGTCGTGACAGCTGGAGTGCAAGGGGATTCAAGAACACCATCTCGTGCTATTAGCACATTAGAACATGCTATTGGTTTACTGTTTTTATAACAAACTGTGAAAGGGGGGTAAGATAGCTGTAATATTACTTCCATTATCATTTTCATTGTAATGTTCAAGAATGTGGCTGCTAGTTTATGCAATACCTGGTGGAAGACTGCTGTCCTGTGTTGTTGGTGGGGGTAGTGGAATTTCCACAGATTGCTGTGTAGAAGATTGGACTGCTGAGACATTTTCACCATCTTCCTCCTCATCGTCATCATCATCATCATAATTCCCTGGCAGGAGACGAACAATTGGAGCATTCACCGGAGATTTTTTATCACATGACTGATCACCAGTTTCAAAGAAGCCAGGTGGAAGCCTAAACAAAAATAAATGAAACATTAAAAAAAAAAAAAAAAAAATCTACTGACAGGGCAATGAAAGTAATCATTCTGTCAAGACTTTGGCTTACATGTAATAAAAGCAAGCCTTGACTTCTAGTAAAGTACCTTTAATAAAGGTAAATAAATGTGTTTAATTTTCGAATTGTAGGCTCAAAAATTGGATATAACTATTAGTGATAGCTCTCCTTAAAGAGGACAGATGAGTATGGAGTCTTACATGCAATGCTCAATGGGAGGAAAGTATGCAAGTTAGCTCTTATAATATATACCAAAGAAACTGTTCCGTCTTGAGGATGTCACACACTATAAAAAAGCTTTGGCTTTACGCTAGAATAATAATAATAATTTTATTTATGTAGCGCCAACATATTCCACAGTGCTTTAATCACTAGCTAGGATCACTAGCGTATAGCATCCGAAGCATGCTGTGATTGTTTTCTCATACCAAATCGCCATGAGCAAATAATCGCAGATCTCCCTGCCCCATAGGTATAACACTGGTGCAAGTGCTATCCAATAAAACATTGGACAGTATTGGGCCATGTTATATGCCAGTGTGATCCCGGCTTTACAATGATGAGGTGCAAACAACCCAAACTCAGGCTAAAAAAACGCAATAGCCTAAACGTGGTGAACAAAAGGCTGAACGAAGAGATCCATAGATAAAAATTATTTATTGAAAATATTATATAAAATTGAAATAATGATAAATCGATACACAAAATACCTATTAGGGGAACTCCAACACCTACCCAACCTATATACTAAAAATTCACATAGCAGGTAATAACCAAAATTAATATAACAAATAGATATCACAAATTGCACAAGTGGGAATCAAGTATAAAAATCCGGCATTAAACAGTGGCACAGGATGAACAATAAGTTCTGCTTAAGCTAAGGCACTTTATAATATATGGTGTAAAAAGTGCCATAAAAGGCAATATAATATATATGACCTGGAAGCATGGTCAAGGAAGCCAAATGAAGAGGGTTAATAGGGTAATTAAGTCCTTATAGCATACAGTACATACTCCCCTTTAAATTATAGACCCCACTGACAGCATGCATGTAGTGCAAAATAGCCAAGGATAAAGATACAATACCTATGCTCTGGAACCACGGCAATGAAGGTGATAGTAATGGTGGGTGGCCCGGGCGTTCCCGTTACCCCGACGCGTGTTTCACCCTAAGTTTTTTTTTTACTTTAAAAAAACGAATTCTAACTCAAATTCTTACATTACCCCAAAGAATGGAAAAAAATGACATTTTTTTTAAATGTTATAATTATCTAACTAAGAGGGTGACAAATAGGGATTTGATTTACTTTTTTAAAAATTTTGATCACTGTAATAAGGTCTATCACAGTGATAAAAAGAAACCAATAGGACAAGTTCACTTTTGTTGTGGAGTACCAGCTGGCAGACCACGATGGGCACACTGCGCATGTGTCCGCCATCTTTTTTTTCCAGAAAGATGATGCAGAGGGCTGGGGTAAGGAGCATAAGGGCCAGGGGGATATCAGAGGTATCAGGAGGCAGTGAGGGGTGGAGGAATTGGAGACCCCATTTCTCTCTTTTCTGATGTGTTAGATCATTTCAGAGGAGAGAAAAATGAATTTTATACCCTTCCCGACATGCGCTTTACTTATACTGCTCTGCAGGATTTGTGTACCCACAACAGTAGTATATGTCCTGTGCCGCAATCTTGTGGCCTCACGCTGAGCACCTCGATGATTGGGTGCGGGTGTCAGCTCTGTGTGAGAGAGCTGACAACCCTCAGTAACGCCCATTATCGGTACTAGCATCTATTGCGGGCATTTAACCCCTCTGATGCCGCTTTCAGTGGTGACAGCGACATAGAGGAGCATCGCCCAGGGAATGGGTTCCCTGCAAGCTTCCATCAGGTCAACGTGATGCGATCACAAGGCCTGATGGTCTCCATGGAGACCCTGGCTGGAAGATGGCCATGGGGTCCTTCAGGGAAACTGGCTTTGCAGTGCCTACAGAGAGCAGGACCCGAGACGCCTCCTTACCTGCCTGTCAGATGCTGCTCCGATTCGCTGCAGTGCAGAAGCATTGCAGAGTATCAGATCAGTGATATGGCACTATACAGTGATTTCCCAAGGTGGGAGAATGTAAGAAAGTAAAAAAAATATATTATATATATATACCGTATTTTTCGGACTATAAGACGCACCGGACCATAAGACGCACCTAAGTTTCAAAGGTTGAAAATAGGAAAAAAAATATTTTGAAGCAAATAACGGGGTAAAATATTTAATAACATAAATAACATAATATTTCACCAATGCAAATGTAAACAGAACTCAGCAGCAACATTAACAACCATTACTGATTTAAGTACAGAAACTCCTCAGTCATCAGGGAACCCCAAGAACTCCTCCTCATCACTACTGTCCGTATTTAAGAAGCTCGGTTCCTCAGAATCACTAGTATCACTGTCTTCACTCTGTTCATAGAGGATGTCATCTTCAGAGCCATCTAAGGCATTGCTGATGCCACATTTTTTGAAGGACTTCACAATGGTTTCATCCTTAACGGACTGCCATGAGGTTTTCACCCACTCACAAACTTGGGTGATTGTGGGTCTCTTCATTCGTCCAGTTGGTGTCAGATCATGGTTTCCAGCAGCCATCCACTTATTCCACTCTTCTCTCATGAAAACTTTAAATGGCTTGTTGATAGAAACATCCAAGGGTTGCAACTGACTGGTAAGCCCCCCAGGAATTACGGCAATATGGGTTTTCTCTTCTTTAAATCTCCTTTTTGTGGCTTCAGTGATATGTGCCCTAAACTGGTCCAGCACTAATAGAGCAGTTTTTTTCAGGAGCCCTCCAGGACGTTTGGACCACACTTTTTCTATCCATATCTTCATGCCATTTTCATCCATCCATCCCTTGTCGTGAACATGGACAATGACTCCTTTTGGGATTGCCTCTTTTGGCATGGTTTTTCTCTTGAAAATCAGCAGTGGAGGCAATTTGGTGCCATCTGCACAGCAGGACAACACAACGGTATAATGGGTTTTCTCATGCCCTGATGTCTTCACGGCTATAGTTTTGGCACCTTTCACATCAACCGTTTTGTTTGACGGAACATCGAAGGTCAACGGGACTTCATCCATATTGCCAATCTGAGTCATTTCATATCCATTTTTCTTTCTTGCTTCAAGTACAAATTTGTGAAAAGACACAATCTTGGTTTCGTATTCTTTAGGCATTTTTTGTGCAATCCTAGTTTTTGTGCGCATAGCAAGGCCACATCGCTTCATAAATCGATAGCACCATGATGGGGTTCCTGTGAAGTCCTGAATGCCTTTCTCTGCAGCAAGACGTTTAGCTTCATAAATGATCATTTTTGTCGATACAGAATATCCATTGTTCCTGTGACGTATGATCCACTCTTTCACATCCACTTCTAAATGTGGCCACTTTGCAGCATGCCCACGTAAACATTTTTTATCTTTGTCCATTTTTTGAAGCTGATCCTCCTGTTTCCTCCATTCCCGTATCATTTTTTCTGTTGGAGGTGGCCCAAAGTGTCTCTCCGCTGCCCTGTTCCCATGTTCTTTGGCATACTTCACTACCTCCAGTTTAAAAGGGATTTTATATGAAATCCTTCTCTGCTTGGACATCTTTCCAGGAAAGTATGGTAACGTACGGTATCTTTCTGCAAGAAAATACAAAATTATGGTATCAGTACGGTACTTTGTCCTGCTGCTGACACTGTTATGGTGGGGGATCTGCTGCTGGAGGGCCAAAGGTAGTGCTACACTCTTTTACCAAACAACACCCCACCAAGGAGAACATTTGCAAGGAGTTTGTATGTTGTCCCCAGGTTTGTGTGGGTTTCCTCCGTATTCTCTGCTTTCCTCCCACACTTCCAACATATACAGATAGAGACATTGTGAGCCCCAATGGGGACAGTGATGATAATGTCTGTAAAGCGCTGTGGAATAGGATAGTCGAATATACGGTACCGTAAGCAATGCATAATAAAAAATACGGTAATACCGATACCGTAATTGACCACTACCGTAACTCTGTGGTACGGTAATTTTTCTGTTCACCGTATGTGTGAGGTTTTTTTAGCAAGCTGGAATTTTTATTGGTACCAATTTGTGGTATGGTACCGTAGTTACGGTATGATTTTCAATCACTTTTTTATGCGGCGGGATGAAAAAAAAGTGTGTGTACAGATTGGTGACATCTTGTATTTTTTGATGGGTTAAAAGGGTTTTTCTGGCACCGTTTGCTTCAGGATTGGGAAGTGAGTAGTGCTGACATCCTACCATCAAAGTGAACCAAGGCACCGGCATGACACTGTAGTTACCGTACCAATCATGCATCTGTCCACATGTGAATGCAGCTCACCTCCCAATGCGGAAGTACCGTAAACACTACGGTATAAAGGGAACCTGACAGCTGATACATGCTACCGTAATCCACGGACAGCATGTATCAGACACTGGCTGCATGATCTACCGTACCGAAAGCCAGGTATGGTATGCTTCACTCTGAAATGCTACGGCGTTTCAGAGAAAAACACACTGTACCGTACCTTTGGCTTTTCCCCTCCTGCTGCCAATCACTGACAGGTCTCTTCCTGTATGCGCACGCAGAAAGAAAATTGTCACTCATTGGGAGCAGATGGGGAGAAGCGGCTGGGGACCTGTCTGACTAGTCTTTAGGTGGCTTTTAAAGTACGGGCTGTTCAATGCATAGTCAGCATGTACGGTATTAGCGTAACAATGGGCTGTATGACTTTAGCCACTTTTTTTTCCTCTGAAATGCTGTGGCATTTCAGAGAAAAAAAGTGGCTAAAGTCATACAGCTTGCTGCTACACTAATGCACGCTGCCTACGCATTGGACAGCCTACGGTATATTTAGAAAACATCACCTTTAATACCGTATGTCATAGGTGCCATTTATTGTACGGTATGTTTCCACGTTCATTCAGGAAACGCAGTGCTTTGGAGGCAGCGGATGCCCCGCTCCACCCAAAGCATCACCCCCTGTTGTATGCGTGGTGATTCCAAATGTGTTACCGTAATTGAGCACATGTGGAAGCACCGCATCGTATTCATTGACTGGTATATACGATATCTTGCGTCTCCGCAAGATAGACATGCTGCAGTCTATAGAGACGCGCTGCATGTCCGGATACACAGGGCCGCCGTATGCGGCCCTGCACGCATAGTGGAGATGGGATATCATAAAATCCCCTCCACTATGCTGTAACATCTGGACGCTGCGGATTGGATGTACGCAGCTTCCAATCCACAGCAAATCTGTATGTATTACGGCATGCCAAATGGAAACAGGCCCTAACTCCCGACATGCAGCTCCTGTAACATGCTGGGAGTTAGGCTAGGTTCACATTGAGTTAATGGGTGTCCGCTAGCGGACTCCGTTACATGGCGAAATTGTCGCAATTAGCGCCATGTAACGGGTCCGTTAGTGCACCCATTGACAGCAATGTGCTAACGGGTCGCCAACGCATCGCTAGCGCGTGCCGATGTCCCGTTATTTTCAGACGGACCTTGGACGCTGCAAGCAGCGTCAGAGGTCCGTTCCTTGCTAGCGCAGATCGGGCATCTGTGCTAGCGGGATCGGCAAACGCGATCCCTAAAGTGACATTGCGTTAGTGCAATCCGCTAGCGTTATGCGCTAAACGGATTGCCCTAACGCAATGTGAACCTAGCCTTAGAGTTCATGAGTGTGAGTGTTTTAGTGTACGGTAACTTTTTTTTTTTACTTTTAATGCAAATTACCGTGAAGTCGTTCTCCTATCCAGATCACGAGCCGCAGTGACAGTAGCTGATGAGACAGGGCCAGTACGTCACTGCAGCACGTGACCGGATGTGAGACCGGCTCTTACTTCCTGTTGCCGATTCAGTACAGCAGCTGCACTCCAGGAGCCGACAGACCTCAGCGACTCCGCCGGCGGCTCCCACCATGCCGCTCCACCGCCGGCGGCTCCGCCATGGCCGCTGCACCGGACTCCGCCGGCGGCTCCCCCACTGCCGGCAGCTCCGGCTGGTGGCTCCCACAGTGGCCGCTGCAGAGACTCCGCCGGCGGCTCCCCCACTGCCGGCGGCTCTGGCTGGGCCGCTGCATTACAGGCGGCGGTCGTAGTGGCCACTCCAGCAGGGCCACTCTGGACAGACCTCCAGGAGCCGACAGACCTCAGCGACTCCGCCGGCGGCTCCCACAATGCCGCTCCACCGCCGGCGGCTCCGCCATGGCAGCTGCACCGGACTCCGCCGGCGGCTCCCACAATGCCGCTCCACCGCCGGCGGCTCCGCCATGGCCGCTGCACTGGACTCCGCCGGCGGCTCCCACCATGCCGCTCCACCGCCGGCGGCTCCGCCATGGCCGCTGCACCGGACTCCGCCGGCGGCTCCCACCATGCCGCTCCACCGCCGGCGGCTCCGCCATGGCCGCTGCACCGGACTCCGCCGGCGGCTCCCCCACTGCCGGCGGCTCCGGCTGGGCCGCTGCATTGCAGGCGGCGGTCGTAGTGGCCACTCTGGACAGACCTCCGCCGGCGGCTCCGGCTGGTGGCTCCCGCATTGGCCGCTCCGGAACAGAGCTCCGTGACTCCACCGCTGGCGGCTCTGGCAGGGCCGCTCCACTGTCGGCGGCTCAGGGAGTTGCTGTAACACCGCCGGCGGCTCCCGCAGTGGCCGCTCCACCGCCGGCGGCTTTGGCAGCGCTGACAGACCTCCGTCCCAGCTCCTGTGAACCCCATCTAAAAGGTACATTCCATCTATAAGACGCACCCTCATTTCCCCCCCGAATTTGAGGGGGGAAAAGTGCGTCTTATAGTCGGCAAAATACGGTATATATACTGCACCAAATCCGCAGTATAGTGCACAACCAATGTTAGTCAATGGGAAATCCAGAAATGGTGTGCACATGCATGTGTATATGCATGTACTGCATGTGTATATGTACAGTTAAGTCCATATATATTTGGACAGAGACAACATTTTTGTAATTTTGGTTGTAGACATTACCACAATGAATTTTAAACAAAACAATTCTGATGCAGTTGAAGTTCAGGCTTTCAGCTTTCATTTGAGGGTATCCACATTAAAATTGGATGAAGGGTTTAGGAGTTTCAGCTCCTTAACATGTGCCACCCTGTTTTTAAAGGGACCAAAAGTAATTGGACAATTGACTCCAAGGCTATTTCATGGACAGGTGTGGGCAATCCCTTCGTTATGTCATTCTCAATTAAGCAGATAAAAGGCCTGGAGTTGATTTGAGGTGTGGTTCTTGCATTTGGAAGATTTTGTCGTGAAGTAAACATGCGGTCAAAGGAGCTCTCCATGCAGGGGAAACAAGCCATCCGTAAGCTGCGAAAACAGAAAAAACCCATCTGAGAAATTGCTACAATATTACAATATTAGGAGTGGCAAAATCTACAGTTTGGTACATCCTGAGAAAGAAAGAAAGCACTAGTGAACTCATCAATGCAAAAAGACCTGGGCGCCCACGGAAGACAACAGTGGTGGATGATCGCAGAATAATCTCCATGGCGAAGAGAAACCCCTTCACAACAACCAACAAATTCTACCACAAAGAGAAGACTGCATGAAAGTAAATACAGAGGGTTCACTGCACAGTGCAAGCCACTAATAAGCATCAAGAATAAAAAGGCTAGACTGGACTTTGCTAAAAAAACATCTAAAAAAGCCAGCACAGTTCTGGAAGAACATTCTTTGGACAGATGAAACCAAGATCAACCTCTACCAGAGTGATGAAAAGAGAAAAGTATGGCGAAGGCGTGGTACAGCTCATGATCCAAAGCATACCACATCATCTGTAAAACATGGCAGAGGCAGTGTGATGGCTTGGGCATGCATGGCTGCCAGTGGCACTGGGTCACTAGTGTTTATTGATGATGTGACACAGGACAGAAGCAGCCAAATGAATTCTGAGGTATTCAGAGACATACTGTGTGCTCAGATCCAGCCAAATGCAGCAAAACTGATTGGTCGTCGTTTCATACTACAGATGGACAATGACCCAAAACATAATGCCAAAGCAACCCAGGAGTTTATTAAAGCAAAGAAGTGGAATATTTTTGAATGGCCAAGTCAGTCATCTGATCTCAACCCAATTGAGCATGCATTTCACTTGTTAAAGACTAAACTTCAGCCAGAAAGGCCCACAAACAGCAACTGAAAACCACCGCAGTGAAGGCCTGGCAGAGCATCAAAAAGGAGGAAACACAGCGTTTGGTGATGTCCATGAGTTCAAGACTTCAGGTAGTCATTGCCAACAAAGGGTTTTCAACCAAGCACTAGAAATGAACATTTTATTTAACATTATTGAATCTGTCCAATTACTTTTGGTCCCTTTAAAAACAGGGTGGCACATGTTAAGGAGCTGAAACTCCTAAACCCTTCATCCAATTTTAATGTGGATACCCTCAAATGAAAGCTGAAAGTCTGACCTTCAACTGCATCTGAATTGTTTTGTTTAAAATTCATTGTGGTAATGTCTATAACCAAAATTTAAAAAATGTTGTCTCTGTCCAAATATATATGGACCTAACTTTATATATGTGTTTATTTTTTTGCTATTCAACACAGTAGCCAGATGATGGGAATACTAGTCCTATCTGGCTATGTCTGCTGTCACATAGAAGAGTGACAGCATTAGCCGATGATGTGATAGTAGTCCAATCATCAGGCTACTGTGTTGAATAACAAAAAAAAAACAAAAAACACGTACATACATATACACATACAGTACACACTTACCAAACAGCTAATCCCCGACGCCCTCAATCTCCTGCAAAAAAATAAAAATAAACAAACCAACAGTATACTCCCTGTTCCGATGTAATCCATTTAATAACAACTGTCCCACGATGATCTCCCGTATAGAGCTGTCACATCGGGAGATGTGACCGTTCTACAGGGGCTCCGGTGTTACAGTGACCGGTGGTGAACCTCCCGCAGTGGATTACTCCGCAGCCTAGAAGTCACTGGAGTTCATCCTGTCACTTGCGGGACCGTAGTGCCGTAAAGTGACAGCATGAACTCCGATGACCTACACTGCAGGAGTATTATCTCCGTTCAGTGTGTCATCGGAGGCCCCTGTAGAGCGGTCACATTTCCCGATGTGACAGCTCTACACGCAAGATCGTCGTGGAACACTCATTATTAAATGGATTACATCGGAACAGGGAGTACAGTTAGGGCCAGAAATATTTGGACAGTGACACAAGTTTTGTTATTTTAGCTGTTTACAAAAACATGTTCAGAAATACAATTATATATATATATAATATGGGCTGAAAGTGCACACTCCCAGCTGCAATATGATAGTTTCCACATCCAAATCGGAGAAAGGGTTTAGGAATCATAGCTCTGTAATGCATAGCGTCCTCTTTTTCAAGGGACCAAAAGTAATTGGACAATGGACTCTAAGGGCTGCAATTAACTCTGAAGGCGTCTCCCTCGTTAACCTGTAATCAATGAAGTAGTTAAAAGGTCAGGGGTGGATTCCAGGTGTGTGGTTTTGCATTTGGAAGCTGTTGCTGTGAGCAGACAACATGCGGTCAAAGGAACTCTCAATTGAGGTGAAGCAGAACATCCTGAGGCTGAAAAAAAAGAAAAAATCCATCAGAGAGATAGCAGACATGCTTGGAGTAGCAAAATCAACAGTTGGGTACATTCTGAGAAAAAAGGAATTGACTGGTGAGCTTGGGAACTCAAAAAGGCCTGGGCGTCCACGGATGACAACAGTGGTGGATGATCGCCGCATACTTAAATTTGGTGAAGAAGAACCCGTTCACAACATCAACTGAAGTCCAGAACACTCTCAGTGAAGTAGGTGTATCTGTCTCTAAGTCAACAGTAAAGAGAAGACTCCATGACAGTAAATACAAAGGGTTCACATCTAGATGCAAACCATTCATCAATACCAAAAATAGACAGGCCAGAGTTAAATTTGCAGAAAAACACCTCAAGAAGCCAGCTCAGTTCTGGAAAAGTATTCTATGGACAGATGAGACAAAGATCAACCTGTACCAGAATGATGGGAAGAAAAAAGTTTGGAGAAGAAAGGGAACGGCACATGATCCAAGGCACACCACATCCTCTGTAAAACATGGTGGAGGCAACGTGATGGCATGGGCATGCATGGCTTTCAATGGCACTGGGTCACTTGTGTTTATTGATGACATAAGAGCAGACAAGAGTAGCCGGATGAATTCTGAAGTGTATCGGGATATACTTTCAGCCCAGATTCAGCCAAATGCTGCAAAGTTGATTGGATGGCGCTTCATAGTACAGATGGACAATGACCCCAAGCATACAGCCAAAGCTACCCAGGAGTTCATGAGTGCCAAAAAGTGGAACATTCTGCAATGGCCAAGTCAATCTCCAGATCTAAACCCAATTGAGCATGCATTTCACTTGCTCAAATCCAGACTTAAGACGGAAAGACCCACAAACAAGCAAGACCTGAAGGCTGCGGCTGTAAAGGCCTGGCAAAGCATTAAGAAGGAGGAAACCCAGCGTTTGGTGATGTCCATGGGTTCCAGACTTAAGGCAGTGATTGCCTCCAAAGGATTTGCAACAAAATATTGAAAATAAAAATATTTTGTTTGGGTTATGTTTATTTGTCCAATTACTTTTGACCTCCTAAAATGTGGAGTGTTTGTAAAGAAATGTGTACAATTCCTACATTTTCTATCAGATATTTTTGTTCAACCCTTCAAATTAAACGTTACAATCTGCACTTGAATTCTGTTGTAGAGGTTTCATTTCAAATCCAATGTGGTGGCATGCAGAGCCCAACTCGCGAAAATTGTGTCACTGTCCAAATATTTCTGGCCCTAACTGTATTTGTGTTGGTTTATTATTTTATGTTTATTACAGGAGAACGAGGGAGTTGCATGGATTAGATGGATAATAAAGATGGCAAACTGTTTGGTGTTTTATTTCAATAAAATACTTTATTCTAGCTGTGTCTTTATTTATTCTCTTAACAACTATTGGATTAGTAATGGATAGATGTCTAACTGACACCTCTCTGTTACGAAGCCGGGCTTGATGTCACGTTACAATACAAACGTGACATCAACACCACAACTATTACCCCACTTGCCACCGCTACAGGGCAAGTGGGAAGAAAGAGGCCAAGTGCTGGAATTGGTGTATCGCTGAGAGCTGGTGTTTGTAGCCAGGGGGGCCAATATCCATGGCCCCTTCCTAGGCTATTAGGCCATGTTCACACCATCCTTTTTTTCATGCGGAATCGCCGCGATTTTCCCGCTGCGGGTCCGCAGCTGTTTTCCATGCAGGGTACATTATAATGTACCCTATGGAAAACAGGAACTGCTGTGCCCACATTGCGGAAAATCGCGAAAAAAGCAGCACTGAATAGCCGCGGTAAAAAAGAAGTACCATGTCACTTCTATTTGCGGAACTGCAGCGGTTCTGCACCCATAGACCTCCATTGTGAGGTCAAACCCGCAGTAAAACCCACAGATGAAAAAAATATCTGCGGGTTTTCTGCGGTTTGTGGTGCAGAACCGCTGCAGTGTGGCTGCCCCCCCCCCCCCCCCGTGCCCCAATCCCACCCCCCGTGCTCCGACGCCCCCCCGTGCCCTCATCTCCCCCCTTATACTTACCCGGCCTCCCGGTGTCCGTCCGGCCGTCTTCTCCCTGGGCGCCGCCATCTTGCAAAATGGCGGGCGCATGCGCAGTGCGCCCGCCGAATCTGCCGGCCGGCAGATTCGTTCCAAAGTGCATTTTGATCACTGAGATATAACCTATCTCAGTGATCAAAATAAAAAAAATAGTAAATGACCCCCCCCCCTTTGTCACCCCCATAGGGTTAGGGTTAGGGGTAGGGGTAGGGTATTTTCAGCCATTTTAACCCTAAAAAACTTCCTAGAAAACACACAGACTCTGCATAGAAAACTGCATAAAAAACGCATCAAAAAACGCATCAAAAAACGCACCAAAAAAAGGACCTGCGTTTTCTGCCAAGAGCTGCGGTTTTTAGTCCTGAAAAAAAAGGAGGGAAATCAGGAACGTGTGAACATAGCCTTAATATCAGCCCGCAGCTGTCTGCATAGCCTTTTCTGGTTATTATATGGGGAGTCCATGTCATATTTTTGGGGTCCTCTCTATTTTAATAGCCAGTAAAGGCTAAATATACAGCTGTGAGCTTATATTAATAGCCTGGGAAGCTCCATGGGTATTAACCCTTCCCAGGCTATAAACATCTGCCGCCAGTCACTGGCTTTGCCTCTCTGGTTTGGAAAATTGCGCAGAAGCCCATGTCATTTTTTTCTCTTTTTGTTTTTAAATTAAACAGATATTGCGTTTAAGGCCGGGGTCACACCTGCAAGATACTCGCTCGAGTCCCACACCTCAATACCCGACACTGCCGCCGGCACTCGGGACCGGATTGTGTGGCTGCACGTATTTCTATGTAGCTGAACGCTCCGGTCTGAGTGCCAGCGGCAGTGCCGGGTATTGAGGTCCGAGACGCTAGCGAGTTTCTCGCAAGTGTGACCCCGGCCTAACGCAGATTTTGTGTGTGTCTTTATAGAACTCTTTATGTACTATTTTATTATGTTCATTACTAAACATCGGGCTTGGTATTATATATCTATCTATATATAGATACTAGCTGAAGAGCTTGGCGTTGCCTGGGCATAGTAATTAACTGTGGTCACACCTCTCATTTTCACCTCACACCTCTCATTTTCCCTCGGTATATACATGTTTGTCATCTCCCTTATACATAGTATACACCTGTATGTCATCTCCTGTATATAGTATATACTTGTATGTCATCTCCCTGTATATAGTATATACTTGTATGTCAAATCCCTGTATATAGTATATACCTGTATGTCATCTCCCTGTATATAGTATATACCTGTATGTCATCTCCCTGTATATAGTATATACTTGTATGTCAAATCCCTGTATATAGTATATACCTGTATATTATCTCCCTGTATATAGTATATACCTGTATATCATCTCCCTGTATATAGTATATACCTGTATGTCATCTCCCTGTATATAGTATATACCTGTATGTCATCTCCCCTGTAAATAGTATATACCTACTGTATGTCATCTCCTCCTGTATATTGTATATACCTATGTGTCAACTCCTCCTGTATATAGTATATACCTGTATGTCATCTCTTCTATATATAGTATATGCAGTCATGGCCAAAAGTATTGACACCTCTGCAATTCTGTCAGATAATACTCATTTTCTTCCAGAAAATGATTGCAAGCGCAAATTATTTGGTATTATTATCTTCATTTAATTTTTCTTAAATGAAAAAACACAAAAAGAATTGTCCTAAAGCCAAATTGGATATAATTTCACACCAAACATAAAAAAGGGGGTGGACAAAAGTATTGGCACTGTTCGAAAAATCATGTGATGCTTCTCTAATTTGTGTAATTAGCAGCACCTGTAACTTACCTGTGGCACCTAACAGGTGTTGGCAATAACTAAATCACACTTGCAGCTAGTTGACATGGATTAAAGTTGACTCAACCTCTGTCCTGTGTCCTTGTGTGTACCACATTGAGCATGGAGAAAAGAAAGAAGACCAAAGAACTGTCTGAGGACTTGAGAAACCAAATTGTGAGAAAGCATGCGCAATCTCAAGGCTACAAGTCCATCTCCAAAGACCTGAATGTTCCTGTGTCTACCGTGCGCAGTGTCATCAAGAAGTTTAAAGCCAATGGCACTGTGGCTAACCTCCCTAGATGTGGACACAAAAGAAAAATTGACAAGAGATTTCAACGCAAGATTGTGCGGATGTTGGATAAAGAACCTCGTCTAAAGGTACCGTCACACTAGACGATATCGCTAGCGATCTGTGACGTTGCAGCGTCCTCGCCAGCAATATCGTCCAGTGTGACAGGCAGCAGCGATCAGGCCCCTGCTGTGATGTCGCTGGTCGGGGAAGAAAGTCCAGAACTTTGTTTCGTCGCTGGATCTCCCGCTGACATCGCTGAATCGGCGTGTGTGACGCCGATTCAGCGATGTCTTCGCTGGTAACCAGGGTAAACATCGGGTTACTAAGCGCAGGGCCGCGCTTAGTAACCCGATGTTTACCCTGGTTACCATCGTTAAAGTAAAAAAAACAACCACTACATACTTACCTACCGCTGTCTGTCCCCGGCGCTGCGCTTCTCTGCTCTGGCTGTGAGCACAGCGGCCGGAAAGCAGAGCGGTGACGTCACCGCTCTGCTTTCCGGCTGCCCGGCGCTCACAGCCAGAGCAGAGAAGCACAGCGCCGGGGACAGACAGCGGTAGGTAAGTATGTAGTGGTTGTTATTTTTACTTTAACGATGGTAACCAGGGTAAACATCGGGTTACTAAGCGCGGCCCTGCGCTTAGTAACCCGATGTTTACCCTGGTTACCGGGGACCTCGGGATCGTTGGTCGCTGGAGAGCTGTCTGTGTGACAGCTCTACAGCGACCAAACAGCGACGCTGCAGCGATCCGGATCGTTGTCGGTATCGCTGCAGCGTCGCTTAGTGTGACGGTACCTTTACATCCAAATAAATTCAATCTGCCCTGCAGTCCGAGGGTACAACAGTGTGAACCCGTACTATCCGTCGGCATCGGAATGAAAAGGGACTGTATGGTAGGAGACCCAGGAAGACCCCACTTCTTACCCAGAGACATAAAAAATCCAGGCTGGAGTTTGCCAAAACTTACCTGAAAAGGCCTAAAACGTTTTGGAAGAATGTTCTCTGGTCAGATGAGGCAAAAGTAGAGCTTTTTGGGCGAAGGCATCAAAATAGAGTTTACAGGAGAAAAAAAGAGGCATTCAAAGAAAAGAACACGGTCCCTACAGTCAAACATGGCGGAGGTTCCCTGATGTTTTTGGGTTGCTTTGCTGCCTCTGGCACTGGACTGCTTGACCGTGTGCACGGCATTATGAAGTCTGAAGACTACCAACAAATTTTGCAGCATAATGTAGGGCCCATTGTGAGAAAGCTGGGTTTCCCTCAGAGGTCATGGGTCTTCCAGCAGGACAATGACCCAAAACACACTTCAAAAAGCACTAGAAAATGGTTTGAGGGAAAGCACTGGAGACTTCTAAGGTGGCCAGCAATGAGTCCAGACCTGAATCCCATAGAACACCTGTGGAGAGATCTAAAAATGGCAGTTTGGAGAAGGCACCCTTCAAATATCAGGGACCTGGAGCAGTTTGCCAAAGAAGAATGGTCTAAAATTCCAGCAGAGCATTGTAAGAAACTCATTGATGGTTACTGAAAGTGGTTGGTCGCAGTTATTTTGGCTAAAGGTTGTGCAGCCAAGTATTAGGCAGAGGGTGCCAATAATTTTGTCTGGCCCATTTTTGGAGTTTTGTCTGAAATGATCAATGTTTTACTTTTTGCTTCATTCTCTTTTGTGTTTTTTCATTTAAGACAAATTAAATGAAGATAATAATACCAAATAATTTGTGTTTGCAATCATTTTCAGGAAGAAACTGAGTATTATCTGTCAGAATTGCAGGGATGTCAATACTTTTGGCCATGACTGTACATAGTATGTACCTGCTGCATGTCATTTTCTCCTGTATATACCTATGTGTCATCTCCTTTTTTATATAGTATATACCTGTATGTCATCTCCTCCTGTATATAGTATATACATGTATGTCATCTCCTTCTGATATAATAATAATAATAATTTTATTTATATAGCGCCAACATATTCCGCAGCGCTTTACAAATGATAGAGCGGACTTGTACAGACAATAGACATAACAGCATAACAGAAATCACAGTTCAAAATAGATACCATTAGGAATGAGGGCACTGCTCGCAAGCTTACAAAATATGAGGAAAAGGGGAGACAAGAGAGGTGGATGGTAACAATTGCTTTAGTTATTCGGACCAGTCAGTGTTAGGCTGGGTTCACATTGCGCTCCCCCAGTCCGTTAGACGGACTACGTTACACCGCGGCATAACGTGGTGTAACGTAGTCCGCTAGCGCCGCCATTGACTCCAATGTCGGACGCATCGCTAGCGCGCGCCCACGATGGGCGTGCGCTAGTCATGTGCCGTCATTGAGTGACGGACCCTGAGACGCGGGCTGCAGCGTTTCCGGGTCCGTCACTGCTAGCGCAGATAGAGCTAGCAGATGCTCTATCTGCGCTAGCGATGTGGCAAAGTCGGCACTTGCGTTACAGCAGCCCGTTTAACGTATGTGTTGAATGGGCTGCTATAACGCAGTGTGAACCTAGCCTGAAGCTCGGTTGTTCATGTAAAGCTGCGTGAACCAGTTAACTGCCTAAGTATGTAGCAGTACAGACACAGAGTGCTATTAACTGTATAAAGTGTATGAGAACATGATGCGAGGAACCCAATTATGGTTTAAGTTTGTTTTTTGTTTTTTTGAATGGACCACACAGGGATAAGCCGGATTACTCACCGGTAATACTCTTTTAGTGAGTCCACGACAGCACCCCACTGGAGAGAGGGATCCGCCCCGCAGGAACAGGAAACCTACCGAGAAATAAAAGGGGGCGGTCCGCCTCTCCTCCTCAGTTTTGATTTCAGAGTACCCGGAGGACCGCCAGTATTAGGCAAATATAATTTATTTCATTTTCAAACTTATTTGCTCATATATGATTAAAAGAATTTTACTCAATAGTAAGTACTATATTAATATAGGGAGGGATATAAGAGGGTGCTGTCGTGGACTCACTAAAAGAGTATTACCGGTGAGTAATCCGGCTTTTTCCCTTTCGCCACGACAGCACCCCACTGGAGATCTTACAGAGACCATCACCTAGGGGGGGACCACCGTGCTGAGGACAGTCCTGCCAAAGTCTAGGTCAGAAGTTGACGATAGGTCAAGCCTATAGTGATTATAGAATGTAGAGGGATTTGACCAAGTTGCCGCCTTACATATAGTCTCAATTGGGACCTCTCCCCTTTCTGCCCAGGAGGATGCCATAGCTCTGGTAGAGTGCGCTGTTATGCCTTCCGGAGGGTTTTCTTTACTCGCGGAATAGGCCAGTCTGATAGACTCTCTGATCCACCGGGATAACGTGCTTTTCGTTATTCCATGACCCTTCTTGTGACCCTGGAAGGAAATAAACAGAGCCCTACACTGTCGCCAGCTACAGGTTCTTTCAATGTACTTTAACACTACTCTTTTAACATCTAGAGTGTGGTACTTTTGTTCTTCAGGAGTGGAAGGATTACTGAAGAAAGTGGGCAATATTATTTCCTGAGACCTATGGAATGTCTTAGCTACTTTGGGAAGGTAGGAAGGGTCTGGCTTAAGGACCAACTTATCCTGAAAAGTTAGCAGGAAAGGTGGATCTATAGAGAGTGCTTGGATGTCACTGATTCTCCTGGCTGAAGTCAGTGCTACCAAGAGGGCCGTTTTTAGTGATAGGATCTTGATTGGTATTGAATCTATTGGTTCGAATGGAGAGTCTGTTAGGGCTTGTAAAACTAAGTTTAGATCCCAGGGAGGAACTCTAGGTATATTAACTGGATTTATCCGTTCACAGGCTGTAATAAATCGGGATACCCATCTATTCCCCGCAATGTTATGGCCATAGAGAGCTCCTAGTGCTGAAACATGAACTTTTAAGGTGTTTGCAGTTAAACCTAGTTCTCTCCCTTTTTGAAGAAATTCCAGGATAGACTGTATCGGAATTTCTGAGGTGTTTGAAGATGTATGGAATTGTAGGAATTTCTTCCATATTTTTGTGTTAATTTTTGTAGTGGAAGGTTTTCTACTCTGGAGGAGCGTGTTTATCAATCCTTCCGAGAACCCCCTTGATTTTAGCATCTGCCTCTCAAATTCCAGGCCGTGAGATGTAGACTGTCCACTTGAGGGTGGAAAAACGGACCCTGGAAGAGAAGATTGGGTGTTGAGGGGAGGACCCAAGGATCTGAGACCGACATGGTTTGCAGCCACGAGAACCATGGTCTCTTGGGCCAGAATGGAGCTATTAGTATCACCCTCGCTCCTTCGGTTCTGATTTTGCGAATGACTTGGGGCAGCAGTATGATCGGCGGAAAAGCATATGCTAGACTGAACTGCCAAGGGGCTTGGAGAGCGTCCAGAATGTCCGGATGATCCGCTAGAGATAGGGAGGCAAATTTCCGGACTTTTTTGTTTCTTCTTGTGGCGAAGAGATCTACTTGAGGTTGACCCCATAGAGATACTATATCCCGAAAAATCTGCTGGTTTAGGCACCACTCTCCTTGTTTCAAGGTGTGTCGACTTAAGAAGTCTGCCTGCTGGTTGTTTTCCCCTCTTATGTGCAGTGCAGTAAGGGATGTTAGGTGACTTTCTGCTAGATTCAGGATTTCTGTAGCAGAAGACATCAGAGTCTCTGATCGCGTGCCTCCTTGCCTGTTTAGATACGCCACTGTGGTGGTGTTGTCGGAAAGGATTCTGACGTCTTTCCCTCGTAGCTGTGGGAGAAAATGGCATAAGGCGTATTTTACTGCATTTAATTCTTTAACATTAGAGGAATAGCAGCTTTCCTCCATGTTCCAAAGCCCTTGGCAAAAATCATTCCCCATATGAGCGCCCCATCCATGAGTACTGACATCCGTGGTTATGGTATGAGATGGTGTTATTATCCATGGAACACCACTCATTAAATGGTCTGAATTCAGCCACCACGTTAAGGAAGTTAAAACTTCCTGAGATAAGGTTATTTTCACATTTAGGTGACCAGATAACCGTCTATCTTCTTGTAAAATCTGGTGTTGCAGTGTACGGGTATGATGTTGAGCCCATTTTACCGCAGGTATACAAGAGATAAGAGATCCTAGTAAGGACATCGCTTGTCTTAGGGATATACGTGGATTGTTTATCGCCGCTAGGACTTTGTGTTTGATCAGTAGTATTTTTACCTGAGGCAGGAGACACTTTTGAGATACGGAGTCTAGATGGAACCCCAAGAACGCCTGGCAGGATAGCGGAGTGAGTCTGGATTTGTTGGTATTGATTATCCAGCCTAAATCCTGTAGAGAGGAAATTGCATGAGCCAAACGATCAGCACATTGAGTAACTGAATTTCCAATGACCAAAAAGTCATCCAGATAGGGAACAATTAAGGTTTCTTTTTGGCGAAGGTAGGCCATCACCTCTAGCATTATCTTGGTAAAGATCCTCGGTGCTGTTGAAAGGCCGAAGGGCATGGCTGTATATTGGAAATTATGAATCTCGCCGTTGATTGTCACTGCTACTCTGAGGTACTTTTGGCATCTGTCATGGATAGGGAGATGATAATAAGCATCTTTCAAATCAATGCCCCCCATCATACAGTTTGGAAAGAGGAGTTTTATAGTGGATCTAATGGATTCCATCTTAAATGTATGGTTTTTAACAAATGAATTGAGCTTTTTAAGGTTTATGATGGTCCTGAAAGAACCGTCGGGTTTAGAAATCAGGAATAAGGGAGAGTAGAATCCTCTGTCTTCCTGTCCCTCGGGGACTTGGACTAAAACCCGCTTTGATAATAGGGTTTGACTTTCTAGCTCTAGAGCCTGCTGTTGTGCGGGCGAGCTGAGGGATGTTATAATATATGACTCGTGGGGAACACGAGAGAATTGTAGTTTAATTCCATCTCGGATGATGTTTAAAACCCACGAGCTAGATGTTACTTTTTCCCATTGTGTGGCGAAAAATTTCAGTCTGCCCCCTACTGGTATATCCTCAGAATTTATTGTCTTTTGGGGGGTTGGGTCTTCTAAACATGGTACCTCTTTGCCTGTCCTCTTTAGCAGTCCATGTTGTAGACCTATCCGTTTGCCTCCTTTTACCAAACGGTCTCCTCTTAAAGGCTCTCCTGTAAAAGGGAATAGAGGAATCAGGGAAAGCTTTCTTCCTGTCCTTTGCCTTTTTGAGTATCTCATCTAAGGTCTTGCCAAAGAGGTACTCACCCTCGCATGGGATTGCGCATATTTTGGATTTAGACTGCGCGTCCCCTTTCCAACTTTTCATCCAAAGTGCGCGTCTTGCATTGTTCACAAGACCTGCGGATCTCGCTGCTAACCGAAGCGAGTCGGCAGATGCGTCCGCCATAAAAGCTGCTGCTCCACGTATTAAGGGGATGGCCGCTCTAAGTTTCTCTCTCGAAACTTTATTTTCGATCTGCTGGTCCAACTGATCAATCCAAATGATCATTGACCGGGCAGCGCAGGTGCTGGCTACTGCAGGTTTAAAAATTCCTGTAGCCGCCTCCCAAGATCGCTTAAGGGATGATTCAGCTTTGCGATCTAATGGATCGACCAGAAGTCCCGCATCCTCCACAGGCAGAGTGGATTGCTTGGAGGTAGAAGCTACGGCTGCATCGACCTTAGGCACTTTGGTCCATTTAAGGAGCTCCTCATCACTAAACGGATATTTACGTTTAGACGCAGAGGGCAAAAAGCTTCTTTGATCCTGCTTCTCCCACTCTCTTAATTAATGCTTTCACCGCTGGTATAACCGGAAAACATCTCCTCTTTCTCTCTGCCAAACCCGCAAACATAATTTCCTGCTTGGTTTGCGCACCCTTTACCTCATCACACCCCATGGTATTGCGGATTGATTTTACCAAGTTGTCCACACTGTCTAAGGGGAAACATGAACGCCCCTCGATTTCTGAGGAAGAGGATGATGATGATGATAGGGAGGCTTCTGACAGTACCGTCTGGTCACTTTCGGAGTCTGACATAAGTGTTGGTGTTTTGGACTTAGCTTTACGCGGTTTTTCCTGGGTCATATTTTTAAGCTCCTCTCTAATAATGGCCCGTAAGTCCGTAACGGACACTGTCGCTCCCTGAGTTGTTTCCTTGAAACAGTCTTTGCACAGTTTTTTGGGGTATGAGTCCGGAAGGGGCTGGCTACACAAGGCACATTCCTTATGCTTGGACTTTTGTCGTTTTTTAGACTGGGCGTAATAAGTAGCGAGAGAGAGAGAAAAGAGAGAGAAATAGGGAGACAGCGTCAGCTTAATAGGCAGAGTTTAAACACTCACCCAGTGAAGCGAATAGTACCGGATCAGAAGGCCGAGATCCTGTTCTGGAACCGTCACTCTTACGAGCGGACTCCGAGGATCCTTTGGTGTGATCTTTGGTGGGGGGCACTGGATCTCCAGCTGTGGGGTCCATGGCACCTGGGGATGACATCTCTGCCTCGCCGCATTATTGTTTCTGGGCGTTTTTAAATAGTGCGCCCTTTTTCCTCTTTTTTTTTTTTTTTTTTTTCCCCCGCTGCGCAATGCGCATGCGCGGGTTGCCGCTGGCTCCCCCGCCCCAGATCCGGCCTAGGCGCCCCGGAAGTGACTCCTTCAGTTCCGGGGTAGCCAGTATTGCGGCGGTCGGCGCATGCGCGGTCCGGGATTCAGCGCCGGACCGCAATGGAGATTCTCTTACCTGGCTCCTTGCCGCACCGCACGCCGGAGAAGACGCCGGGCGGCCCTCCCCGTACCCGGCCGTCTGCTCCATCCACCAGCTGAGGAGGGAGCCGTCTAACGGAACTCCCCCGACGCTGCTTCTGAGCTGCAGCCCCTGCCGTTCTCAAGGACACCGCGCAGGCAGCATGCTAGCCCAGGTATGTCCTGTAGTCCTGTCGTTCCTGGATTGTTCCCGCAGGAACAGGAAACCTAAACTGAGGAGGAGAGGCGGACCGCCCCCTTTTATTTCTCGGTAGGTTTCCTGTTCCTGCGGGGCGGATCCCTCTCTCCAGTGGGGTGCTGTCGTGGCGAAAGGGAAAAAATGAACATTTAACTTTTTTTTCGCAAACATTTTACTTCAGAACCATTTTTTATTTATTTTCACAAGTGTAAAAACAGAAATTTAACCATAAATTTTGTTGTGCAATTTCTCCTGAATATGCCGATACCCCATATGTGGGGGTAAACCACTGTTTGGGCGCACCGCAGAGCTTGGAAGAGAAGGAGCGCCGTTTTACTTTTTCAATGTAGAATTGGCTGGAATTGAGATCGGATGCCATGTCGCGTTTGGAGAGCCCCTGATGTGCCTAAACAGTGGAAACCCCCCACAAGTGACACCATTTTGGAAACTAGACCCCTTAAGGAACTTATCTAGATGTGTGGTGAGCACTTTAAACCCCCAGGTGCTTCACGAAAGTTTATAACGTAGAGCTGTGAAAATAAAAAAAATCGAATTTTTTTTACAAAAATGATCTTTTTGCACCCAAATTTTTATTTTCACAAGGGTAACAGGAGAAAATAGACCACTAAAGTTGTTGTGCTACTTCTCCTGAATACGTCGATACCCTATATGTGGGGGTAAACCACTGTTTGGGCGCACCGCAGAGCTTGGAAGAGAAGGAGTGCCGTTTTACTTTTTCAACGTAGAATTGGCTGGAATTGAGATCGGACGCCATGTCGCGTTTGGAGAGCCCCTGATGTACCTAAACAGTAGAAACCCCCCACAAGTGACCCCATTTTGGAAACTAGACCCCTTAAGGAACTTATCTAGATGTGTGCTCAGCACTTTAAACCCCCAAGTGCTTCACAGAAATTTATAAAGTAGAGCCGTGAAAAGAAAAACCTTTTTTTCCCTCAAAAATGATTTTTTTTAGCCTGCAATTTTTTTTTCTCAAGGGTAACAGGAGACATTGGACCCCAAAATCTGTTGACCAGCCTGAGTATGCTGATACCCCATATGTGGGGGGGGGGGGGCACTGTTGGGGCACCCATCGGGGCTCAGAAGCGAAGGAGCGCCGCTTGGAATGCAGACTTTGATGGGATGGTCTGCGGGCGTCATTTTGCATTTGCAGAGCTCCTGAAGTACCTAAACAGTAGAAACCCCCACAATTGACCCCATTTTGGAAACTAGACCCCCCAAGGAACTTATCTAGATGTGTGGTGAGAACTTTGAATGCCCAAGTGCTTCACAGAAGTTTAGAATGCAGAGTAGTTAAAATAAAAAATATTTTTATTTCCACAAAAAAGATTTTTTAGCCCCCAAGTTTTTATTTCCACAAGGGTAAAGGTACCGTCACACTAGACGATATCGCTAGCGATCCGTTACGTTGCAGCGTCGTGGCTAGCGATATCGTCCAGTGTGACAGGCAGCAGCGATCAGGCCCCTGCTGTGATATCGCTGGTCGGGGAAGAAAGTCCAGAACTTTGTTTCGTCGCTGGATCTCCCGCTGACATCGCTGAATCGGCGTGTGTGACGCCGATTCAGCGATGTCTTCGCTGGTAACCAGGGAAAACATGGGGTTACTAAGCGCAGGGCCGCGCTTAGTAACCCGATGTTTACCCTGGTTACCATCGTTAAAGTAAAAAAAACAAACACTACATACTTACCTACCGCTGTCTGTCCCCGGCGCTCTGCTTCTCTGCACTCCTCCTGCTCTGGCTGTGAGCACAGCGGCCGGAAAGCAGAGCGGTGACGTCACCGCTCTGCTTTCCGGCTGCCCGGCGCTCACAGCCAGAGCAGAGAAGCACAGCGCCGGGGACAGACAGCGGTAGGTAAGTATGTCGTGGTTGTTTTTACTTTAACGATGGTAACCAGGGTAAACATCGGGTTACTAAGCGCGGCCCTGCGCTTAGTAACCCGATGTTTACCCTGGTTACCGGCATCGTTGGTCGCTGGAGAGCTGTCTGTGTGACAGCTCTCCAGCGACGCTGCAGCGATCCGGATCGTTGTCGGTATCGCTGCAGCGTCGCTTAGTGTGACGGTACCTTAACAGGAGAAATTGGACCCCAAAAGTTGTTCTCCAATTTATCCAGAGTACGCTGATGCCCCATATGTGGGGGTAAACCACTGCTTGGGCGCACGGCAGAGCTCAGAAGGGAGGGAGCACCATTTGACATTTTGAGCGCAAAATTGGCTGTCGTGTTTGGAGACTCCCTGATGTACCTAAACAGTGGACACCCCCCAATTCTAACTCCAACCCTAACCCCAACAAACCCCTAACCCCAATCCCAACCCGATCCATAATTCTAATCACAACCCTAACCCCAAAACAACCCTAATGTCAACCCTAACCATAACCCTAATCAAAACCCTAAATCCAACACACCCCTAATCCTAATCTCAACCCTAACCTCAAACCTAACCCTAATCCCAATACACCTTTAATCCCAACCCTAACCCTAATCCCAAACGTAACCCTAATGCCAACCCTAACCCTAATGCCAACTCTAGCCCTAACTTTAGCCCCAACCCTAACTTTAGCCCCAACCCTAACCATAGCCCTAACTTTAGCCCCAACCCTAACCCTACTTTCACACTTGCGTCGTGTGGCATCCGTCGCAATCCGTCATTTTGGACAAAAAACGGATCCTGCAAATGTGCCCGCAGGATGCGTTTTTTGCCCACAGACTTGTATTGCCGACGGATTGCGACGGATGGCCACACGTCGCGTCCGTCGTGCACTGGATCCATTGTGTTTTGGCGGACCGTCGTCACAAAAAAACGTTCAATGTAACTTTTTTTGTACGGCGCGCCCGCCATTTCTGACCGCGCATGCGTGGCCGTAACTCCGCCCCCTCCTCCCCAGGACATATGCGTTGAAAAACTGCATCCGCTGCCCACGTTGTGCACAATTTTCACAACATGCGTTGGTACGTCGGGCCGATTGTTATGAAAGGCAATTCAGTGCCACAATGGACATAGCGGTCATAGCACATACAGTGATCAGACAATAACCCAAAATCATAGAACGAGCTCTGAGACGTGGGAACTCTGCAGACCGCAATCCCTAATCCTCTCCAAACAACACTAGAGGCAGCCGTGGATTGCGCCTAACTCTGCCTATGCAACTCGGCACAGCCTGAGAAACTAACTAGCCTGAAGATAGAAAATAAGCCTACCTTGCCTCAGAGAAATACCCCAAAGGAAAAGGCAGCCCCCCACATATAATGACTGTGAGTTAAGATGAAAAGACAAACGTAGAGATGAAATAGATTCAGCAAAGTGAGGCCCGACTTTCTTAACAGAGCGAGGATAGAAAAGGCAACTTTGCGGTCTACACAAAACCCTAAAGAAAACCACGCAAAGGGGGCAAAAAGACCCTCCGTACCGGACTAACGGCACGGAGGTACACCCTCTGCATCCCAGAGCTTCCAGCAACAAATTAGACAAGCTGGACAGAAAAAATAGCAAACAAATAGCAAAGAAGAACTTAGCTATGCAGAGCAGCAGGCCACAGGAATGATCCAGGGAAAAGCAAGTCCAACACTGGAACATTGACAGGAAGCCAGGATCAAAGCATTAGGTGGAGTTAAGTAGAGAAGCACCTAACGACCTCACCAGATCACCTGAGGGAGGAAACTCAGAAGCCGCAGTACCACTTCCCTCCACCAACAGAAGCTCACAGAGAATCAGCCGAAGTACCACTTGTGACCACAGGAGGGAGCTCTGCCACAGAATTCACAACAGTACCTCCCCCTTGAGGAGGGGTCACCGAACCCTCACCAGAGCCCCCAGGCCGACCAGGAAGAGCCACATGAAAGGCACGAACAAGATCGGGAGCATGGACATCAGAGGCAAAAACCCAGGAATTATCTTCCTGAGCATAACCCTTCCATTTAACCAGATACTGGAGTTTCCGTCTAGAAACACGAGAATCCAAAATCTTCTCCACAATATACTCCAATTCCCCCTCCACCAAAACCGGGGCAGGAGGATCAACAGATGGAACCATAGGTGCCACGTATCTCCGCAACAATGACCTATGGAATACGTTATGTATGGAAAAAGAATCTGGAAGGGTCAGACGAAAAGACACAGGATTAAAGGGGTTGTCCACTACTTTCATGTAACCCCCCAATGTACCCCCCAGGGCCCCTATTGAATTGTGTAAATACCTTGCGTTGTCGTTTTTGCCTGTGAGCGGCGCTATGGCTGCAGCTGGGTACGGGTCACATGACCCCCAGGCTGCAGCCGCCGCTCATTTCCGCCGACGTCACGTCAATTTCCAGGCTCTGAAAATTGACGTGACGTCAGCAGCAGGCGTGACCAGCCCCCACAGTCAGCAGTCACTCAGCAAGAGTGACTGGGCTGTGGGCGGTGCTGGGGGCTGCCTGCAGGACTGTGCTGGGGGCTGCCTGCAGGACTGTGCTGGGGGCGGGCAGGACTGTGCTGGGGGCGGGCAGGACTGTGCTGGCTCTGTTGGGGTGAATGTGTGGACGCCTGACGCCGGGGGTCTGGGTGCCGGCATGTGCCGCTCGGCGCCGGGGGTCTCCTGTGCCGCTCGGCGCCGGGGGTCTCCTGTGCCGCTCGGCGCCGGGGGTCTCCTGTGCCGCTCGGCGCCGGGGGTCTCCTGTGCCGCTCGGCGCCGGGGGTCTCCTGTGCCGCTCGGCGCCGGGGGTCTCCTGTGCCGCTCGGCGCCGGGGGTCTCCTGTGCCGCTCGGCGCCGGGGGTCTCCTGTGCCGCTCGGCGCCGGGGGTCTCCTGTGCCGCTCGGCGCCGGGGGTCTCCTGTGCCGCTCGGCGCCGGGGGTCTCCTGTGCCGCTCGGCGCCGGGGGTCTCCTGTGCCGCTCGGCGCCGGGGGTCTCCTGTGCCGCTCGGCGCCGGGGGTCTCCTGTGCCGCTCGGCGCCGGGGGTCTCCTGTGCCGCTCGGCGCCGGGGGTCTCCTGTGCCGCTCGGCGCCGGGGGTCTCCTGTGCCGCTCGGCGCCGGGGGTCTCCTGTGCCGCTCGGCGCCGGGGTCTGCTGCGGGGGGTTGTCATGTGTGTGTGTATATATGTGTGTGTGTGTGTATATATGTGTGTGTGTGTATATATGTGTGTGTGTATATATATATGTGTGTGTGTGTATATATATGTGTGTGTGTGTGTGCAGGCATCGTCCAATGGGACTACAAGTCCCATCGGGCTCTGCCTGCTACACTGACAGTGACTGGCACATTAGCCAATGATGGGACAGTTGTAGTCCCATCATCCGGCTAATGTGTTGAATGAAAAAAAATAAAAACACTCAGTACATACATACATACATACAACACACACCATGCGACATGTAACATGCGACGACATGCACCATGCAGCGACATGCACCATGCGACGGCATGCGACATGCACCATGCGACGGCATGCGACATGCACCATGCGACGGCATGCGATATGCACCATGCAGCGACATGCACCATGCAGCGGCATGCGACATGCACCATGCGACGACATGCACCATGCGACATGCACCATGCGATGACATGCACCATGCGACGACATGCTGCATGCACTATGTGACGGCATGCGACATGTACCATGCGGCGACATGCACCATGCGACGGCATGCGACATGCACCATGCGACGACATGCAGCGGCATGCGACATGTACCATGCAGCGGCATGCGACATGCACCATGCGACGACATGCGACATGTACCATGCGATTACATGCACCATGCGACGGCATGCACCATGCGACATGCTACATGCACCATGCGACAACATGCTACATGCACCATGCGACAACATGCGACATGCACCATGCGACGACATGCTGCATGCACCATGCAGCGGCATGCGACATGTACCATGCGACGACATGCGACATGTACCATGCGACGACATGCACCATGCGACGGCATGCGACATGCACCATGCGACGACATGCACCATGCGACGACATGCACCATGCGACGACATGCACCATGCGACGACATGCACCATGCGACGACATGCACCATGCGACGGCATGCGACATGCACCATGCGACAACATGCACCATGCAACGACATGTGACATACAGTACATACATACATACTACAGACATACAGTACATATAACATAGAGTACATACTCACCATCACTTGTCACTTTGTTCCCTGAAGCCATTGTCACCTGTAAAAAATATTAAAATAATAAACAAACAATATACTCCCTGTCCGCAGAAATCCAATTAAAACGAGTGTCCCACGACGATCTCCCGTGAAGAGCAGGAGCATCAGTTGATGCAACCACTCTCCATGGGCTCCAGGAACACAATGATGGAAGGTATCCTTCCATCATGTATTCCTCAAAAGGTATTCCTACGCCCCTGTGAGAAAATAGTCCCTAGTCTCACTATTGGCATTGCTGGGTGAGACATTTTCCCACGCAGCAATTGCCATAAAGTGAGACCAGTGAACTAGAGTAACCTCAGTGATGCACTGCAGGAGCCATTGTCTCCTGTCAGTGTGTCACTGAGGGTCCTATAGAGCAGTGACATCACCCGATGTCACTGTTCTATAGGGGAGATCATCGTGGGACACTCGTTATTAATTGGACTACGGCGGAAAGGTAGTATACGGTTTATTATTTTACTTTTTTTTGCAGGCGCTGAAGTATGGTAAGTATGGTTAAATGAAGAATATTAAAATACTTTTTTCCAAATGTGTGTGTGTTTTATTAACCCTTTCTTACTATTGGATTAGTAATGGATAGGCGTCTTATTGACGCCTCTCCGTTATTAACCCGGCTTAATGTCACCTTACAATAGCAAGGTGACATTAACCCCTTATTACCCCATATCCCAACGCTACTCGGGAGTGGGAAGAGAGGGGCTAAGTGCCGGAATTGGCGCATCTTACAGATGCGCCATTTCTGGGGCAGCTGCGGACTGGTATTTGTAGCCGGGGGGGGGGGGGGGGGGGGGCCAATATCCATGGCCCCTCTCTAGGCTATGAATATCAGCCTGCAGCTGTCTGCGTAGCCTTTCTGGCTATAAAATATAGGGGGACCCCACGTCATTTTTTTGGGGGGGGGGTCCCCCTCTTTTAATAGCCAGTAAAGGCTACGCAGACAGCTGCGGGCTGGTATTCATAGCAGGCTACAGATATTGGCCCTGGCGGTCGGCTTTCCCCCTCTGGCGCAGAAAATTGCGCGGGAGCCCACGCTGTTTTTTTTCCGCTTTATTTTATTTTTTTTAAATTCAGCGCTCATTAAGGCCTCTTTCACTCTTGCGTCGGTACGGGTCCATCGCTATGCGTCGGGCCGACGTACCGACGCACGTTGTGAAATTTTAGCACGACGTGGGCAGCGGATGCAGTTTTTCAACGCATCCGCTGCCCATTCTGAATTGCGGGGAGGAGGGGGCGGAGTTTCTGCCGCACATGCGCGGTAGAAAATGGCGGGCGAGACAGCCAAAAAATTTTTCTATTGAACGTTTTTTCGTGCCTATGGTCCGCCAAAACACGACGGATCCGTAGCACGACGGAGGCGATGTCTGGCCATCTGTCACGATCTGTCGCTAATACAAGTCTATGGGTAAAACGCATCCTGCGAGCACATTTGCAGGATACGTTTATTTGCACCGGATCGTTTTTTTCCGCCAGATCCGTTTTTTTTCAACCGAATCCGTTTTTTTCCGCCGGATCCATTTTATTCCACCGGATGTTTTTTTTTTTCCGCCAGATCTGTTTTTTCTCATAGAGTTGTATTAGCACCGGATTGCGCCTGGTGGCCACACGTTTAATCCGTTTTTGCAGGATCCGTCAAAAAAGCTGTTTCCACCGGACGGAAAACACATACAGAGGAACGGTTTTTCAGCGACTGATCTAGCAAAAAACGGATGAAACGTGTGCCCATCAGACGCACTACGGCGCTAATACAACTCTATGAGAAAAAAAAACGGATCTGGCGGAAAAAAACGATCAGGTGGTAAAAAACGGATACAGCGGAAAAAAAAAGATCCGGCGGAAAAAAACGGATCCTGCAAATGTGCTCGCAGGATGCGTTTTGTACCCATAGACTTATATTAGCAACGGATCCGTCGTGTTTTGGCGGACGCAAAGCACAAAAAAAAGTTCAGTGTAACTTTTTTTGTGCGACGTCTGCCATTTCCGACCGCGCATGCGTGGCTGGAACTCCGCCCCCTCCTCCACGCTCATCACAATGGGCAGCGGATGCGTTGTAAAAATGCATCCGCTGCCCATGTTGTGCTAAATTTAGCATAACGTCCGTCAGTACGTCTGGCCGAAGGTTTGCGACGGCCCCATACCGACGCAAGCGTGAAAGTAGCCTTACATCTGAATTTGCAGAGTATAATGCAGCCACCCCAGAGTATAATGTAACCCCCCAAATAATATAATGCAGCCCCCCATAGAGTATGATGCAATCACCCCTCATAGAATATAAATATAATACAGCCCCCATAGAATATAATGTAGCCCCGAATAGAATAGAATGCAGCCCACCTCCCCATAGAATATAATGCAGCCCCATCAAAGAGTATGATGCAATCATCCCTCATAAAATCTAATACAGCCCCCCATAGAATATAATGCAGCCCACCTCCCCATAATATATAATGTAGCCCCCATTGAATATAATGTAGCCCCCATAGAATATAATGCAGCCCCCCATAGTATATAAGACAGCCTCCCCCATAGAATATAATATACCCCACATAGTATATAAGACAGCCTCCCCCATAGAATAGAATATACCCCCGCAATAGTATATAACACAGCCACATAGTATATAACACGGCCTCCCCCATAGAATATAATATACCTCCCATAGTATATATCAAAGCCCGCATATAATATAGCACAACTTTCATAGTATATAGCACAGCCTACATAATATAGCACAGCCCGCGTAGTAGTATACAGCACAGCCCGTGTAGTAGTATACAGCACAGCCCGGGTCGTAGTATATACAGCACAACAAGCGTAGTAGTATATACAGCACAGCCCACGGAGTAGTATACACAGCACAGCCCACACAGTGGTATATACACAGCACAGCCCACATAGTGGTATATACACAGCACAGCCCACACAGTGGTACATACACAGCACAGCCCACACAGTGGTACATACACAGCACAGCCCACACAGTGGTATACACAGCACAGCCCACATCTCATCCCCCCGATAATGGCTCCACAGTCCTCACCTTTCCTCTTGCCCGCGCTGCTCCTGTCTCGGCGGCTGCAGTCTGCCCGGGACACAGCAGGTCTGTGATGATATGACGTCATCGCGCACCCGCAGTGTCAGAGGCAGAGCGGGGAATGATGGGAGAGGGAGCGTCAGCGGACGCTCTCTCCTCCATCATTGCATTGAACTATACCGGCGTCATAGACGCCGGTATAGTTGAAGGCGGGGGCGGCACTGGCGGGAGTAGGGGGGAAAGAGTGCAGCGGCCCACTACTGGCACCGGCCCTTCTGGCATTTGCCTGAAGTGCCCGATGGCCAGTCCGGCCCTGGTCACCGCCCACACACTTCACTCCTCCTGAACTGCAGCGTTTCTCGGACCCACATCCGCAGCAAAACTGCAGATATTTTTTACATCTCAATGAAAGTCTAAGGCCGGAGTCACACTACAGCAAGACACGGCCGAGTCTCGCAGGTTAAATACAAGTTCTGGCACCAGCACTCCGGAGCGGAGCGTGCGGCTCCATGTATTGCTGTGCGGCCGCACGCTCCGCTCCAGAGTGCCGGTGCCAGAGTTTGGTTTTAACCTGCGAGACTCGGCCGTATCTCGCTGTAGTGTGATCCCGGCCTAAGGGTGCAGAAACGCTGCAGTTCGGCACAAAAGAAGTGACATGCTGCGGAGAAAAAAAAAAGCTGCGTTTCGGTGCGGCCTTTTCCGCAGCATGTGCACAACAAGTCTGCGGCTCCCATAGACTTACATTAGTTGTGCACAACACTGTGGATTTAATGCAATTCCGTGCGGCAAAAAATGCTGCGGATCTGCAATCAAATCCGCAACGTGTGCACACAGTCTTAGCATTTAGTGAGCCTAGCAAAAAGGCAAGCAAAAAACAAGTGTGGGATTGCACTTTTTTTGCAATTTCATCGCACTTTGAATTTTTTTCACATTTTCTGTTACACGACATGGTAAAACCAATGATGTCGTTCAAAAGTAGAACTTGTCCCGCAAAAGATAAGCCCTCACATGGCCATATTGATGGAAACATTATGGCTCTGGAAAGAAGGGGAGCGATAAACGAAAAAAGCTCCAGGGGTGAAGGGGTTTAGAAACATGGATATGGACATATCTATGGAAATAGATATATAGATATATCTGTATCTATCTATCTATCTATCTATCTATCCATCCATCTATCTATCTATCCCACATCTATCTATCCCATATCTATCTATCTATCTATTTATCTAATATCTATCTATCTATCTATCCCATATCTATCTATCTATCTATCTATCTATCCCATATCTATCTATCTATCTATCTATCCCATATCTATCTATCTATCCCATATCTATCTATCTATCCCATATCTATCTATCTATCTATCTATCTAGTATCTATCTAGTATCTATCTATCTAATATCTATCTATCTATCCCATATCCATCTATCTATTATCTATCTATCTATCTATCTATCTATCTATCTATCTATCTATCTATCTATCTATCTATCTATCTATCCCATATCTATCTATCTATCCCATATCTATCTATCTAGTATCTATCTATTTAGCTATCTAATATCTATCTATCTATCTCTGTGTGTAATGGAGTGTGGGTTGGACAAATGTAAAAGAGGAGTTGGACAGAAATGACACCACAAATCTTTTTGAAGAGAGAGGAGGGAGGGGTTTGGGTGTGTTTTTGGAGTGGGTGTGCTAGATTCGGGCTTAGTGGCAGTGCAAAGCATCATGGAACTTGTAGTATTAGGGCACAATAAGGAAGTAGTCGATTAACCCCATGAGAGCTGAATCCAGCACTGAAGATGTGCTGCTACAGCATGATAACAGCTAATATTGCTAAAATAAACACAGTAGATGTTTTCAGTGGCACATAATAGCAAGATTTATGAAAAAAAAAAAAAAACTTTATAGTAGTGGATAACTTCTTTAAGAACCTCAGAAATCCTATACGGACCAATGAAACGAGGTTTAAACTTAGGAGAGGAAACCTTCATAGGAATATGACGAGAAGATAACCAAACCAGATCCCCAACACGAAGTCGGGGACCCACACGGCGTCTGCGATTAGCGAAACGTTGAGCCTTCTCCTGGGACAAGGTCAAATTGTCCACTACATGAGTCCAAATCTGCTGCAACCTGTCCACCACAGTATCCACACCAGGACAGTCCGAAGACTCAACCTGTCCTGAAGAGAAACGAGGATGGAACCCAGAATTGCAGAAAAATGGCGAAACCAAGGTAGCCGAACTGGCCCGATTATTAAGGGCGAACTCAGCCAAAGGCAAAAAGGACACCCAGTGATCCTGATCGGCAGAAACAAAGCATCTCAGATATGTTTCCAAGGTCTGATTGGTTCGTTCGGTCTGGCCATTAGTCTGAGGATGGAAAGCCGAGGAAAAAGACAAGTCAATGCCCATCCTACCACAAAAGGCTCGCCAAAACCTTGAAACAAACTGGGAACCTCTGTCAGAAACTATATTCTCTGGAATGCCATGTAAACGAACCACATGCTGGAAGAACAATGGCACCAAATCAGAGGAGGAAGGCAATTTAGACAAGGGTACCAGATGGACCATCTTAGAAAAGCGATCACAGACCACCCAAATGACTGACATCTTTTGAGAAACGGGAAGATCAGAAATAAAATCCATAGAGATATGTGTCCAAGGCCTCTTCGGGACCGGCAAGGGCAAAAGCACTGGCACGAGAACAGCAGGGCATAGCCCGAGCACAAATCCAACAGGACTGCACAAAAGCACGCACATCCCGCGACAGAGACGGCCACCAAAAGGATCTAGCCACCAACTCTCTGGTACCAAAGATTCCAGGATGACCAGCCAACACCGAACAATGAACCTCAGAGATAACTCTACTCGTCCACCTATCAGGGACAAACAGTTTCTCCGCTGGACAACGATCAGGTTTATTAGCCTGAAATTTTTGCAGCACCTGCCGCAAATCAGGGGAGATGGCAGACACAATTACTCCTTCCTTGAGGATACCCGCCGGCTCAGACAAACCCGGAGAGTCGGGCACAAAACTCCTAGACAGAGCATCCGCCTTCACATTTTTAGAGCCCGGAAGGTACGAAATCACAAAGTCAAAACTGGCAAAAAACAGCGACCAACGAGCCTGTCTAGGATTCAACCGCTTAGCAGACTCAAGATAAGTCAAGTTCTTATGATCAGTCAATACCACCACGCGATGCTTAGCTCCTTTAAGCCAATGACGCCACTCCTCGAATGCCCACTTCATGGCCAGCAACTCTCGGTTGCCCACATCATAATTTCGCTCAGCAGGCGAAAACTTCCTGGAAAAAAAAGCGCATGGTTTCATCACTGAGCAATCAGAACCTCTCTGCGACAAAACAGCCCCTGCTCCAATCTCAGAAGCATCAACCTCGACCTGGAACGGAAGAGAAACATCTGGTTGACACAACACAGGGGCAGAAGAAAAACGACGCTTCAACTCTTGAAAAGCTTCCACAGCAGCAGAAGACCAATTGACCAAATCAGCACCCTTCTTGGTCAAATCGGTCAATGGTTTGGCAATACTAGAAAAATTGCAGATGAAGCGACGATAAAAATTAGCAAAGCCCAGGAACTATGGCAGACTTTTCAGAGATGTCGGCTGAGTCCAATCATGGATGGCTTGGACCTTAACAGGATCCATCTCGATAGTAGAAGGGGAAAAGATGAACCCCAAAAATGAAACCTTCTGCACACCAAAGAGACACTTTGATCCCTTCACAAACAAAGAATTAGCACGCAGGACCTGAAAAACTGTTCTGACCTGCTTCACATGAGACTCCCAATCATCCGAGAAGACCAAAATGTCATCCAAGTACACAATCAGGAATTTATCCAGGTACTCTCGGAAGATGTCATGCATAAAGGACTGAAACACTGATGGAGCATTGGCAAGTCCGAATGGCATCACTAGATACTCAAAATGACCCTCGGGCGTATTAAATGCAGTTTTCCATTCATCTCCTCGCCTGATACGCACCAGATTATACGCACCACGAAGATCTATCTTGGTGAACCAACTAGCCCCCTTAATCCGAGCAAACAAATCAGATAACAATGGCAAGGGGTACTGAAATTTAACAGTGATCTTATTTAGAAGGCGGTAATCTATACAAGGTCTCAGCGAACCATCCTTCTTGGCTACAAAAAAGAACCCTGCTCCTAATGGTGACGATGATGGGCGAATATGCCCCTTCTCCAGGGATTCCTTCACATAACTGTGCATAGCGGCGTGCTCAGGCACGGGTAAATTAAACAGTCGACCTTTTGGGAATTTACTACCAGGAATCAAATTGATAGCACAATCACAATCCCTATGCGGAGGTAGGGCATCGGACTTGGGCTCATCAAATACATCCCGGTAATCAGACAAGAGCTCTGGAACCTCAGAAGGGGTGGATGACGAAATTGACAGAAATGGAACATCACCATGTACCCCCTGACAACCCCAGCTGGACACCGACATGGATTTCCAATCTAATACTGGATTGTGGGCTTGTAGCCATGGCAACCCCAACACGACCACATCATGCAGATTATGCAACACCAGAAAGCGAATAACCTCCTGATGTGCAGGAGCCATGCACATGGTCAGCTGGGTCCAGTACTGAGGCTTATTCTTGGCCAAAGGCGTAGCATCAATTCCTCTCAATGGAATAGGACACTGCAAGGGCTCTAAGAGAAACCCACAACGCCTAGCATACTCCAAGTCCATCAAATTCAGGGCAGCGCCTGAATCCACAAATGCCATGACAGGATACGATGACAAAGAACAGATCAAGGTAACGGACAGAAGAAATTTTGACTGTACCGTACCAATGGTGGCAGACCTAGCGAACCGCTTAGTGCGCTTAGGACAATCAGAGATAGCATGAGTGGAATCACCACAGTAGAAACACAGCCCATTCAGACGTCTGTGTTCTTGCCGTTCAACTCTGGTCAAAGTCCTATCGCACTGCATAGGCTCAGGTTTAAGCTCAGGTAATACCGCCAAATGGTGCACAGATTTACGCTCACGCAAGCGTCGACCGATCTGAATGGCCAAAGACATAGACTCATTCAAACCAGCAGGCATAGGAAATCCCACCATGACATCCTTAAGGGCTTCAGAGAGACCCTTTCTGAACATAGCTGCCAGCGCAGATTCATTCCATTGAGTGAGCACGGACCACTTTCTAAATTTCTAACAATATACCTCTATCTCATCCTGACCCTGACAAAGAGCCAGCAAATTTTTCTCTGCCTGATCCACTGAATTAGGTTCATCGTACAACAATCCGAGCGCCAGGAAAAACGCATCGATATTACTCAATGCAGGATCTCCCGACGCAAGAGAAAATGCCCAGTCCTGAGGGTCGCCGCGCAAAAAAGAAATAACAATCAAAACCTGTTGAACTGGATCACCAGAGGAGCGAGGTTTCAAGGCCAGAAATAATTTACAATTATTTTTGAAACTCAGAAACTTAGTTCTATCTCCAAAAAACAAATCAGGAATAGGAATTCTTGGTTCTAAAATAGATTTCTGATCAATAGTGTCTTGAATCTTTTGTACTCTTGCCGAGAGCTGATCCACAAATGAAGACAGACTTCTAATGTCCATCGCTACACCTGTGTACTGAACCACCCAAATGTCTAGGGGAAAAAAAAGGCAAAACACAGTGCAAAGAAAAAAAAATGGTCTCAGAACTTCTCCTTTCCCTCTATTGAGAATCATTAGTACTTTTGGCTTCCTGTACTGTTATGAAAGGCAATTCAGTACCACAATGGACATAGCGGTCAGAGCACATACAGTGATCAGACAATAACCCCAAATCATAGAACGAGCTCTGAGACGTGGGAACTCTGCAGACCGCAATCCCTAATCCTCTCCAAACAACACTAGAGGCAGCCGTGGATTGCGCCTAACTCTGCCTATGCAACTCGGCACAGCCTGAGAAACTAACTAGCCTGAAGATAGAAAATAAGCCTACCTTGCCTCAGAGAAATACCCCAAAGGAAAAGGCAGCCCCCCACATATAATGACTGAGTTAAGATGAAAAGACAAACGTAGAGATGAAATAGATTCAGCAAAGTGAGGCCCGACTTTCTTAACAGAGCGAGGATAGAAAAGGCAACTTTGCGGTCTACACAAAACCCTAAAGAAAACCACGCAAAGGGGGCAAAAAGACCCTCCGTACCGGACTAACGGCACGGAGGTACACCCTCTGCGTCCCAGAGCTTCCAGCAACAAATTAGACAAGCTGGACAGAAAAAATAGCAAACAAATAGCAAAGAAGAACTTAGCTATGCAGAGGAGCAGGCCACAGGAATGATCCAGGGAAAAGCAAGTCCAACACTGGAACATTGACAGTAAGCCAGGATCAAAGCATTAGGTGGAGTTAAGTAGAGAAGCACCTAACGACCTCACCAGATCACCTGAGGGAGGAAACTCAGAAGCCGCAGTACCACTTCCCTCCACCAACAGAAGCTCACAGAGAGAATCAGCCGAAGTACCACTTGTGACCACAGGAGGGAGCTCTGCCACAGAATTCACAACAGCCGATGCATTGCGACGGCCCCGTACCGACGCAAGTGTGAAAGAAGCCTAACCCTAGCCCTAACCCTAAATTTAGCCCCAACCCTAACCCTAACTTTAGCCCCAACTCCTCTAGATGCCGGCCGGCCGATCATGGCGGGCGCACTGCGCATGCCATTTTCTTACCGGATGAAGAAGGCGGCGGGCAGGAGGGGACGCAGGAGGACCCAGGGACCCCGGTAAGTATAACTGGGTCCCCGAATCCCCCTATTACTCTGTCCTCTGATGTGCAATCACATCAGAGGACAGAGAATGACACATTGCTTTTTTTTTGTTTGCTTCTTTTTTGCGGCCACCGGTAAACAGTTAATTACCGGCGATCGCAAAACGGGTCGGTAAAAACCGACCCCGATCATGTTCTTTGGGGTCTCGGCTACCCCTGGCAGCCGAGACCCAAAAGATCTTACGGGTGCCGGCCGGCCGGCGGGCGCATGTGCATTTTTTGGCCGGAACAAGATGGTGGCGCCCATCGGGAGCCACGAGGAGCACCGGGGGAGACAGGTGAATATCGGGGGGCTATCGGGGACCCCATTTCTCTGTCCTCTGATGTGCGATCACATCGGAGGACAGAGAAATTAAATGGGAAATCGCTTTTTTTTTTGTGACCGCCGATAAACGGTTAATTACCAGCGATCGCAACCCGGGGGTCGGTAAAAAAACCCTGAATCATGTTCTCTGGGATGTTGGCTACTCCCGGCGATGGGGTTTAAGTACCCTTAACTGCTGCCGTTAAAAGGCGGATCGGTGGTCGTTAAGGGGTTAAATCACAACCAATTGCAGAAATAATTATTCAAAGATCTAGTGATTAAAATGTACTTTATTCATGGGAAACCCATTTAAATAAGGCCAGCACAAGGCTTGTACTCCGACGCCACCAGTGTGCTTTGTGTTTTGCATGGATCCAGAGACTTGTATTTGCCCTTGTTATCCCTGCTACGGGGGAAAACTGACATGTGAGAAGCAGTATAATGGGTACGTGAAAAAAAATGGATACAACACATACTGGAAACAGGAACGTGTGAAAGGGATTCTCAAGGATTTTTAAAAAATTTTCAAACGTCGGAAATGTCAATAGTGAGGCCAGAGATTATTATAATTTCTAGGGCTGGTTGTGATCACTAGAGCAACAGCGAACACTGTTTTCAGGCCACTCTCCTTCCCAAAACAATGAAGTAAAAAGATCAAAAAGTTATATGTGCCCTAAAATGGTATCAATAAAAAAAATTACAGCTCAGAGCAAAAAACAAAACTAAAAAAAAAGGTGTGAATCTCAGAAATTGTGACAAACGCAATTTAAAAAAAAAAAAAAAATTTTACGCTTTCAATTTTTTAACCTGTTCACGATATGAGACACACCAAATAATATCCCTACCAAGGTCATGAAGGAAAGTATAACAAAACCAAAAAAAACCTTCACATAAGGACCAAATAATAAAATATAAATACAATCTTTATTGAAAAAATACATAAACAAACATACATAAAATAGGACAGTAACCACTGGTGCAGGAGAGAAACACAGTGGGACCCATATGTGGACCAACCTCACAGGGGCAGTATGACAATAGCTAAAACAGGCTAACTGTAATTAACAGGTACATGCATACGTCTCAATGATATGTACACAACAAATAACTCCATTACACAATGTAAATAGATATAGATGGAGACAAGCGCCTAAAGAAATAGCGCTATGAGACATACACATGAATACATCCATGAAGCAGCCTAACGAAACATCTGAGCAATACTGCAAAAGGTATCACTATAATTACCAGGAGGAGGAACCCGGGACCCACCACACCCGACGCGCGTTTCGCATTGAAATGCTTCGTCCCCTGGTTTACAATTTCTAGTCAAAATTACCTCACAAATAACAAATAAGTATCAAAAATTGTGGGGTTGTGCCTCCATTTTTTGAGACCCATAACGTTTTAATTTTTCGGGTGATGGAGCTGTGTGCTTATTTTATTACGTGGCGAGATGACATTATGTACTCGTGTGCCTTGTTATCTGCTCATGTTTAATGTATTTGTCTATATTTGCCCCGTATTCACATGTAAAGCGCCATGGAATAAATGGCGCTATAAAAATGTATAATAATAATAATAATAAATACCATGCTTAGCACTTGTTACAGTATTTTTTGTGGTACTGCAGCGACCAAAAATGAAAAAAAAAAAAAAGTAATTTTGGCGGTTTTGAATTTTTTTCGTTTACGGTGTCATAGTTACCTAGGTTGAATAAAGACCTAGGTCCATCAAGTTCAACCTTTCTCCACCAACTGTATATTTCGTCCCTAATCTAGCTATAATGTTATGTGTATCAAGGAAATCATCTAGCCCTTTTTTGAAAGCGGTTATAGTGTCTGCCATTACTGCCTCTTGTGGTGGGGAATTCCACAGTCTGACTGCTGTAAAGATCCCTTTCCTGTTTGGCTGTTGGAATCGCTTTTCTTTCACCCGTAATGATTGCCCCCTAGTCCTCAGTACGGTCTTTGGACGGATTATGTCATGTGCCAGTGTTTTGTACTGGCCACAAATATTTATACATGTAAATGAGATCCCCACTGAGGAGTCTTTTTTCTAAGCTAAACAAGACCAACTTTTCCAACCTCTCCTCATATGAGAGGCCTTCCATCCCTTGTAATAATCTAGTTGCCCGTCATTGAACTAACTTCTGAATATACTTTTTAAAATGTGGAGCCCAAAACTGGATCCCATATTGTACATGTGATCTCATCAGCGATTTATAAATGGGTAATAATACATTGGGATCGTGGGATTTTGTCTTTTTATACTTCCTAAAATGTTATTTGCTTTTGCAGCTGCTGCTTGACTGAGTGCTGCTGCTCAGCTTACGTGTATCGAGAATAACCAAGTCCTTCTCTTGATCTGTAGTCCCAAGCATACTCTCATTTAATGCATATGCAGCAATAGGATTACTCCATTCTAGGTGCATTACTTTACATTTATCTACATTAACTCTCATTTGCCAAGTGTTTGCCCATTCAGTCATCTTATTCAGATCATTTTGCAATATTGTAATGTCAAAGTCAGATTTTAATATCCTACATAGCTTGGCGTCGTCAGCAAAGACTGACACTTTACTCTCAATCCCATCCCACAAGGTCATTAGTAAAGAGGTTAAAAAGAATCGGTTCTGACCGCACTGCTCCAGAAGTACACTTGTCCCTTCCCACACCAAATTTTAATCCAAAGAAACATGATCTCCCACCTCTCCTGCTGGGAGCAGCAAAACATTTGATTGCTTTGAAATGGAAGCAAGCAATCCCACCATCATTGGGGAACTGGATAGAGAAAGTTAGGGACATTTTTCGCCTAGAAGACTTGACAAGTTGGGAGACTCTCTCACATGACCGTTTCCTAAAAATATGGTCCCCTTGGACCAACTGGTCTGGAAAGGATTAGGGTATACGGCCGCGACTTTTCCTATATTACTACATTACTATTTCACTTTTTATAATTTACTTTAGTGTTCTGGGTCCGCGCCCCTTCTGTTCTAAGGTGCCGGGGTCTCCCCTTCCTGTTTTGTTGTCGGTAAACAAATTTATTAACTTCATCCTGATGACAAACTAAAATCTGGCAGTGATTTGGCACACAAAAGCGGGTTGTATGCCATTGTTGGGTTTATAGTGTCACCGTTTTTTTGTTGTTTTGGTTGGTTCTTCATATTGTCTTTCTAGCTATGTTCAAACTCACTTGCATCCACACTCAATGTCTCCTTAGGCTATGTGCACACGATGCGGATTTGCTGCGCAGAAACGCTGCAGATCCGCACTGTGATGTACGTATAATGTTATTAAATGAGGAAAAAAAAAAGCTGTGCAGATGGTGCGGAATTGCTACCGATTTCAAAGAAGTACATGTCACTTCTTTTTTGCGGATCTGCGGCATTTCTGCACCCCTCCATGTTAAAATTACACAGTGGCATAAACCGCCGAAAATCCACACAAAATCCGCAGCAATTATTCCGCATAAAAACCGCGGCAAATCCGCAGCTGCGGATTCTGCCAGGAGATGCGGATTTTGTGCAGAAAATTCTGCACCCCTTTTCTTACGTGTGCACATAGCCTATAAGTTATGCTATGATGTGAGTCACATGTAACTTTATGTTAAAAATCATAAAGAATTGAAAAAAAAAAATCGGTTCTAGCACAGATCCCTGTGGTACACCACTGCTGACTTTATCCCATTTAGATAAACTACCATTTATGACAAATCTTTGTTTCATGTCATTTAGCCAATACCTTATCCATCTGCATATAGTTTCTCCCAGTCCTTGCTTCTGTAGCTTATGTATAATTCTGTTATGAGGAACTGTATCAAATGCCTTTGCAAAGTCCAGATAAATCACTTCAGCCGAAGGTGCCTACATCCAGATTTACACTCACCTCCTCATAGAAACCTAACATGTTAGCTAGACACTTTTTATTCTTCATGAATCCATGCCCTAAAAAATTTTGCACACCTCTGATGCCAGGCTTACCGGAGGATAGTTGCCTGGATCCACCATCTTACCTTTCTTAAATCTGCGATCTGCTGTGAAGACACTGAGCTTGAACTGCGGTAACCTCATCACTGACTTTTTCACATGGTGCTAAGATCACCGCAGTTCACCCCTGCTGTGAACACAGCCTCACTGACCGCTGGTAATCTCGATGACATCACCGCTGGTCAATGATGGTGCGCTCCAAGCAGCTCATTCACCAATGGTTCTCTGCCTGGACGGTCTTGGCACCGTCCAGGATGAAAATGGTTTACCCCCAGACATGGATTACTGGCAATATAAGGTTTTAAGAACTGGGGTATGTGAACTTTTGATCAAGGTCATTTGGATGTTTTGGGCTGTCACTATAATTTAAAAAGAGAAAACACAGTAGTTTGACAATAAATGGCTTCACCCAACCACTAACCATGAGTGGAGAAAAAGTTTTGGTGTTATCATTCATATTCTCTGAAAAAAGGCCAAGAAAGCAAAAATTCTGCAGGGGAATGTAAACTTTTGAGCACAACTTTAAATTATCTCGTTTTTACAGTATTGCAATATATCTTACCATACTTAATTTATCTGTATACCTATTACAATATTTATATTGTCAGATTTATATTGTCATATAATGGTGCATATTACCACTGTTAATTGAACGCAAGTTTCTGCTGTTAGATGCATTTTCTATAAAAAATACGTTTTTGAGGACTTCTTAAATTTTGAAAAAAAATATAAACAGAAAGAATGTCAAATATTATATATAAAAAAACTTTTTTGACGTTGAGGTCATAATGCCTGTAAGAATTTTGACTGCTTTATGTATATGTAAATTGGCCTCTAGTTTAATTTTCTTTTTGTATAAAAAAAAATCGTCACCGTTCAAGACCTTCTTTGGAACGGATTTTCATAAAGAAAACGCTTAACTTTTTTGATTGCCTGAATAAATCACTCTATTCACTGCAAATCGTTCTGAGTGCCAACTTTCTTTGTTTGTTGCAGTAGTCAAGGCGGGAGATGATGAAGGAATGCACTAGTGTTTTTCCAGATTCTTGATTAACCCCTTAACTCCCAAGGGTGGTTTGCATGTAAATGACCACGCCAATTTTTACAATTCTGACCACTGTCCCTTTATGAGGTAATAACTCTGGAACGCTTAGATGTATCCCGGTGATTCTGACACGGATTTCTCGTGACCTATTGTATGTCACGTGAGTGGTACATTTTCTTAGATATGACTTGTGTTTATTTGTGGAAAAAAACAGAAATTTGGTGAAAATTTTGAACATTTTGCAATTTTCCAACTTTGAATTTTCAGGCCCTTAAATCCTTAAATCACAGAGATATGTCACACAAAATACTTAATAACTAACATTTCCACATGTCTACTTTACATCAGCACAATTTTGGAACCAACATTTTGTTTTAAAAGTTGACCAGCGATTTCTCATTTTTACAACACCATTATTTTTTAGGGACCACATCACATTTGAAGTGACTTTGAGGGGTCTATATGATAGAAAATACCCAAGTGTGACACCATTATAAAAACTGCACCCCTCAAGGTGCTCAAAACTCATTCAAGAATTTATTAAACCTTCAGGTGCTTCATAGAAATTTTTGGAATGTTTAAAAAAAAATGAACATTTAACTTTTTTTCACTAAAAATTTACTTCAGATCCAATTTGTTTTACTTTACCAAGGGTAACAGGAGAAATTGGGACCCCGAAAAATTGTTGTACAATTTGTCCTGAGTACGCCGATAACCCATATGTGGGGTAAACTAGTGTTTGGACGCATGGCAGATCTCAGAAGGGAAGGAGTGCCATTTGACTTTTCAATGCAAAATTGGCTGGAATTGAGATAGAATGCCATGACGTGTTTGGAGAGCCCCTGATGTGCCTAAAAAGTGGAAACCCCCCACAAGTGACACCATTTTGGAAAGTAGATTCCCTAATGAACTTATCTAGATGTGTAGTGAGCACTTTGAACCCCAAGTGCTCCACAGAAGTTTATAAAGTAGAGCAGTAAAAATAAAAAAAATTTTCACAAAAATGATCTTTTTGCCCCCAATTTTTAATTTTCCCAAGCATAACAGGAAAAATTGGACCCCAAAAATTGTTGTGCAATTTATCCTGAGTACGCCGATACCCCATATGTGAGGGGGAACCACCGTTTGGGCGCATGGCAGAGCTCGGAAGGGAAGGAGCAGACTGGTCTGCAGAGCCACCGATGTGCATACACAGTAGACACCCCCACAAGTGACCCCATTTTGGAAAGTAGACCCCCCAAAGAACTTATCTAAATGTGTTATGAGAACTTTGAACCCCCAAGTGTTTCACTAAAGTTTATAACGCAGAGCAGTGAAAATAAAAAATCATTTTTTTCCCACAAAAATGATTTTTTAGCCCCCAGCTTTGTATTTTCCCAAGGGTAACAGGAGAAATTGGACGCCAAAAGTTGTTGTCCAATTTGTCATGAGTACGCTGATACCCCATATGTGGGGGTAAACCACTGTTTGGGCGCACGGCAGCGCTCGGAAGGGAAGGAGCACAGTTTTACTTTTCCATTGCAGAATTGGCTGGAATTGAGATCGGACGCAAAGTCACGTTTGGAGAGCCCCTGATGTGTCTAAACAGTGGAAACCCCCCAATTCTAAATCCAACCCTAACACACACCTAACCCTAATCCCAACCCTAACCACACCCCTAAATCTGACACATCCCTAACCCTAATCCAAAGCCTAACCACACCCCTAACCCTAATCCCAACCCTAACCACACCCCAACCCTAATCCCAACCATGAACGTAATCCAAACCCTAACCCCATCTCTAGCCCCGACCCTAACTTTAGCCCCAGCCCTAACTATAGCCCCAACCTTAACATTAACTTTAGCCCCAACCCTAACACTAACATTAGCCCCAACCCTAACACTAACTTTAGCCCTAACACTAATGGGAAAATGGAAATAAATACATTTTTTAATTTTATTATTTTTCACTAACTAATGGGGTGATAAAGGGGGATTTGATTTACTATTTATAGCGGGTTTTTGTTTGGCAGCTGTCACACACTAAGGCTACGTTCACATTTGCGTTGTGCGCCGCTGCGTCGGCGACGCAACACACAACGCAAATAAAAACGCACCAAAACGCACGCTAAAACGCTGCGGTTTGCGACGCATGCGTCCTTTTTTGCAGAAATTTGGACGCAAAAAAAACGCATTCGTCGCACAACGCAGCACAACGCATGTCCATGCGCCCCCCATGTTAAATATAGGGGCGCATGACGCATGCATCGCCGCTGCAGCGCTCGACGCAAACACGCAAAACGCTAATGTGAACGTACACTTAAAGACGCTTTTTATTGCAAAAAATTATTTTTGCATCACCCCATTTTGAGAGCTATAATTTTTCCATATTTTTGCCCACAGAGTCATGCGAGGTCTTTTTTTTTTTTTTTTTTTGCGGGACGAGTTGACGTTTTTATTGGTACCATTTTCGGGCACATTACTTTTTTATTTTTAATCTCTTTTTATTATGATTTTTGGGAGGCAGAATGAACAAAAACCAGCAATTCATGAATTTCTTTTGGGTGGGGCGTTTATACCATTCTGCGTGTGGTAAAATTGATAAAGCAGTTTTATTCTTCGGATTAGTGTGATTACAGCGATACCTCATTTTTTAAAATGTTTTGGCGCTTTTATGCAATAAAAACTATTTTATATAAAAATAATTTTTGCATCGCTTTATTTTGAGGGCTATAACTTTATTTTTCTGCTGATGATGCTGTATGGCGGCTCGCTTTTTGCAGGACAAGATGACGTTTTCATCGTTACCATGCTTATTTATATCCGTCTTTTTGATCGCGTGTTATTCCACTTTTTGATCGCGTGTTATTCCACTTTTTGTTTGGTGGTATGATGATAAAGCATTGTCTTTTGCCTCGTTTTTTATTTAGTTTTTTTACAGTGTTCACTGAAGAGGTTAACTAGTGGGACAGTTTTATAGGTCGGATCGTTACAGACATGGTGATACTAAATATGTACTTTCATTGTTTTGTTTTTTTATTTACATAAAGAAATGTATTTATTGGAACAATCTTTTTTTTTTCTTTATTGAGGAATTTAAAAAAAAAAATATTTTTACACATGTTAATTGCTTGTTTTTTTTTTACTTTTTTACATTGTCCCAGGGTGAGACATCACTGTATAAAGTCAGATCGCTGATCTGACACTTTGCAGAGCATTGTGTCAGATCAGCGATCTGACAGGCAGTGTAGGAAGCTTCTCAGCACATGCTCTCAGCAGGCACTGACAAGCCACCTCCCTGCAGGACCCGGAAGGACCCCGCGGCCATCTAGAATCCGGGGGCCTGCAGAGAGGAGACCCTCTGAGGGTCTCAGGGAAGCATGCAGGAAGGCCCCTCCCTGCGCGATGCATCTCTATGCCACTGGAACGCTGCAATCTTGTTTGATCGTAGTGTTCCAGGGGTTAAAGTGCCGGGAGCACATAGTGCTGGGTGTCAGCTGTGATAATCAGCTGACACCCGGCCACGCTCCCCCCTTGAGCACGGCTGATCGCGTATGACATACTATTCCGTCCACGGGAAGTAAGGCACAGGTTACATGGACGGAACAGTACATCCAATGCCAGAAAGGAGTTAAGGAATGTACAGATACGGGCAATGTTTTTGAGATGGAATAGACAGGAAGTGGAAAGGGCTTGGATATGTGGTTTGAAGGAGAGATCAGAGTAAAGTATTACCCCGAGATAGCAAGTTTGCAGGACTGAGGAGAGTGAGAAGCCATTGACTTTGATAAACAGGTTTGTTGAGTGTGATTTGGGGAAATATGACCAATTCTGTTTTTCCATGTTAAGTTTCAGAAATCTAGCAGAGAAGAAGGATGCGATAGCGGACAATGTGGGATTCTGGTTAGTAAAGAGGTGCTATTGGGTGCAGAGCAGTAGATCTGTGTGTCATCAGCATAGAGATGATACTGAAAGCCATGGGACTATGAGCTGTCCCAGGCTGAGAATGTAGTCGGAGAAGAGCAGGGGTCCTAGAACAGAACCTTAAGGGACATCAAAAGATAGGGGGTCGTGTGTGAATGGGAGATGCTGACTGTCCGGTCTGTTAGATATGAAGAGCTCCAGGACAGGGTCAGGTCGGTGATGCTAAGAGATGAAAGAATCTGTAGTAAGAGGGAATGGCCCACTGTGTCGAAGGCAGGGGACAGGTCCAGGAGGAAAACAACAGTAGTGTCGCTTGGATTTGGCGGCTAGCAGATCATTGGTGACTTAAGTCAGGGCAGTTTCAGTGGAATGATGCGGTCAGAAACCTGATTGTAAGCGTTTAAAGAGGGAGCAGGAGGAGACATGGGCTGACAGTTCAAGATGGACGTGTTGTTGCAGTAGTTTTGATGCATAGGGGAGAAGTAATATGGGGCGATAGCTAGAAACAGAGGATAAGTCAAGTGAGGGCTTTTTGAGGATGGGTTTGATTGAGACATGTTTGAAGCAAGAGGGGAAGACTCCAGTTGTTAGTGTTAGGTTGAAGAGATGAGTTAGTGTTGGGATGAGGACTATGGTGAGGTTTGGGATGAGGTGGGATAAGATCAAGGTCAAGTTCACAGGTGGTGAGATGTGATCTGGAGTGTAGAGCGGAAAGTTGATCTACCGTAATGGTGGAGAAGCAGGTTTTGGGGGAGGAAAGCCGAGTAGTTATGAGGATAGGTTGTGGGGACTGTAGGCCAAACATTTCTCTAATGCTATTAATCTTATGCTTGAAGAATAAAGTCTTCAGATGAGATTAGAGAAGAGGGATGAGGCGCTGGGTGATGGTGGAGAGAATTTAAAGTTTGAATAGCTGTTTAGGGTTGTGAGAAAGGGAGGATATGATAGATGAGAAATAGGTTTGTTTTGCTGCCATGAGTGTGGACTGATGCCAGCTACATAATTACATAATGTAGCCGGCATCTGCTCTTTGTTGAGCAGGCTCTGCTTCTGAACCCGCTCTAAAGTCCCTGACATGCTACATGACAAACATCTGTCATGGAACGTGAAAAGGATAATTTGTTAAAAAAAAAAATATATATATATATATAGAAAAAACACTAACTTTCATGAGGCTATCAGAAACCTGATGTGAACGTAAACCATTATAACTTAATTGTAATTTCCATGAATATTAATGATTCTTACGTTGATGTCTTTGATGAAGCCGAAGACTGATCTTCAGAATCTAGAGAATAAAAAATATATATACATAAACTTTATGTGCTTAAAGTGACATTAAACATAAAAAATGCAATATATATATGTTACATGTTACAATTATGTCCCAAAGTTCGGAACCCCTTCCTCCTCATTACTGTCTGGTGTCTAGCAGTGAGACAAAGATAAAGGGGATATTCTCAAGTTGTCTCTTTAGAAGCTCAAAGTCATGCAGTCTCCTTACTTCCAGGTTGCTGTTTTTTTTTGTATTGTTTTTTGTTTTTTTGGGGGGGGAGGCGGGAGATAGCTATCCTTGAATGACTGTCCTGATCCGAGCGCTTGTCCTGATACTAAAAATTAATGGTAGGTCAGTGTGTTCTATATTATCGTATAAACTCGAGTATAAGCCGAGATTTTCAGCCCATTTTTTGGGGGCTGAAAGTCCCCCTCTTGGCTTATACTCAAGTCATACCCAGGGGTCGGCAGGGGAGGGGGAACGGTGGCTGTCTAATTATACTCACCTGCTCCTGGCGCGAGGTCCCTGGCTCCCCAGCTTCTTCCTGTACTGAGCGGTCACATGGTACCGGTCATTACAGTAATGAATATGCTGCTCTACCTCCCATAGGGGTGGAGCCGCATATTCATTACTGTAATGAGCGGTAAGAGTGACCGCTCAGTCTTCAGCGTCTTCTGCAGTGACGCTCAGGACAGAGGGCGTGATGACGTGGTTAGTGCGCGCCCTCTGCCTGAACGTCAGTGCAGAAGACGCTGAAGATGGAGCGGTGCCGGAAGGTAGTCAGGTTAATATTGAAAGTGCCGGGGTCCTGAGCGACGGAGAGGTGAATATGTGATTATTTTTTTTATCGCAGCAACAGCATATGGGGCAAGTGTCTGTATGGAGCATCTTATGGGGCCATAACGTTTGTGCAGCACTATATGGGGCAAGTGTCTGTATGGGGCCATAATCAACGTTTGCGCAGCACTATATGGGGCAAGTGTCTGTATGGGGCCATAATCAACGTTTGCGCAGCACTATTATGGGGCAAATATCTTTATGGAGCATCTTATGGGGAATATCTTACAATTTAATATGTGGACAGGTGAATGTCTAAATGTTTACCTAAAGAAAACACCTAAAATGTAAATATCTTTATTAAATATGCCAAAACTAAATACTAAAAAAAACCTCTTAGGAAGGGGATTGTTCCTAATTGAAAAAATGCCTGGTAGCCTGGGCCCAAAAAAAGGGGGACAAGTGATAATGAGAATAATAGGTTAAAACTCAGCTATCTACATAATTAGTAACCAAACCATTGGAATACCAAAGAGACCCTATCATAATAAGAGTATACAAGGGTATGCCCAGAAAAATACCTCAAAAATATTGACAGTACCTTTGATATAGAAGTATCAGTGAAAATATTCTTGGGTGGATGTACACACTCACAACCGATTTGCAGAAAAGAGTGACCTAGCCCTAGGTGTAAATACTGTCTGGACACCTACCTAGGTGCGGAGGTTGGCACCCTAAGACAATATGAGAATGGCGCCCCCCGCTCGTACAATGGCTGACCCTATCTCCTGTTATAACCCTATGAAGCAGTTAGTCAGAAACAGAGGACCAGATGGCCTGTAATTCTGTATAGTATAAAATGCTGTGAATATAGGGTATATACAAAATCACAAATATATCAGTAAGTGCATATATATATATATATATATATATATATATATATATATATATATATATATATATATATATATATATATATATATATATATATATATATATATATATATATATATATATATAAACATATAAACTGGAGAGGGTACACTCAGCAGAAGTCACTCAGATCACATGAATTTGGGGATTAACAGATATAGTAATCCCCAAGTATACAGTAACATAAACCTATATCAAACACAATACAAACTGGTACGGTCACACAGTGACCCTCATAGATATTCTAATAAATGCACAGTCATAGCCTGCATGATGAGAATACATAGATACTACCACAAATATAACGGTATATGATGGTTTACCCCATTAAACATAGGTGTCCTAGTAAATAAAGCTCCAAAATAAATCATACTCATCTGCTATTGTGTGCAACAGACATGCAGGCAGCTGGGCATCATGGTGACGACAATCCTTAGATGAGGAAGGAAAGCTCTAAACAGGCTCTCGACGCGTTTCCCCTCAGAAGGTTCATCAGGAGAGATTTATACTGGTTTGATGATCAGAAGTCATAGCAAAAAATGAGGCTGCTTCCTAAGGGTTTTTTTTAGCATTTAGTATTGGCATATTTAACCCCTTCATGACCCAGCCTATTTTGACCTTAAAGACCTAGCCGTTTTTTGCAATTCTGACCAGTGTCCCTTTATGAGGTAATAACTCAGGAACGCTTCAACGGATCCTAGCGGTTCTGAGATTGTTTTTTCGTGACATATTGGGCTTCATGTTAGTGGTAAATTTAGGTCAATAAATTCTGCGTTTGTGATAAAAACGGAAATTTGGCGAAAATTTTGAAAATTTCGCAATTTTCACATTTTGAATTTTTATTCTGTTAAACCAGAGAGTTATGTGACACAAAATAGTTAATAAATAACATTTCCCACATGTATACTTTACATCAGCACAATTTTGGAAAGAAAATTTTTTTTTGCTAGGAAGTTATAAGGGTTAAAATTTGACCAGAGATTTCTCATTTTTACAACGAAATTTACAAAACCATTTTTTTTAGGGACCACCTCACATTTGAAGTCAGTTTGAGGGGTCTATATGGCTGAAAATACCCAAAAGTGACACCATTCTAAAAAATGCACCCCTCAAGGTACTCAAAACCACATTCAAGAAGTTTATTAACCCTTCAGGTACTTCACAGCAGCAGAAGCAACATGGAAGGAAAAAATGAACATTTAACTTTTTAGTCACAAAAATTATCTTTTAGCAACAATTTTTTTTATTTTCCCAATGGTAAAAGGAGAAACTGAACCACGAAAGTTGTTGTCCAATTTGTCCTGAGTACGCTGATACCTCATATGTGGGGGTAAACCACTGTTTGGGTGCACGGCAGGGCTTGGAAGGGAACGAGCGCCATTTGACTTTTTGAATGAAAAATTGGCTCCACTCTTTAGCGGACACCATGTCACGTTTCGAGAGCCCCCGTGTGCCTAAAAATTGGAGCTCCCCCACAAGTGACCCCATTTTGGAAACTAGACGCCCCAAGGAACTTATCTAGATGCATAGTGAGCACTTTGAACCCCCAGGTGCTTCACAAATTGATCCGTAAAAATGAAAAAGTACTTTTTTTTCACAAAAAAATTCTTTTCGCCTCAATTTTTTCATTTTCACATGGGCAATAGGATAAAATGGATCATAAAATTTGTTGGGAAATTTCTCCCGAGTACGCCGATACCTCATATGTGGGGGTAAACCACTGTTTGGGCACACGGCAGGGCTCGAAAGGGAAGGCGCGCCATTTGACTTTTTGAACGGAAAATTAGCTCCAATTGTTAGCGGACACCATGTCGCATTTGGAGAGCCCCTGTGTGCCTAAACATTGGAGCTCCCCCACAAGTGACCCCATTTTGGAAACTAGACCCCCCAAGGAACTTATCTAGATGCATATTGAGCACTTTAAACCCCCATGTGCTTCACAGAAGTTTATAACGCAGAGCCATGAAAATAAAAAATAATTTTTCTTTCCTCAAAAATGATTTTTTAGCCTGGAATTTCCTATTTTTCCAAGGGTAATAGGAGAAACTGGACCCCAAATGTTGTTGTCCAGTTTGTCCTGAGTACGCTGATACCCCATATGTGGGGGTAAACCACTGTTTGGGCGCACGGCAGGGCTCGGAAGGGAAGGCACGCCATTTGGCTTTTTAAATGGAAAATTAGCTCCAATCATTAGCGGACACCATGTCACGTTTGGAGAGCCCATGTGTGCCTAAACATTGGAGATCCCCCACAAATGACCCCATTTTGGAAACTAGACCCCCAAAGGAACTAATCTAGATGTGTGGTGAGGACTTTGAACCCCCAAGTGCTTCACAGAAGTTTATAACGCAGAGCCATGAAAATTAAAAAAAAAAAAATTATTTTCTCAAAAATGATTTTTAGCCTGCAATTTTTTATTTTCCCAAGGGTAACAGGAGAAATTTGACCCCAAAAGTTGTTGTCCAGTTTCTCCTGAGTACGCTGATACCCCATATGTGGGGGTAAACCACTGTTTGGGCACATGCCAGGGCTCGGAAGTGAAGTAGTGACGTTTTGAAATGCAGACTTTGATGGAATGCTCTGTGGGCGTCACGTTGCGTTTGCAGAGCCCCTGATGTGGCTAAACAGTAGAAACCCCCCACAAGTGACCCCATTTTGGAAACTAGACCCCGAAAGGAACTTATCTAGATGTGTGGTGAGCACTTTGAACCCCCAAGTGCTTCATAGAAGTTTATAATGCAGAGCCGTGAAAATAATAAATACGTTTTCTTTCCTCAAAAATAATTATTTAGCCCAGAATTTTTTATTTTCCCAAGGGTTACAGGAGAAATTGGACCCCAAAAGTTGTTGTCCAGTTTCTCCTGAGTACGCTGATACCCCATGTGTGGGGGTAAACCAGTGTTTGGGCACACGTCGGGGCTCAGAAGGGAAGTAGTGACTTTTGAAATGCAGACTTTGATGGAATGGTCTGTGGGCGTCACGTTGCGTTTGCAGAGACCCTGGTGTGACTAAACAGTAGAAACCCCCCACAAGTGACCCCATTTTAGAAAGTAGACCCCCCAAGGAACTTATCTAGATATGTGGTGAGCACTTTGAACCCCCAAGTGCTTCACAGACGTTTACAACGCAGAGCCGTGAAAATAAAAAATCATTTTTCTTTCCTCAAAAATGATGTTTTAGCAAGCATTTTTTTATTTTCACAAGGGTAACAGGAGAAATTAGACCCCAGAAATTGTTGCGCAGTTTATCCTGAGTATGCCGGTACCCCATATGTGGGGGTAAACCACTGTTTGGGCGCACGTCAGGGCTCGGAATTGAGGGAGCACCATTTGACTTTTTGAATACAAGATTGGAATCAATGGTGGCGCCATGTTGCGTTTGGAGACCCCTGATGTGCCTAAACAGTGGTCACCCCTCAATTCTACCTCCAACACTAACCCCCTCACACTCCTAACCCTAATCCCAACTGTAGCCATAACCCTAATCACAACCCTAACCACAACCCTAATTCCAACCCTAACCCTAAGGCTATGTGCCCACGTTGCGGATTCGTGTGAGATTTTTCAGCATCATTTTTGAAAAATCCGCGGGTAAAAGGCACTGCGTTTTACCTGCGGATTTTCCGCGGATTTCCAGTGTTTTTTGTGCGGATTTCACCTGCGGATTCCTATTGAGGAACAGGTGTAAAACGCTGCGGAATCCGCACAAAGAATTGACATGCTGCAGAAAATACAACGCAGCGTTTCCGCGCTGTATTTTCCGCACCATGGGCACAGCGGATTTGGTTTTCCATAGGTTTACATGGTACTGTAAACCTGATGGAACACTGCTGCGAATCCGCAGCGGCCAATCCGCACCGTGTGCACATAGCCTAATTCTAAAGGTATGTGCACACGCTGCGGAAAACGCTGCGGATCCGCAGCAGTTTCCCATGAGTTTACAGTTCAATGTAAACCTATGGGAAACAAAAATCGCTGTACACATGCTGCAGAAAAACTGCACGGAAACGCAGCGGTTTACATTCCGCAGCATGTCACTTCTTTGTGCGGATTCCGCAGCGGTTTTACAACTGCTCCAATAGAAAATCGCAGTTGTAAAACCGCAGTGAAATGCGCAGAAAAAACGCGGTAAATCCGCCATAAATCCGCAGCGGTTTAGCACTGCGGATTTATCAAATCCGCAGCGGAAAAATCCGCAGAGGACCAGAATACGTGTGCACATACCGAAACCCTAACCCTAACCCTAGCCCTAGCGCTAACCCTAACCCTATTCTAACATTAGTGGAAAAAAAAAATCTTTATTTTTTTATTGTCCCTACCTATGGGGGTGACAAAGGGGGGGGGGGTCATTTATTATTCTTTTTATTTTGATCAATGTGATAGATTATATCTCAGTGATCAAAATGCACTTTGGAATGAATCTGCCGGCCATTTTGGAAGCTGGCGGCGCCCAGGGAGAAGACGGACGGACCCCGGCAGGATCGGTAAGTATGATGGGGTGGGGGGGAGCACGGGGGGTGGATCGGAGCGCGGGGGTGGAACGGAGCACGGGGGGGTGGAACGGAGCACAGGGGGGTGGAACGGAGCACGGGGGTGGATCGGAGTGCAGGGGGGGTGATTGGAGCACGGGGGGGTGATTGGAGCACAGGGGGAGCGGACATGAGCACGGGGGGAGGGGAGCCGGAGCAGTGTACCGGACAGATCGGAGGGCTGGGGGGGCGATCGGTGGGGTGGGGTGGGGGCAAATTAGTGTTTTCGGCCATGGCCGATGATATTGCAGCATCGGCCATGGCTGGATTGTAATATTTCACCAGTTTTAATAGGTGAAATATTACAAATCGCTCTGATTGGCAGTTTCACTTTCAACAGCCAATCAGAGCGGTCGTAGCCACGGGGGGTGAAGCCACCCCCCTGGGCTAAACTACCACTCCCCCTTTCCCTGCAGATCGGGTGAAATTGGAGTTAACCCTTTCACCGGATCTGCAGGGACGCGATCTTTCCATGACGCCACATAGGCGTCATGGGTCGGATTGGCACCGACTTTCATGACGCCTACGTGGCGTCAAAGTTCGGGAAGGGGTTAATAAAGATATTTACGTTTTAGGTGTTTTCTTTAGGTAAGCATCTTATGGGGCTATAATTAACGTTTGTGCAGCATTGTATGGGGCAAATGTCTGTATGGAGCATCTTATGGGGCCATAACGTTTGTGCAGCACTGTATGGGGCAAGTGACTGTATGGAGCATCTTATGGGGCCATAATTAAAGTTTGTGGAGCACTATATGGGGCAAGTGTCAGTATGGAGCATCTTATGGGGCCATAATCAACATTTGTGCAGCACTATATTGGGCAAATGTGTCTATGGAGCATCTTATGGGGCCATTATTAACCTTTATGCAGGATTATATGGGGCATATTTTAATATGGAGCATCTTATGGGGCCATCATAAACTTTAGGGAGCATTATATGGGGCTCCTTATTCAATATGGATATTCAAAAACACTTAACCTACTGATGTCTCAATTAATTTTACTTTTATTGGTATCTATTTTTACTTTTGACATTTATCGGTAGCTGCTGCATTTCCCACCATAGGCTTATACTCGACTCATTATGTTTACCCAGTTTTTTGTGGCAAAATTAAGGGGGTCGGCTTATACTCGGGTCGGATTATCCTTGAGTATATACGGTATATTTACATATAGAACATATAGAGATTAAATAGGGCCTTTGAACAACCAAAGGGCTCAGAAAGAGGTGATTAGAACTGGTCGGGAAGCTACCATGGTGAGGTGGGGGGAGGGGTCAGGTGTGGAAATCTGGAAACCAGGGATTGTAGAGGAGTGATAACAGCTTAGGCTACTTTCACACTGGCGTTTTTTTCAATACGTCGCAATGCGTCGTTTAGGGGAAAAAACGCATCCTACAAACTTGTTTGCAGGATGCGTTTTTGCCCCATAGATTAACAATACCAAGATAGGTTATTACACTTGGGGCTATTTAGTTTGGAAAAACGAAGACTAAGGGGTGATCTTATTTTAATGTATAAATATATGAGGGGACAGTACAAAGACCTTTCTGATGATCTTTTTAATCATTGACCTGAAACCGGGACAAGGGGGCATCCTCTGCGTTTGGAGGAAAAAAGGTTTAAGCATAATAACAGACGCGGATTCTTTACTGTAAGAGCAGTGAGACTATGGAAATCTCTGCCGTATGATGTTGTAATGAGTGATTCATTACTTAAATTTAAGAGGGGACTGGATACATTTCTGGAAAAGTATAATGTTACAGGGTATATACACTAGATTCATTGATAGGGCGTTGATCCAGGGAACTAGTCTGATTGCCGTATGTGGAGTCGGGAAGGAATTTATTTCCCCAATGTGGAGCTTACTCTTTGCCACATGGGTTTTTTTTGCCTTCCTCTGGATCAACATGTTAGGGCATGTTAGGTTAGGCTATGGGTTGAACTAGATGGACTTATAGTCTTCCTTCAACCTTAATAACTATTGTAACTATGTAACATTAGCGACGCATTGCGACGCATTGACACACGTTGCAACCGTCGTGCGACGGTTGCGCTGTGTTGTGGTGAACCGCTGGGAGCAAAAAACGTTACATGTAACGTTTTTTGCTGCCGACGGACCGCTTTTTCCGACCGCGCATGCGGGCCGGAACTCCGCCCCCACCTCCCGACACCTTACAATGGGTGCGCAGGAAAAATGCATCCGCTGCCTCCGTTGTGCCTCCGTTTCACTGCTAGCGTCGGAACCTCGGCCCGACGCACTGCGATGGGCCGAGTCCAACGCTAGTGTGAAAGTAGTCTTAGGCCTCTTTCACACTTCAGTCTTTTTCCTCCCGTCGAAATTCATCGAGTTTTGAAAAAACAGGATCCAGCAAATTTTTCTGCAGGATCCTGTTTTTTCCCCATAGACTTGTATTAGTGATGGATTGTGACGGATGGCGTTTCATCCATGGTGCGCTCGATCCATCGGAAAATAGCGTTCCGTCGTCTGGAAAAAAAACGTTAAATGAAACTTTTTTTTTTTGCCAGCGTCGGAAAAACGTGCAACGATGCATCCTGTGGCACACGTCGTTGGCTATAATGGCAGCCTATGAACGCAGGATGCGTTATTGCCTGTGAAAAGCAGGAATCCAGCGACGTATTGCGTTTATCTATTCTAAGCATGCCTGGAAGGATTTTCTAGTCTGGGGAAATATTCTCTCTCTCGGAAGCCATTCGACGCATCCGTCATAAAACTGGATGCGTTACACACGTTTTACTCTATTTTCGCAATGTCCGTCGATACGTCAATTCGCTGCATTATGACGCACCCCAACCGACAGAAGTGTGAAAGAAGCCTTAGGAGTTAAAAGAGAAGTAAGCAGCTATAGAAATCAATGGCCTGGAGAGAGCTGACTGGAATGTTAGGAGTAAACTCCTCTACTGTAATACTGCTACTGAGTATAATGGCCAGGATGTATCTGGCCAAGCTCCTTGGAAACAAGCAGTAGAATGCACAATCCAAGATATAAAAAAAATAAAAAGCTCTCACATCAGGAGAATGAAAGCTAACAGAAAAATCAAGTCAACTGCAAACTTGCTAATTTTCATGATGTCTAATAAAATCAATGTGATAACATGAGAGTATCCCTTTAAGTTATAAAGACCTTCAACATAAGAAAAAAAAAATATGTTAACAAACGTTAGTTACTGATACTTAAAAATAATCTGCATTTGTTTCAGTCTGCAATTTTTATACCTTCATCCATTTTTAGACCACCTAAAATTGAGTTTAGTTTCACATTTCTCCCATTTTGGTGTGTCCCTTCACTAATACATGCTGGATCTGAGGTCGGCGTGTCCTGGATGCTGTGGTTTTCAATTTCTAGAGTGATTTCCTCTTTATGTGCCTTCCTTCCTACACACTTTTTTTCTGCCCTACCTGAAAACACAGATTTCACACACACACACACACACACACACACAGGTCTGCTATCACTATAGTTTAATTTACAAGTTTTATTGGTCAGAATTGTAGCTTAGAAATACTGATAAAATAAAGAGCAGAACCCACAAAGAGATAAGACTATTACTGAAATATTTCCATCTCTTCTACGTCTTTAAGCCACTCTGGTTTGCAAATACTAATGGAAATATTCAGAAAAATTCCCACGCTAGAGTTCATATGAGTTTCTGCCAGCAGGGGGCGCATCACCGCAAGTCTACGATGCTACTGTTAACCTGCATTCCAGTCATTTCACAGCTTTTACAGCCAGGGGCGATAGCTGCATTAGCAGGCTCGTGGTTGTAAATTTATTTAACCCCTTCAGATGGATTTACAGCGTGGGACATGACTGGTCGCCGGAAAGGTATGGGATATTGTTATTTTTTTTTATTTTAATAGAACGATGGTCTTCAGGTGGATTAAGCGTACAATAAAGATTTTAAAACCCCATGTGTATTTATTTCATTAAAATACTTTATTCATAATGTATGTGTGTTTTATTAACCCTTTACTACTAATGAATTAATAATGGATAGGTGGAATTGGAATTATATACTTAAAAAGGTGTGAAACAACTGAAAATATGTCTTATATTCTAGGTTCTTCAATGTAGCCACCGTTTGCTTTGATGACTGCTTTGCACGCTCTTGGCATTCTCTTGATGAGCTTCAAGAGGTAGTCACCGGGAATGGTCTTCCAACAATCTTGAAGGCGTTCCCAGAGATGCTCAGCACTTGGCCCTTTTACCTTCACTCTGCGGTCCAGCTCACCCCAAACCATCTCGATTGGGTTCAGGTCTGGTGACTGTGGAGGCCAAGTCATCTGGCGTAGCACCCCATCACTCTACTTCTTGGTCAAATAGCCCTTACACAGCCTGGAGGTGTGTTTGGGGTCATTGTCCTGTTGAAAAATAAATGATGGTCCAACTAAACGCAAACCGAATGAAATAGCATGCCGCTGCAAGATGCTGTGGTAGCCAGGCTGGTTCAGTATGCCTTCAACTTTGAATAAATCCCCAACAGTGTCACCAGCAAAGCACCCCCACACCATCACACCTCCTCCTCCATGCTTCACGGTGGGAACCAGGCATGTAGAGTCCATCCGTTCACCTTTTCTGAGTTGCACAAAGACACAGTGGTTGGAACCAAAGATCTCAAATTTGGACTCATCAGACCAAAGCACAGATTTCCACTGGTCTAATGTCCATTCCTTTTGTTCTTTAGCCCAAACGAGTCTCTTCTGCTTGTTGCCTGTCTTTACCAGTGGTTTCCTAGCAGCTATTTTACCATGAAGGCCTGCTGCACAAAGTCTCCTCTTAACAGTTGTTGTAGAGCTATGTCTGCTGCTAGAACTCTGTGTGGCATTGACCTGGTCTCTAATCTGAGCTGCTGTTAACCTGCGATTTCTGAGGCTGGTGACTCGGATAAACTTATTCTCAGAAGCAGAGGTGACTCTTGGTCTTCCTTTCCTGGGGCGATCTTCATGTGAGCCAGTTTCTTTGTAGCGCTTGATGGTTTTTGCAACTGCACTTGGGGACACTTTCAAAGTTTTCCCAATTTTTCGGACCGACTGACCTTCATTTCTTAAAGTAATGATGGCCACTCGTTTTTCGTTACTTAGCTGCTTTTTTCTTGCCATAATACAAATTCTAACAGTTTATTCATTAGGACTATCAGATGTGTATCCACCAGACTTCTGCACAACACAACTGATGGTCCCAACCCCATTTATAAGGCAAGAAATCCCACTTATTAAACCTGACAGAGCACACCTGTGAAGTGAAAACCATTCATGGTGACTACCTCTTGAAGCTCATAAAGAGAATGCCAAGAGTGTGACAATCTGACAATGGATCGGAGGTCAGGTTCATTTCCCCCTCTAATTGCCACTGGGATCGGATCCGTGAGATATTCAACAGGCATTGGTCTATTCTACACACTGATATTGCCTTGGCACCGTATCTAACCAATTTCCTACTAATGACGCAGCGCAGGGGAAGAAACCTTAGGCTACGTTGACATTAGCGTTGCGTCGGGGGCAGCCGCAGCGACGCATGCGCCCCTATATTTAACATGGGGGGTGCATGGACATGCGTTGCTCTTGCGTTTTGTGATGCATGCGTCACTTTGGCGCAACTGTCAGGGCGCAGAGGACGCTGCATGATGCAGTTTTTTCTGTGCCAAAAATCATGAAAAAATGAACGCATGCATCACAAAATGCTGCATTGTGCATGCGTTCACATCTGCGTTGTGCGTTGCGTCGCCGACGCTGCACCGCACAATGCAAATGTGGACTTAGCCTTAAAGGGAACCTGTCACCTGAATTTGGCGGGACTGGTTTTGGGTCATATGGGCGGAGTTTTGGGGTGTTTGATTCACCCTTTCCTTACCCGCTGGCTGCGTGCTGGCCACAATATTGGATTGAAGTTCATTCTCTGTCCTCTGTAGTACATGCCAGCACAAGGCAAGATTGCCTTGCGCAGGCGTGTGCTACGGAGGACAGAGAATGAACTTCAATCCAATATTTCGGCCAGCATGCAGCCAGCGGGTAAGCAAAGGGTGAATCAAACACCCGAAAACTCCGCCCATATGACCCAAAACCAGTCCCGCCAAAATCAGGTGACAGGTTCCCTTTAAAGACATCTTGGTGAAGAGTCACTATGTGACAAAAAAACAAAATCCTTTCAATACGGGGAGTCCTAGGAAGGGTTGCTTCCCCTGCGGTTCTTGTGTAGCTGTCCTAACATCTCTAGAGGTGGGACTTTCAGAACATCGGATGGGAGCAGGGAATTTAAAATTTGTGATTATATCTTGTGTAGCACTACGTTTGTAGTTTATTATGCTATGTGTCTCTGCTCCCTTATTTATGTGGGTCTCACATCTAGAGAATTGAAAGTTAGGAGGCGGGAACACGTACAGGACATTTTGGCAGCAAAGGAGGCGGTAAATATTTCTGGTTTGAAGACATTGCCGAGGCACTTTAGGATGTGTCACGGGTCCGATCCCAGTGATCTGAGGGTATTGGGAATTGATAAAATACATGGAGGCATCAGGGGTGGCAATCTGACCAAAATATTGGCGGAACGCAAATGTAAATGGATTGTCACCCTTGATACTGTGGCCCCGAAAGGACTCAACGAAAAATTGAGTTTTGTTCCCTTTTTGTGACTCTGTGTCTCTTTGAGCAATTATGATTATAAAAGATATATAAAAAGATTTTGAGTAGTAGTATACCCACCACCCCTTTTTCGTTCTTTGTAAATGGACTTAAATTGGGGTATATTTAATAATTACCAGTCTCTCCTCTCTCTTTTGAGTCTGGTTCCCATCATCTTTCAATCATTTTATGTTGTTAATTATTTCTTTCACTTTGTTCTTTCTTTATAGTTTGTTTTTATTTTGCCAAGTTGCCATAGTATCGGATGCCATATGATGCACAAGGGATCTATCTTCTCCGACAGAGACTTCTGAGATATGAAGAAAATCTCTTATGTACTTTGTGTATTTTTTGTAATTGGTTGCTTCATATATTATTTTTATTTATTTTTCACTATTTTGTATACTTTTTCAACTTTTTATTCCTTATTTTTTTATTTGTTCATGTCACTTATCGCACCATAATGCATGGTGCTGTAGTAATGTCACGTTATTTCTAGTTGCTCTGAATACAACATACACATGATGCACTATTATCACTTTAATCACTTTTGCGCATAATGTATTGCAACGTTTTTTGTCCCTTTTCACTATGCTGCTGTATATACAGTACTGTTCACTTACCCACATAATCGGTATGGGGTCAGTCGTGGATATAAGTGTTTGTCCCCTAAATGTGCTCTGTTAGATATGGCCGTACTGTTGGTCCTCTGTATAATGGTTGCCACCTGTGTGCGCGCGTGCACTGTTCGCCCTGTGGGTTTGCCTTCACCGCAGCTATCAGTGATGCACATGTCACTTGACATCATGCGGCGGATTTCCGCCCACACGTGCGCTCCCCTGTAACGGTTGCGCTGATGGCATGCTCCGGGTGCCGGCGCGCCGAACAAAGGCTTCATTTCTGTCTTACCGGATATATAAATCAAAGAGACTGGTGTGTTATTAAACCCTTTTTGAAAAAGCTAAAACACGAAACGTGCATCAGGGGCCGTGGGGTGAGGTAAGGCACAGTCCCTTGACACATAATGGGTAAGCATGTCTTCAAATTTATTATCGGTCTGAGTTGGCTAGTGAATTGCTGAGGCATTATGTGATTGTGTGATTGTTAACCCCTTTACCCCCAAGGGTGGTTTGCACGTTAATGACCGGGCCAATTTTTACAATTCTGACCACTGTCCCTTTATGAGGTTATAACTCTGGAACGCTTCAATGGATCCCGGTGATTCTGACAATGTTTTCTCATGACATATTGTACTTCATGATAGTGGTAAAACTTCTTTGATATTACCTGCGTTTGTGAAAAAAACAGAAATGTGGCGAAAATTTTGAAAATTTCGCAATTTTCAAACTTTGAATTTTTATGCAATTACATCACAGAAATATGTCACACAAAATACTTAATAAGTAACATTTCCCACATGTCTACTTTACATCAGCACAATTTTGGAACCAAAATTTTTTTTGTTAGGGAGTTATCAGGATTAAAAGTTGACCAGCAATTTCGCATTTTTACAACACAATTGTTTTTTAGGGACCACATCTCATTTGAAGTCATTTTTAGGGGTCTATATAATAGAAAATAACCAAGTGTGACACCATTCTAAAAACTGCACCCCTCAAGGTGCTCAAAACCACATTCAAGAAGTTTATTAACCCTTCAGGTGTTTCACAGGAATTTTTGGAATGTTTAAATAATAATAATTTACTTCAGCTCCAATTTGTATTATTTTACCAAGGGTAACAGGAGAAAATGGACCCCAAAAGTTGTTGTACAATTTGTCCTGAGTACGATGATGCCCCATATGTGGGGGTAAACCACTGTTTGGGCGCAAGGGAGAGCTCGGAAGGGAAGGAGCGCCATTTGACTTTTCAATGCAAAATTGACAGGAATTGAGATGGGACGCCATGTTGCGTTTGGAGAGCCACTGATGTGCCTAAACATTGAAACTTCCCACAAGTGACACCATTTTGGAAAGTAGACCCCCTAAGGAACTCATCTAGATGTGTTGTGAGAGCTTTGAACCCCCAAGTGTTTCACTACATTTTACAACGCAGAGCCGTGAAAATAAAAAAAATAATTTTTTTCCACAAAAATTATTTTTTAGCCCCCAGTTTTGTATTTTCCCTAGGGTAAGAGAAGAAATTGGACCCCAAAAGTTCTTGTCCAATTTGTCCTGAGTACACTGATACCCAATGTGTGGAGGGGGGACCACCGTTTGGGCGCATGGCAGAGCTCGGAAGGGAAGTTGCGCCATTTGGAATGCAGACTTAGATGGAATGGTCTGCAGGCGTCACGTTGCATTTGCAGAGCCCCTGATGTAACTAAACAGTAGAAACCCCCCACAAGTGACCCCATATTGGAAACTAGACCCCCCCCAAGGAACTTATCTAGATGTGTTGTGAGAACTTTGAACCCCCATGTGTTTCACTACAGTTTATAACGCAAAGCCGTGAAAATAAAAAAATCTTTTTTTCCTCAAAAATTATTTTCTAGCCCCCCGTTTTGTAGTTTCCCAAGGGTAACCGGAGAAATTGGACCCCAAAAGTTGTTGTCCAATGTGTCCGGAGTACGCCTGTTTGGGTGCACGGGAGAGCTCGGAAGGGAAGGAGCACTGTTTTACATTATCAACGCAGAATTGGCTGGAATTGAGATCGGACGCCATGTTGCGTTTGGAGAGCCCCTGATGTGCCTAAATAGTGGAAACCCCCCCCCCAATTATAACTGAAACCCTAATCCAAACACACCCCCAACCCTAATCTCAATGGTAACCCTAACCACACCCCTAACCCTGACACACCCCTAACCCTAATCCCAACCCTATTCCCAACCGTAAATGTAATCCAAACCCTAACCCTAACTTTAGCCCCAACCCTAACTTTAGCCCCAACCCTAACTGTAGCCCTAACCCTAACGGAAATAAATACATTTTTTTAAATTTTTTAATTTTTCCCTAACTAAAGGGGTGATGAAGGAGGGTTTGATTTACTTTTATAGCAGGTTTTTTTAATCGGATATATATATATCTAAGGGTCACTTCCGTCTGTCTTTCTTTCTGTCACGGATATTCATTCGTTGATTGGTCTCGGCAGCTGCCTGTCAAGGATGCCGCGACCAATCAGCGACGGCCACAGTCCGATAAGTCCCTCCCTACTCCCTTGCAGTCAGTGTCCGCTCCATACTCCCAGCAGTCACCGCTCACACAGGGTTAATGTCTGCAGTAACGGACCGCGTTATGCCACAGGTAACTCACTCCGTTACCGCCGCTATTAACCTGGTGTGACCAAGTTTTTTACTATTGACGCTGCCTATGCAGCGTCAATAGTAAAAGGATCTAATGTTAAAAATAATAAAAAATTATTATATACTCACCTTTCCCGCTCGTCGCGATGCTCCGGTGACCTCTCCATGGAAGCGGCAGGTTCCGGTGCCAACGATGGTATGGGAGAAGGAACTGCCATGACGTCACGGTCACGTGACCGCAACGTCATCACAGGCCATGCGCAAGAAGGACCTGCCATGACGTCACGGTCATGTGACCGTTACGTCATGGCAGGACCTCCTCGCGCAGGCACGAAGAAGCTGCGGTACCATGGGTGTTGTGAATTCTGTGGCAGAGTTCACTCCTGTGGTCACAAGTGGTACTTCGGCTGATTCTCTCTGGGAGCTTCCGTTTGTGGAGGAAAGTGGTACTGCAGCTTCTGAGTTTCCTCCCTCAGGTGATCTGGTGAGGTCGTTAGCTGCTTCTCTACTTAACTCCACCTGATGCTTTGATCCATGCTTCCTGTCAATGTTTCAGTGTTGGACTTGTGTTTCTCTGGATCATTCCTGTGGCCTGCTGCTCTGCATAGCTAAGTGCTTCTTTGCTATTTGTTGCTATTTTTTCTGTCCAGCTTGTCCATTTGTTTTGCTGGAAGCTCTGGGACGCAAAGGGTGTACCTCCGTGCCGTTAGTTCGGTACGGAGGGTCTTTTTGCCCCCTTTGCGTGGTTTTCTTTAGGGTTTTGTGTAGACCGCAAAGTTATCTTTCCTATCCTCGTTCTGTCTAGAATATCGGGCCTCACTTTGCTGAATCTATTTCATCCCTACGTTTGTCTTTTCATCTTACTCACAGTCATTATATGTGGGGGGCTGCCTTTTCCTTTGGGGTATTTCTCTGAGGCAAGGTAGGCTTATTTTTCTATCTTCAGGCTAGTTAGTTTCTCAGGCTGTGCCGAGTTGCATAGGGAGCGTTAGGCGTAATCCACAGCTGCCTCTAGTTGTGTTTGGAGAGGATCAGGAATTGCGGTCTACAGAGTTTCCACGTCTCAGAGCTCGTTCTATTATTTTGGGTTATTGTCAGATCACTGTATGTGCTCTGATCGCTATGTACATTGTGTTACTGAATTGCCTATCATAACAGTACAGGAAGCCAAAAGTACTAATGATTCTCAATAGAGGGAAAAAAGAAGTTCTGAGACCATTTTTTTTCCTTTGCACTGTGATTTGTCTTTTTTTTCCCCTAGACATTTGGGTGGTTCAGGACACAGGTGTTACAATGGACATTAAAGGTCTGTCTTCATGTGTAGATCAGCTCACGGCAAGAGTTCAAGATATTCAAAATTTTGTGGTTCAGAATTCTTTGTTAGAACCGAGAATTCCTATTCCAGATTTGTTTTTTGGAGATAGAACTAAATTTCTGAGTTTCAAGAATAATTGTAAACTGTTTATGGCTTTGAAACCTCGCTCCTCTGGTGACCCAGCGCAACAGGTTAGGATCGTCATTTTTTTGCGTGGCGACCCTCAGGACTGGGCATTTTCTCTTGCGTCAGGAGATCCTGAATTGAGTGATATCGATGCGTTTTTCCTGGCGCTTGGATTGCTGTACGATGAGCCTAATTCAGTAGATCAGGCAGAAAAAAATTTGCTGGCTCTTTGTCAGGCTCAGGATGAGATAGAGCTATATTGCCAGAAATTTAGAAAATGGTCCGTGCTCACTCAATGGAATGAATCTGCGCTTGCAGCCATTTTCAGAAAGGGTCTCTCTGAAGCCATTAAGGATGTCATGGTGGGATTTCCTATGCCCGCTGGTTTGAATGAGTCTATGTCTTTGGCCATTCAGATCGGTCGACGCTTGCGTGAGCGTAAATCTGTGTACCATTTGGCGGTATTACCTGAGATTAAACCTGAACCTATGCAGTGCGATAGGACTATGACCAGAGTTGAAAGGCAAGAACACAGACGTCTGAATGGGCTGTGTTTCTACTGTGGTGATTCCACTCATGCTATCTCTGATTGTCCTAAGCGCACTAAGCGGTTCGCTAGGTCTGCCGCCATTGGTACTGTACAGTCAAAATTTCTTCTGTCCGTTACCTTGATATGCTCCTTGTCGTCGTATTCTGTCATGGCGTTTGTGGATTCAGGCGCTGCCCTGAATTTGATGGACTTGGATTATGCTAAACGTTGTGGGTTTTTATTGGAGCCCTTGCAGTGTCCTATTCCATTGAGAGGAATTGATGCTACACCTTTGGCCAAGAATAAGCCTCAATACTGGACCCAGCTGACCATGTGCATGGCTCCTGCACATCAGGAGGTTATTCGCTTTCTGGTGTTGCATAATCTGCATGATGTGGTCGTGTTGGGGTTGCCATGGCTACAAGCCCATAATCCAGTATTGGATTGGAATTCCATGTTGGTGTCCAGCTGGGGTTGTCAGGGGGTACATGGTGATGTTCCATTTCTGTCAATTTCGTCATCCACCCCTTCTGAGGTTCCAGAGTTCTTGTCTGATTACCGGGATGTATTTGATGAGCCCAAGTCCGATGCCCTGCCTCCGCATAGGGATTGTGATTGTGCTATCAATTTAATTCCTGGTAGTAAATTCCCAAAAGGTCGACTGTTTAATTTATCCGTGCCTGAGCACACCGCTATGCGCAGTTATGTGAAGGAATCCCTGGAGAAGGGGCATATTCGCCCGTCATCGTCGCCATTAGGAGCAGGGTTCTTTTTTGTAGCCAAGAAGGATGGTTCGCTGAGACCGTGTATAGATTACCGCCTTCTTAATAAGATCACTGTTAAATTTCAGTACCCCTTGCCATTGTTATCTGATTTGTTTGCTCGGATTAAGGGGGCTAGTTGGTTCACTAAGATAGATCTTCGTGGTGCGTATAATCTGGTAAGAATCAGGCAAGGCGATGAATGGAAAACTGTATTTAATACGCCCGAGGGTCATTTTGAGTATCTAGTGATGCCGTTCGGACTTGCCAATGCTCCATCAGTGTTTCAATCCTTTATGCATGACATCTTCCGTGAGTACCTGGATAAATTCCTGATTGTGTACTTGGATGACATTTTGATCTTCTCGGATGATTGGGAGTCTCATGTGAAGCAGGTCAGAACGGTTTTTCAGGTCCTGCGTGCTAATTCTTTGTTTGTGAAGGGATCAAAGTGTCTCTTTGGTGTGCAGAAGGTTTCATTTTTGGGGTTCATCTTTTCCCCTTCTACTATCGAGATGGATCCGGTTAAGGTCCAAGCCATCCATGATTGGACTCAGCCGACATCTCTGAAAAGTCTGCAAAAGTTCCTGGGCTTTGCTAATTTTTATCGTCGCTTCATCTGCAATTTTTCTAGTGTTGCCAAACCATTGACCGATTTGACCAAGAAGGGTGCTGATTTGGTCAATTGGTCTTCTGCTGCTGTGGAAGCTTTTCAAGAGTTGAAGCGTCGTTTTTCTTCTGCCCCTGTGTTGTGTCAACCAGATGTTTCTCTTCTGTTCCAGGTCGAGGTTGATGCTTCTGAGATTGGAGCAGGGGCTGTTTTGTCACAGAGAGGTTCTGGTTGCTCAGTGATGAAACCATGCGCTTTCTTTTCCAGGAAGTTTTCGCCTGCTGAGCGAAATTATGATGTGGGCAACCGAGAGTTGCTGGCCATGAAGTGGGCATTCGAGGAGTGGCGTCATTGGCTTGAAGGAGCTAGGCATCGCGTGGTGGTATTGACTGATCATAAGAACTTGACTTATCTCGAGTCTGCCAAGCGCTTGAATCCTAGACAGGCTCGTTGGTCGTTGTTTTTTGCCCGTTTTGACTTTGTGATTTCGTACCTTCCGGGCTCTAAAAATGTGAAGGCGGATGCTCTGTCTAGGAGTTTTGTGCCCGACTCTCCGGGTTTATCTGAGCCGGCGGGTATCCTCAAGGAAGGAGTAATTGTGTCTGCCATCTCCCCTGATTTGCGGCGGGTGCTGCAAAAATTTCAGGCTAATAAACCTGATCGTTGCCCAGCGGAGAAACTGTTTGTCCCTGATAGGTGGACGAATAGAGTTATCTCTGAACTTCATTGTTCGGTGTTGGCTGGTCATCCTGGAATCTTTGGTACCAGAGAGTTAGTGGCTAGATCCTTTTGGTGGCCCTCTCTGTCGCGGGATGTGCGTACTTTTGTGCAGTCCTGTGGGATTTGTGCTCGGGCTAAGCCCTGCTGTTCTCGTGCCAGTGGGTTGCTTTTGCCCTTGCCGGTCCTGAAGAGGCCTTGGACACATATCTCTATGGATTTTATTTCTGACCTTCCCGTTTCTCAAAAGATGTCAGTCATTTGGGTGGTCTGTGATCGCTTTTCTAAGATGGTCCATCTGGTACCCTTGTCTAAATTGCCTTCCTCCTCTGATTTGGTGCCTTTGTTCTTCCAGCATGTGGTTCGTTTGCATGGCATTCCAGAGAATATTGTTTCTGACAGAGGTTCCCAGTTTGTTTCGAGGTTTTGGCGAGCCTTTTGTGGTAGGATGGGCATTGACTTGTCTTTTTCCTCGGCTTTCCATCCTCAGACTAATGGCCAGACCGAACGAACCAATCAGACCTTGGAAACATATCTGAGATGCTTTGTTTCTGCTGATCAGGATGACTGGGTGTCCTTTTTGCCTTTGGCTGAGTTCGCCCTTAATAAATCGGGCCAGCTCGGCTACCTTGGTTTCGCCGTTTTTCTGCAATTCTGGGTTCCATCCTCGTTTCTCTTCAGGACAGGTTGAGTCTTCGGACTGTCCTGGTGTGGATACTGTGGTGGACAGGTTGCAGCAGATTTGGACTCAGGTAGTGGACAATTTGACGTTGTCCCAGGAGAAGGCTCAACTTTTCGCTAATCGCAGACGCCGTGTGGGTCCCCGACTTCGTGTTGGGGATCTGGTTTGGTTATCTTCTCGTCATATTCCTATGAAGGTTTCCTCTCCTAAGTTTAAACCTCGTTTTATTGGTCCGTATAGGATTTCTGAGGTTCTTAAAGGGAACCTGTCACCCCGTTTTTTGAGATTGAGCTATAAATACTGTTAAATAGGGCCTGCACTGTGTGTTCCTATAGTGTATGTAGTGTACCCCGATTCCCCATGTATGCTGAGAAATAACTTACCAAAGTCGCCGTTTTCGCCTGTCAATCAGGCTGGTCAGGTCGGGAGGGCATGGTGACATCGCTGGTTCTTCCTCAGCTTTACGTTGGTGGCGTAGTGGTGAAGACACATTAGAGATCGCGGCGGCCATTTTCCCAAAGCCGAAACTCGGCTTTGGGAAAATGGCCGCCGCAATCTCTAATGCGCACGCGCGGCATCCCGCGGCCATTTTCCTGAAGCCCCGTGCAGCAGAGCACTCGATCTGCGCACGCGCGGCCCCAGGAAGATGGCCGCCCCCACCGACGAAAGGGATGACAGCGCAGATCGCGCGCTGTGTCTTCACCACTACGCCACCAACGTAAAGCTGAGGAAGAACCAGCGATGTCACCAAGCCCTCCCGACCTGACCAGCCTGATTGACAGGCGAAAACGGCGACTTTGGTAAGTTATTTCTCAGCATACATGGGGAATCGGGGTACACTACATACACTATAGGAACACACAGCGCAGGCCCTATTTAACAGTATTTATAGCTCAATCTCAAAAAACGGGGTGACAGGTTCCCTTTAATCCTGTGTCTTTTCGTCTGACCCTTCCAGATTCTTTTTCCATACATAACGTATTCCATAGGTCATTGTTGCGGAGATACGTGGCACCTATGGTCCCATCTGTTGAGCCTCCTGCCCCGGTTTTGGTGGAGGGGGAATTGGAGTATATTGTGGAGAAGATTTTGGATTCTCGTGTTTCAAGACGGAAACTCCAGTATCTGGTTAAATGGAAGGGTTATGCTCAGGAAGATAATTCCTGGGTTTCTGCCTCTGATGTCCATGCTCCCGATCTTGTTCGTGCCTTTCATGTGGCTCATCCTGGTCGGCCTGGGGGCTCTGGTGACGGTTCGGTGACCCCTCCTCAAGGGGGGGTACTGTTGTGAATTCTGTGGCAGAGTTCACTCCTGTGGTCATAAGTGGTACTTCGGCTGATTCTCTCTGGGAGCTTCCGTTTGTGGAGGAAAGTGGTACTGCAGCTTCTGAGTTTCCTCCCTCAGGTGATCTGGTGAGGTCGTTAGCTGCTTCTCTACTTAACTCCACCTGATGCTTTGATCCATGCTTCCTGTCAATGTTCCAGTGTTGGACTTGTGTTTCTCTGGATCATTCCTGTGGCCTGCTGCTCTGCATAGCTAAGTGCTTCTTTGCTATTTGTTGCTATTTTTTCTGTCCAGCTTGTCTATTTGTTTTGCTGGAAGCTCTGGGACGCAAAGGGTGTACCTCCGTGCCGTTAGTTCGGTACGGAGGGTCTTTTTGCCCCCTTTGCGTGGTTTTCTTTAGGGTTTTGTGTAGACCGCAAAGTTATCTTTCCTATCCTCGTTCTGTCTAGAATATCGGGCCTCACTTTGCTGAATCTATTTCATCCCTACGTTTGTCTTTTCATCTTACTCACAGTCATTATATGTGGGGGGCTGCCTTTTCCTTTGGGGTATTTCTCTGAGGCAAGGTAGCCTTATTTTACTATCTTCAGGCTAGTTAGTTTCTCAGGCTGTGCCGAGTTGCATAGGGAGCGTTAGGCGCAATCCACAGCTGCCTCTAGTTGTGTTTGGAGAGGATCAGGAATTGCGGTCTACAGAGTTTCCACGTCTCAGAGCTCGTTCTATTATTTTGGGTTATTGTCAGATCACTGTATGTGCTCTGATCGCTATGTACATTGTGTTACTGAATTGCCTATCATAACACATGGGACAAACAGGGACAGCGTCAGGAGCGCCAGGAGCAGGTGAGTATTTCATATTCACCTGTCCGAGTTCCATCCACCGGGCGCCGCTCCGTCTTCCCGTCCTCTTGCAGTGACTGTGCAGGTCAGAGGGCGCAATGACGTATTAGTGTGCGCGCCGCCCTCTGCCTGAACAGTCAGTGCGGAGAGATGGGACGCTGAGGAGCAGTGACGAGAGGTATGTGATTTTTTTTTCTTTTTATTGTAGCAGCAGCAGCATTACATGTGGCACAATGCTGTATGGAGCGTCTATGGGGCCATAAAGAACTGCATGGAGCATTATATGGGGCCATAAGGAACTGCATGGAGCATTATATGGGGCATCTATGGAGCCATAATGAACTGCATGGAGCATTATATGGGACATCTATGGGGCCATAATGAACTGCATGGAGCATTATATGGGGAATCTATGGGGCCATAACTGCATGAAGCATGATATGGGGCATCTATGGGGCCACAACTGCATGGAGCATTATATGGGGCATCTATGGGGCCATAATGAACTGCATGCAGCATTATATGGGGCATCTATGGGGCCATAATGAACTGCATGCAGCATTATATGGGGCATCTATGGGGCCATAACTGTATGGAGCATTATATGGGACATCTATGGGGCCATAACTGCATGGAGCATTATATGGGGCACCTATGGGGCCATAATGAACTGCATGGAGCATTATATGGGGCATTTATGGCGCCATAATGAACTGCATGCAGCATTATATGGGGCATCTATGGGGCCACAACTGCATGGAGCATTATATGGGGCATCTATGGGGCCATAATGAACTGCATGCAGCATTATATGGGGCATCTATGGGGCCATAACTGTATGGAGCATTATATGGGGTATCTATGGGGTCACAACTGCATGGAGCATTATATGGGGCATCTATGGGGCCATAATGAACTGCATGAAGCATTACATGGGGCATCTATGGGGCCATAATGAACTGCATGGAGCATTATAAGGGGCATCTATGGTGCCATAACTGCATGGAGCATTATATGGGGCATCTATTTGGCCACAACTGCATGGAGCATTATATGGGGCATCTATGGGGCCACAACTGCATGGAGCATTATATGGGGCATCTATGGGGCCATAACTGCATGAAGCATTATATGGGGCATCTATGGGGCCACAACTGCATGGAGCATTATATGGGGCATCTATGGGGCCATAATGAACTGCATGCAGCATTATATGGGGCATCTATGGGGCCATAATGAACTGCATGCAGCATTATATGGGGCATCTATGGGGCCATAATGAACTGCATGCAGCATTATATGGGGCATCTATGGGGCCATAACTGTATGGAGCATTATATGGGGTATCTATGGGGCCACAACTGCATGGAGCATTATATGGGGCATCTATGGGGCCATAATGAACTGCATGAAGCATTACATGGGGCATCTATGGGGCCATAATGAACTGCATGGAGCATTATAAGGGGCATCTATGGCGCCATAACTGCATGGAGCATTATATGGGGCATCTATTTGGCCACAACTGCCTGGAGCATTATATGGGGCATCTATGGGGCCACAACTGCATGGAGCATTATATGGGGCATCTATGGGGCCATAACTGCATGAAGCATTATATGGGGCATCTATGGGGCCACAACTGCATGGAGCATTATATGGGGCATCTATGGGGCCATAATGAACTGCATGCAGCATTATATGGGGCATCTATGGGGCCATAACTGTATGGAGCATTATATGGGGTATCTATGGGGCCACAACTGTATGGAGCCTTATATGGGGTATCTATGGGGCCACAACTGCATGGATCATTATATGGGGCATCTATGGGGCCATAATGAACTGCATGAAGCATTATATGGGGCATCTATGGGGCCATAATGAACTGCATGCAGCATTATATGGGGCATCTATGGGGCCATAATGAACTGCATGCAGCATTATATGGGGCATCTATGGGGCCATAACTGTATGGAGCATTATATGGGGTATCTATGGGGCCACAACTGTATGGAGCATTATATGGGGTATCTATGGGGCCACAACTGCATGGAGCATTATATGAGGCATCTAGACTAGATGGTGGCCCAATTCTAACGCATCGGGTATTCTAGAATATGCATGTCCATGTAGTATATTGCCCAGCCACATAGTATATTGCCCAGCCACGTAGTATATTGCCCAGCCACGTAGTATATAGCCCAGCCACGTAGTATATAGCCCAGACACGTAGTATATTGCCCAGCCACGTAGTATATTGCCCAGCCACGTAGTATTCAGCACAAAGCCACGTAGTATTCAGCACAAAGCCACGTAGTATATTGCCCAGTCACTTAGTATATTGCCCAGTCACTTAGTATATTGCCCAGTCACTTAGTATATTGCCCAGTCACTTAGTATATTGCCCAGTCACTTAGTATATTGCCCAGTCACTTAGTATATTGCCCAGTCACTTAGTATATTGCCCAGTCACTTAGTATATTGCCCAGTCACTTAGTATATTGCCCAGTCACTTAGTATATTGCCCAGTCACTTAGTATATTGCCCAGTCACTTAGTATATTGCCCAGTCACTTAGTATATTGCCCAGTCACTTAGTATATTGCCCAGTCACTTAGTATATTGCCCAGTCACTTAGTATATTGCCCAGTCACTTAGTATATTGCCCAGTCACTTAGTATATTGCCCAGTCACTTAGTATATTGCCCAGTCACTTAGTATATTGCCCAGTCACTTAGTATATTGCACAGTCACTTAGTATATTGCACAGTCACTTAGTATATTGCACAGTCACTTAGTATATTGCACAGTCACTTAGTATATTGCCCAGTCACTTAGTATATTGCACAGTCACTTAGTATATTGCAGTCACTTAGTATATTGCACAGTCACGTAGTATATTGCCCAGTCACTAAGTATATTGCCCAGTCACTTAGTACATTGCCCAGTCACTTAGTATATTGCCCAGTCACTTAGTATATTGCACAGTCACGTAGTATATTGCACAGTCACGTAGTATATTGCCCAGTAAAGTAGTATATTGGCCAGCCACGTGGTATATTGCCCAGTCACGTAGTATATAGCCCAGTCACGTAGTATATTGCCCTGTCACGTAGTATTATGCCCAGCCCTAAAATACGGCTCCAAAATATACGGCTGATAGAAGCTGCCCCATAGAGACTCATTGGTCCGTGTGCAATGCGTTGTTTTTGCGCCTCTCATACGTTCGTGAAACTCTCTAGCGTGACGCCGGCCTAACCACTACGGTCTGTTCAGGAAATTTCTGCTTTAGGACCATACACAAAACACTAACTGTGGGCAAATCCAGTTTACCTTTATCCTTTTTTGAAGGTTCAGTATTGTTTTAAATCAAGGTAATTAGAGATGCAAATGGGACATTTCATTCTATCTAGAACAGAGGCAACAATTAAGGTCCATTTACACTAACCCTCTGGTGGGACGATACAACGGACGATGGGTAACCTTTAGAAAAGGTCAACTGGTCGTTTACAAAAGCAGACCAAAGTAAATGACGCGCCCTGAGCGGTTTAATACTAGATGGCCCAGCAAACATAGGCTGCCATTGTTCTTGGCAGTGCGAGTCCTGGTTACATATGATAATTTAACACCATGAACGATCTTTTGTGATGCACAAAAGATGATTTGACCAGAAGAAAAAGCGTGTCGCTCATTCATTGGCAGCCGTTAACACAACAAGAAAATCATGGAAACAAGACGCTCGTTCATTATTATCTTACATGTGCATGCCCCTTAAGATTTTAAAGGGAACCTGTCACCCCGAAAATCGCGGGTGAGGTAAGCCCACCGGCATCAGGGGCTTATCTGCAGCATTCTGTAATGCTGTAGATAAGCCCCCGATGTTACCTTAAAAAGGAGAAAAAGACGTTAGATTATACTCACCCAGGGGCGGTCCCGCTGCTGGTCAGGTCAGATGGGCGTCTCTGGTCCGCTCCGGCGCCTCCCATCTTCATTACAAGACGTCCTCTTCTGATCTTCAGCCATGGCTCCGGCGCAGGCGTACTTTGGTCTGCCCTGTTGAGGGCAGACAAAGTACTGCAGTGCGCAGGCGCCGGGCCTCTGACCTTTCCGGCGCCTGCGCACTGCAGTACTGCCCTCTTGAGAGCAGAGCAAAGTACTGCAGTGCGCAGGCGCCGGAAAGGTCAGAGGCCCGGCGCCTGCGCACTGCAGTACTTTGTCTGCCCTCAACAGGGCAGAGCAAAGTACGCCTGCGCCGGAGCCGTGGCTGAAGATCAGAAGAGGACGTCTTGTAATGAAGATGGGAGGCGCCGCAGTGGACCAGAGAAACCCATCCTACCGGACCAGCAGCGGGACCGCCCCTGGGTGAGTATAATCTAACGTCTTTTTCTCCTTTTTCAGGTAACATCGGGGGCTTATCTACAGCATTACAGAATGCTGCAGATAAGCCCCTGATGCCGGTGGGCTTACCTCACCCGCGATTTTCGGGGTGATAGGTTCCCTTTAACCTATGCACTATTGTGAATCAGACGACTCTATCCATAATGCTGCCATTAATTCACAGTAATCACACAAAGTGTGCCCAAGGACACTATCATGAGTGTCACCACCACACCCTATTAAACCTTATAGGGGACCTTCCACCAAATATTTCAAGCTGACTTGCACACTTGATGAAATAGTGGCTTCACAGGGGAATAAAAATTGTATTTTTTATTTTTTTATTTCACCCCTCCGTTCTGGAGATATTAGCAATCAACACATCCAGCGCCCAATGAGTTCACTTCAGTTAAATCCAAGTGGGCATTTTCACTTATGGCATTTACTTCTGCTCCCTGTATGACTTGCTATCTGATAACACCCATTTGGGACATGGCAAAAGTGCACATACTTTCACTGTAAATATTACCGCAATGCAGAGGCAAAGTTAACAGTTCAGTTCAACATGAAAAATTTGATGAAAGGTGGCTGTTCACTAATTGGACTACTTATTCTTAAGAGCCGTCCCTTCAGTAAAAAAAAGAAAAAAAAAAGCTTAGGGGGCATGTTTCCATGGGGCGTATTGGCAGCACTTTGGATGCAGCAGATACCTCGCTCCCCCCAAAGCGTTGCCCCCTTTAATAAACGCGGTGATTCCACATGTGGTCATTGACCCGTGCGGAATCACCACATCCTATACATAGGACGTCTCCGAAAGATAAATAGATATGCTGCGGTCTAGAAAGACGCACCGCATGTCCGGATACGCAGGTCTGTCACCTGCGTGTGTGTACACATAGTGGAGATGGGATTTCATAAAATCTCATCCACTATGCTGTAACATCTGGACGCTGCTGATTGGACGCTGTGGCCGTACGCAGCGTCCAATTCACAGCAAAAACTCAAGCAATACGCCCCATGGAAACATACCCTTATACTCACTAATTTCATCGTACATTGCTATGCTCCCAAACTGTGGTCACTATAATGGGCCACTCACACTTCCCACACAAAAACCATATCCAGGGGACGTGTAACGTTTGTATCCAATCAGCAGCTGCAGATTGGCTGCAGTATTCATATGACATAACAATAGCATGAAAGTGCCAAGAGGCCCAGTGCCAACACTGCTGGAACCACAGGGACACCAAGGACACTGCAGCATTTAATTAACCCCTTCTTGACATGTGAGAAAATAGTATATCACAGGTAAGGTCCCGGTGCATGGAGTGGACTCAAGAGATATCGACTGTTTTACATAGTGGACATCTGCCTGTAATAATAGCGGCTGAAGTGAGCTCTGATCATTGCTGACTATCTCTGACAGCGGAATTCAAACAGCGAATTCGCCAGTGTGCGCACTGGTTCCCATTGGTCAGCTGCAACATGATAACAGGAAACCGATGGGCTGTCATGGCAGCGAGGGGTCTGCTGAAGCCCCCACACAACTGCCATCTTTGATCTCTTTTGAAGCTCAGTCTGTGACCAGGCTTCATAGGAGAGCATAATTTTAACTACACACTGCAATACAGTTGTATTACGGAATATAATATAAACAATTAACTTAAAGACAAACGTTATGGGTCTTAGAAAATGGTGACACAATTGGGGATTTTTTTAAACTTTTTTTGTTTGGATGTTAGAAGACTTAAAAAATTTAGATACAAATGTACAAGCTTACAAGAAAAATTTAAAATCTATATATTTTTTAGGAACCACTTCACTTTTAAAGTGCATGGGGAGGTGGGTTCAAATGTAAAATAATTACAATCAAAACATTAAAAGTTGCTTGTGTCCCTGGAATAGATGATGGACACAATGTCACATTTGCAGAGCCTATAAGGGGCCGGAAACGCAGTCAAAAGCGACTCAAGTAATTCATGTAGGGTTTGTTATGGCAATTTTTTATACTTTGCTTTGATATCATTCAATTTATAAATCTTTGTAAACTTAATAGTTTTATCTGACATAGAGATGTCTTTGTGTTAAGTTTTGCTTGTTACAGACAACATAGGAAACTGGACAGAAGTTTCAAGGACTTCTGCAGAATCAATGATTTATGACTATTATTCCTAATTAAAATAATTTCTTTCCCCAGTTAAAATATCTTCTTCCCCCAGTTAAAATATCTTCTTCCTTAGGTAATGTGAAGCCATACCCATTTTCAGATCTTCGTAGTTGTAATAAATACTTGTAACTGTGCATCTGAGATCAGACAAGCCTATACAATAAGGCTAAGTACATATTTGCGTTCGGCAGCCCTGGGTAGGGCTGCATACTTTTTCCCTTCATATCCGCACAACTGCGCATGCGTCCTGCGTACCTATCTTTAACATTGGATACGCAGGGTCATGCATTTTTCTGTGGATGCGTCCGTGTAAGTCGTTTTGATGTGCCCGCCGACCGCATGGGAATATGTTCGGCGGAACGTCAAAACGATGCACTTGGATGCATCTGGACACTGCGGCTCTACACGGAGTCAAACACGCAGCGTTTCCTGACCGTGGAAACACACCCTTAAGCTTTCCATTCAGGTTTCCACATCATTAGATGGTGCCAAACGCAGGATTGCCACAACTAGATCTCCTTTGGATCCGACTGTAAGGATCTCTCTATCGGAAACACTGAATAAGCAACGGTGAGTAGCCCATTGTGTTACTAAAAATATAGTGTTACCTTGAGGGCTCCAGGATGGGTAATTAGTGGTCCAAACAAGATAATCACTGTTGAACCTTTGCAGGTGTTTAAATTTTGTAGGTATGATTTGTGGTTTATTATAAGTTTCAACGTGTCTTTAGATGTATAACAATGCTTGAATAAAATTAGATGAAGTGACGAGTATAATATTTTAGGAGTTGAAGCATTGTTATATGTTGCCTTTGCTGTCTAAATGACTAAGTCTGGAATGATATTTGTGAGATATGGGAAAATGATACCTAATTGATATCATTTTGATATCTGATAGAATTCCCTTTCAGGTACAGTTTGGCCCAAAATACTTGTTTCAAACTCAGCCCCCACCTAAAGGTCACAGACCCTGGAAACTAGGTTTGAAGAGAATCCTCTCTTGGTTAGAAGCTCCCTTTCAAAATTCCAGGCCGTCATATGCAAGTTCTTTACTTGTGGATGATTTGCAGGCCCCTGATGTAGCAGGTTCGGAATATTTGGAAGAACCCAAGGGTCTGTTATGGACATTATCCATAGCCACGGAAACCATGCTGTTTTTGGCCAAAAGGAAGCTGTCATGATGACTCTCGCTCCGTCCTCCCGAATCTTCCTTAACACTAAGGGAATTAGCGCTATTGGGGAAAAAGCATAGGCTAGAGGAAAATCCCAGGGAATTGAGAAAGCGTCTAGGGTCACTGGGCTCCCCACGGGTCGATCGAACAGAAGGCACGAGTTTTCCGGTTTTGGCTGTTTGCAAATAAATCTATTCCTGGGAGACCCCACAGCTCTACTATGTGGTTGAATACCGCCTGGTTCAATTCCCACTCTCCCTGCTTCAGCTGTGTTCAGGTTAAAAAAATCTGCAGTTCGATTTTCCGTCGCTTTGATGTGAAGGGCTGACAGTGACGACAGATTGGCCTCTGCTAACAATAGGATGGAGTTTGCCACCTCCATCAATACCCGAGATCTCGTGCCCCCCTGGTGATTCAAGTATGCTACCACTACCCTGTTGTCCAAGAGCACCCTAACGTGGTGGGAATGGAGGGAGTGTAGGAAGTGGTTGAGCACACATTTCACTGCCAGCAGTTCTTCCAGGTTGAGGAACCAAGTTTTTCCTTCCTCCGACCACAGCATTTGAGCAATCTGATTGTCTAAATGAGCCCCCCAACCCCAAGGACTCGCATCTGTAGTCAGAGTTATAGATGTTGGCCATACCCATGGAACACCTCTGGTTAGATTGTCTGGATCCACCCACCAAGCTAGGGAACGTATTGTTTGTAAGGAGATTTTTAAGCGCTTTTCTAAATCCCCCTTTAAGCAAGATTCTGCTTCTAGTATCTTCCACTGGAGATCTCTGGTGTGACTCTGGGCCCATTGGACCGCTGGAAGACAGGCTGTCATCAATCCCAGTATGGACATCGCTTTGCGCAGAGTGACGACTGGGGACCGCCTCCGAGTTATAATGGTCGCCATCTTCCTCACTGGAACTTAACTCCGCGGATCTTTGTATGGATTTACGCTTTCTTTTTACACTTTTAAACACTTTTTAACGCATCCTCCACCTGGGTTTTAATCAACTTTTTAGGTCAGATGCGAATCTTGGGGACTCATCGCAAATGGTATTCTCTATGCATATAGCACAGAGCTTTTTTACCCACGTAGCGGGTAGTCCTACAGAGCAGATAGGACATACTCTGTGCCTGGTTTTCGCTGTACACTTCTTCCCCTAAGAAGACACAATAAACCCCATTTAGAAGATGAACATTCAAGGAGGTCACTTACCCTCCTAATGTAAGGGGGATACCCGTTCTGGCGTAGGAGTTGCTTCCTCGACTTGAATCGCTGTTGGTCTTCCAGATCCACCCAAGCCTCTGCTATGCTGGGATCCTGAGCTGCGATGCTGGGAAGAGGTGTATTGCTGCTGTCGCCGCTGCTGCTGATGGCGCTGATGCTGCTGGCGCTTTTCTGAAGGGGACTGCAGAATTTATTCTGCCGGTTGCTAATTCTCACTCATGACGAGACTATTTTGAGCACCGGCCATGTAATTTTGCGGCTTTTTTATCCATAAGCGGGCGGCGCGCCGCTGCATCAATTACCCAGAGATGACGTGTGCCGCCCTGGAAAAGACCCCTACGCCTGCGCACTCTGGGACTCCCCGAGATGCTTTGCGGGCAGAGCACACGTTCAGTTTACCGGCACCCGGCCTCTAGGAGGGAGCGTAGGAGGCGCCGCTGCTAATGCCCCCATGTTGCGGCGCTCCTGTGGGTGACCCATCACCACCTTCCAGGCCAAAAGGTGGACCAGCGGTATAATACCAGGCGACAGCTGCCACCTATTACCGGTCATGTAGATTTTTTAGGGCGAGGCAGACTGGTTCCTGCTTCACTACCTCTCCCATGCGCACGCACAGGGCCCACTGACCCCGGAATCGTGGCCTTCGGGGAAAAGAATTCACTGTCCGAGGCAGGGCCCCCCGCTGCCTGAAACCGAACCGATGGACCCCCGGCATCACACGACGATCAGGTATGATGTAGGTTCCCAGTCAGGGACAGGAAACCGAACTGATGTGGGAGAGGGGTACCGCCTTTTTTACCTGTAGGTTTCCTGTCCCTGAGGGCGGATCCCCCTCTCTGTGGTGTCGTCATGGGGAAAGAGAAAATAAAAGGGATTAAAGATGAAAATAAACTTACAGTTCTTTTATATCATGGCTGACTATGCAGCTGGGAGGAGGGAAGCATATGTCCCAATGCATCACAGAGTGTCTCTCAGCTAGTTCCCTGGACAAAGACTAGTGAAAAATGAGCTCCCACTCACTTATACCAATTGGTCGTGACATTACTGAGTGGGCAGAGCTATGGACTCCACTCCCCTTTCCAAAGAGACTCAAAACTTTAATAAAACTCATATTAGTCCTAGCGTACACTGGGAACCTCAGAGTGACGACAAACATATTGCATGTCTTCACATCAGGTTAGCTTCCATTTCAGTCTACACATGGGGTAGCTGGGTGACTCGGTAAGTAATCAGTTTCTCCGTTTCTGCTAGGCGCTGCGCTTAGAAAACGCACTGGTGTGTAGCCCTATTGTTGAACATCACAAATATGTAACTTTCATATCTCTGTCACCAGCTGGGGTTGAATTATTCATCATGAATAACTTTCGCACATCACAAAGGGCATGCCTGCAAACAAAAGAACTAGTTTTCTGCTAACCCCCACATACTTGAGGGAGGGTGAACAGAGTGACACACTGGAGTTTCACGTTGCAGCTGTATTGTCAGCATGAAGAGCTGGGAGGAAGGGGGGGGGGGTCAGAAAGCCCACAGCGTGTTTCTGTACTCAGCTCTAATGGATGTAGCAGAGCTCAGTGTGCGTGATACATACATATCCCCAGCCTGGACTGGTGATGTATATTGCCCCTCACTGGGAGCTCTTTAATAACTCATACCTATAAGGGAAGCCTCTTCGGCGACTATTTGCCCTCGGTGCAGTTCCCTGACTGACTTGGGTAAGTGGTGGTGCCAGAGAGCCGATCCCTGCTGGGTCATTCACTCCCTCCCCCAGAGTTGAGTGAAACTGACACACCCCTCACACTGTACGATCCATCACAATATTGTGGTAAACTATGTCGATCCTTGGATGTTGGACTGAAGGATTTTTGAGTGGCCAATAAGGGCACTGTGCCAGCGACTGTGACTGAGGTATTGTGAACTAGTTCTGTTGAATCATCGTCCTTGGTGACTGTGCTGTGTGAACTCAAGAGAGGAAACGTCATGATAGGAGTAGTAGTCCTTTATCTAGCTAGTATATTCAGACCTAGGTAATCACACCTCTTTTGTGCTAGATGTAATATGTTTGAGTCAGAGGAGGTGGAGAAAGGTTTTGTAGGAAAATAACTTATTCTCCCGTGACATGTTATTTTGACTACTGGAAGTAATTTCAATAACTATTGGTAGTATAGTTTTTGGATTGTTATTGTGTTGGCTATGTATCAAAGATGTACGGACACACAGGGCTGGTTACTTGATGTTGATATTTCCTAGAAATTATTCTCTTGTGAAAACAGTGGTTCTGTGAGCTGAAATCTTTCACTTGCTAGCAAATTGATGCCGGGAGAAGAATAAAGTCTTCCATGGTTAAGACTCTATGAGACCATTCAGTTCTTCGGATAACTGTGGGCATTGAAGTAGCAGTCATGAGGACTGCCAACTGCAAGGAAATATTCAACCTCAGAGGTACCACCCTTGTCCATACATGTGATATATTGGAAAGACTAAGAAGTAATGGAAAAAGGGTGTTTGCAATTGGGAATGTGCAAATTGCCTCTTCTGAGAAAAAGAGGACTTAAACTCTATAGCGCCACCTGTTGGAAGTAGCGATCCTACAAGTCACAATCAACCCTTTAACGAGTCGTGCAATATGACTTAGGATAAAAGCCAAATCAGTATCTCAATGCGCAGACACGGTGTTTCAGGCTGTTGGCCCTTGTCAGTGCGAAGCATGAGAACGGATTTGGCTAGGTGAGGGGCTCTGGATTGGGGTCTAAGGGGTAACATTTCTTCTTATGGAATTGGGAAGTGTGACGACATAGCATTTTATCTTCATTAACCAGACAACTATTTTCATCAAGCCAGAAAGAATATACATATCTATATGATGACTTTTGAATTTGTTTGTTTCTTTCTGGTTGGTCAAGAAAACAGACTTTTGCTTGCGTAAGCCTGTAATATTGTTTTGGAAGTTGACATTTGCTCTAATATACTGTGCTCTTATCCTGGATGACTAGTGATGTTTGCTGATATGCTAATGACACATTGTCCCTGTCTAAGGGGTACTTCCATATGTTTGTCTGTCTGTCTGTCTAGAACGGAAATCCCGCATCGCTGATTGGTTGCGGCCGCCTGGCCGCGACCAATCAGACAGGCTTAGTCCAGCAGCGAATTGACCCCTCCCTACTGTCCTCAAGTCAGTGCCCCCCTCCCTACTCCCCTCCAGCCAGTGCCAGGGTGTTGCCCCATCCAGGACCAATTTTTTACTATTGATGCTGGCTATGCAGCATCAATAGTAAAAAGATATAATGTTAAAAATAATAAACAAAAATTAAAATTTGTGCTATTCTCACATTTCGCCGTCCGATGTGCGCGATGCTGCCGCCAGCTTCCGTTCCCAGTGATGCATTGCGAAATTACCGCTAAGTCATCTGGGTAATTTCGCAATGCATCACTGGGAACGGAAGCTGGCGGCAGCATCGTGCACATCAGGACAGCTTCAGTGGACGCCGGAGGGTGAGTATATAACTTTTTTTTTTTTTTTTTTTTTAGAAATATTGATCAGATAATGGACACAGAATGGTCAGATTTTGGCAAGACAAAAGTTTTGGTCGCCTGGTCATATAATGCACCCAATCCTAGTTTTCATCCTCACATGTGCTCAGTAAATGATCAGTTAATTAGTGTGTGTGTGTGTATAAAAAAAAACAGCACCCCAGACCTGCACTTGAACTGCAACTTGAGCTCTGACAGCATGCCAAAAATCCACCCTGCGACCAAAGCCTTGATTATCAAGAGGCTGAAGACCAGATCCACTGCAGAGGTGGCTGGCACCTTTCATGTGTCTCAGCGTCAAGTACAAAGAATTAAAAAAAGATTTGAAGAGACTGGAGATGTGTTTGACAAGCCCAGGTCCGGCAGACCCCGCAAGATAACTGCTCAGGAGGAAAGTTTGTTGATTAGAAAATCCAAAGCAAGCCCCTCTTCCACTGCAGCAGAGCTCCAACAGGCCTGGTCACCTCAAATTCCTGTGTCAACTAGAACAGTTTGTAGGATTCTGTCTCGAAATGGCCTCCATGGTCGAATCAGTGCCCAGAAGCCAGCACTAAACAAAAGGCAAATAAAAATCCGTGTGGCATTTGCAAAGTCCCACAGCCTGCTAAACAGATGGACGCTGAAAAAGTGGCAGAAGATGGATTTCTCTGATGAATCTTCAGTAGAATTACGCCACAGCCACCGCAAATACTGCAGGATACCTACTGGAGCACATATGGATCCAAAATACACCCAGAAAACAGTTAAATTTGGTGGTGGAAAGATCATGGTCTGGGAATACATTCAGTATGGGGGTGTGCAAATTTTCAAGGTGGAAGGCAATATCAATAGCCTAAAATATCAAGAAGCATTAGCTACCTCTAATATTCCAAATCATAAAAGGGGTCAAATTCTGCAGCAGGATGGTGCTCCATCTCATACATCCATCTCTACAACAAAGTTCCTCCAGGCAAAAAAGATCAAGGTGCTCAAGGACTGGTCAGCCCAGTCACCAGACATGAACATCATTGAGCATGTTTGGGGTAAGATGCAAGAGGAAGCTTGGAAGACAAAACCAAAGAATCTAGATGAACTCTGGGAGGCATGCAAGACTGCATTCTTTGCTATTCCTGATGACTTCATTAATAAATTGTATGAATCATTGTTAAACCGCATGGATGCAGTCCTTCAAGCTCAGGGAAGTCACACAAAATATTAAATATGACTAATAGCACCACAACTTCATTCACCAATGTTATGCAACATAGATTTGTATTAAGGTAATTATTTGTTTGAATATCACATTACTTTCTGTGGGCGACAAAACTTTTGTCTTGCCAAAATCTGACCATTCTGTGTCCATTAACTGATCAATATTTCTGCATTGATGTCAATTTATTTTCTTAACCTAAACCACATTTCGGAGGGTTTCAGCTTTCAAAAGAATAATTTATACAACCAATGGATGAATTTAACATCAGGTTATAAGCTTTTATTTACATAACATGGATAAGCGACATAACTTCTGTCAGGGAGTGTATACTACGTGGCTGTGCTATATACTACGTGCCTGTGCTATATATTACATGGCTGGCTGTGTTATATACTACGTGGCTGACTGTGTTATATACTACGTGGCTGTGCTAAGCGTGACGTACATACATACATACATACATACATACATACATACATATTCTAGAATACCCGATGCGTTAGAAACGGGCCACCATCTAGTAGATTAAATAATCAAAGAATGTGAGTTGATCTTATCAGCATTACCTGTAAATATTGAATGAAGGACACTTGTTAATCATAAAAATAGGATATATGCATCTGTGCGAGAGACATGGATTCAGCAAAGACATCAAAACATCCAAATGGACCAAAGACAGGACAGCAGCCAAGACATCATGGCTCCATCACAAGGGACACAGTTATCATTCTACAGGATGCCAGCTTAGGGGACTTTGGCCCCAACTGGAAGAATACAGATCTGTTTCACTGTCCATCGTGAATCCATGGATACATTTAGAGAAAGTCAGGATTGAGACCCGCTGGTTACCTGGCTCCAAGGAGATGTTCGGTGAAGCCAGGTTGTGACCCTCCAGTCAACTGGCCTTGTACTTGAACGGACTGTCAGCTTCCTAAGCTTATTATTACCTTCTCTCTGTGCATGCCACAGGTGGGGTAGTCAGCCATGGAAGCTGAAGCCAGGTTGTGACCCTCTGATCAACTGGCTTTGCACCTCAATGGACTGTCATCTTCCTAAGCTTGTTGTTACCTTCTCTCTGTGCATGCCACAGGTGGGGTAGCCGGCCCTGGAAGATCTAAAGCACCAGCTGATATTATCCCGGCAAGTCATCGGAAGGGCGAGACTCTAATGTGCATCATAGTGGGGTATTTTGCGGGGACTGTTCTGTGTGTTGTCTGCCTGTTTTGTGGTTCAATAAAGTATTGCCGCACTGCTATACCCTCACCCTGTGTTGTCTTAGTAGCGTTTTGCCCATGTTAAAGAGAGCGGGCGTACAGTGGGACGATCCTTGGTCCACGCAGTTTCTGTTAGCGGACTGGGGCACCCGCTGACCTCCCATGTTTCCACAGGAAGGATTACTGGAATACAGAAAAACATATTTGAGCTGGCTAGGATATGATTAGTATCTCAAGGAGTGAAATAAATCAAAGGAAATGACATAGAACTACGTATGTAATCTAACGCAGAGACCCCGTAGTCTCTGTACTTGATGTAAAACTTGCACTCTTCTTGATCCCCCTGCAGATATTGTGGCCAACAGAAACTCTGTGGGCTTAATTACTGTGTCCTGTGGGTTCCCATGCCATTGATGCCCAAGGTGCCTCATCTCCCCAGGACCATGAGTCATGTACACTTTCTACCTCCTAAAATTAAAATCTAAATTACAAATGACTCAGCCCCTCCGACTGAATCAGCATGATTCAACCTCAATTAAGACCCAGGTTTTAATTTCCCCTGATGTATCTTAATTTGTTGGGGACAGACGTGTTGCAGAAAATTGTAACCTGCATAGAATTCACTCCAAATGGCCCCAAGTTGACTACCCCCTTATACGAAGGCATTCTGTGTACTCTCTTGTCCCTGACACTTCCTACAGCCCTGGACAGTAGATGCTCAAATCCCCATTCCGTACCTGATTCGAGGACATACCCAGCCAGATGTGGGCACGTCACAAACTTAATTTGGGAAAACTACCCAGGTCTCCAACCCCCTATACAAATAAGTAACCTATAATACGGTCGAGAATGCGGTGATACAGGATAAAGTCCGAGATCTCCAGACATTCCCCTTGTAATGGTTTGAGGATAGTTATGGTGCAGCCGCTACTAATACTTTCCTATGACATATTTCACAGCTGTGTCTTCCATGCATATGTGAGTGGTCAGTGTAACATCCCCCCCCCCCTTATGACCTTTGTTAAAGTCTGAACATGTGGTCTGGCCACACACGCACACATCCCCTTTCAGCTGATTGGTGTTAGTCCCAGATATATTCAGAGCCCTGCGTCTGATCAAGACGTAGTCTGCTGCAGGTATCTTCCAAATTCCATCTTTCAAATCACAAATTTTTAATTACACTACTTTGAATTAGATTAGAATTGGACTGGAGTTTGACTATGAGGTAATAGAATCTAAAACAACTACAATGTTTCGGTTTCTTTTCACTTTCACCCCCATAATACTCTAATTTTCCCTACCTCCTGTAATCCCCCCACCTAGTAAGGAACTAGTAATATCCCCCTCCATCCTCCCCAACCATCTCACCTCCTCCTCACAGCTGTTCCTCCACAATCAATCTTTTTTCTCCAGACTCATACGGCCACATCATGTCCTATCCTGCTCCCACCTTCTAACGCTCTGTCTGCTACTTCTCATTGCTGGCAACGTGTCCCCAAATCCTGGACCTCCTCAAAACATCCCCACACTCATTTCAAACACCATGCCACGATCCTCTACACGTTCTTGCAACCTTGATAACCTCATACCCATCCACCCAGGCCCCACTCCCCTGGTCCCCTTACCTGGAGCACTATGGAACGCACGCTCTGTCTGCAATAAACTGCCATTTATCCATGATCTCTTCATCACCAACAAACTCTACTTCCTTGCCATCACTAAAACCTAGCTCACCCCCTCTGACTCAGGCTGCCGTCACACTAGCAGTATTTGGTCAGTATTTTACATCAGTATCTGTAAGCCAAAACCAGGAGAGGAACAATCAGAGGAAAAGTATAATAGAAAAACAAGCACCACTTCTGTATTTATCACCCACTCCTGGTTTTGGCTGAGAAATACTGATGTAAAATACTGACCAAATACTGCTAGTGTGACAGCAGCCTAAGCCTCTCCAGCTGCACTTTCCTACGGCAGACTCCATCTCTCTCACTCCCCTCGCCCCAGTAACAAACGTGGTGGAGTTGGCCTGCTCCTGGTCTGACGCCGGCTCCTTTACCTCAATTCTGCTACCACCCTCTGCTACTCTTCCCTCATTTGAGGTGCACTCCATCCGTATCTACTCCCCCTCCAACCTCCAGCTGGCTGTCATCTACCGCCCCCCAGAACTAGTCATCTCCACCTTTCTTGACCACTTCACCACCTGGCTACTTCACTTCCTCTCTGCTGACATTCCCACTATCATCATGGGCGACTTCAATATCCCCATTTACACTTCCACCTCAGCTGCCTCTAAACTTTTATCGCTCACTGCCTCCTTCAGCCTCACTCAACGGTCCTCTGCGACCACTCACAAAGATGGCCACACGCTGGACCTCATCTTCACCACTTCTGTTCCCTTACTAATCTCACTAACTCACCTCTCCCTCTTTCTGACCACAACCTACTGACATACTCTTCCCTCTCCTCTCCTAGAGCGCAACCCCCACTCCATAAACTCACTCACCCTCACAGAAATCTCAAGCACCTCAATTTACAATCACTCTCTGAGTTCCTTCTACTTCTTACAGACATAGCTTTCATTCATGACAGATGCTGCTGCCACTTTTCATAACACCACAATAACAGCAACACTTGATTCGGCTGCCCCCCTGACGCATAGCAAAACTCGTACAATCAATAGACAGCCCTGGCTGACCAGCCTAACCAAACAACTAAGACAGGCTTCCAGGGTCGCTGAGTGAAGATGGAAACGATCCCGCTCTACCGAGCACTTCATCGCATACAAGCAGTCCCTACAAGTCCACTCTCACTGCCGCAAAACAAAGTTATTTCTCATCTCTCATATCCTTCCTGTCTCACAACCCTAAACAGCATTTCAACACTTTCAATTCTCTACTCCGTCCCCCAGCATCTCCTCCCTCTCCACTCATTACTGCTAAAGAATTTGCCTCCTTCTTTAAGCAGAAGATCGATATGATCAGAGAAAGTTTTGGCCCGCCGCCCCCAATGCCCCTCTTAGCTGCTCAGCCCTGTTCCTCCAAAACCAGCTACTCCACCATGACAGAAGATCAGCTCTCCACCCTCCTGTCAAGATCACACCTCACCACTTGCACGCTTGACCCACTCCCATCCCACCTCATCCCTAACTTCGCCACAGTCTTCACCCTAACTAACACACCTCTTCAACATATCTTACAAATGGTGTCTTTCCCTCATCCTTCAAACATGCCTCAATCACATCCATCCATAAAAAGCCCTCCCTCGACGCATCCTCTGTGTCTAGCTATTGCCCGATATCTCTTCTCCCTTATGCCTCAAAACTACTGGAACAGCATGTCAATCTTGAACGGTCATCCCACCTCTCCTCCTGCTCCCTCTTTGACCGGTTACAATCTGGCTTCCGAATGCATCACTCAACTGAAACTGCCTTTACCAATGTCACCAATGACCTACTATCCGCCAAGAGCAAGCGACACTGTGCTGTCCTCCTTCTCCTGGACCCATCTTCTGCCTTTGACACTGTGGACCATTCTCCTTGGCCTCACAGACTTGGCCCTATCCTGGATCTCGTCATATCTAACAAACCGAACATTCAGTGTCTCCCTCTCCTACACCACCTCCTCACCTCACCACTCATCGGTGTTCCTCAAGGCTCAGTTCTAGGACCCCTACTCTTCTCCATCTACACCTGCGGCCTGGGACAGCTCATAGGATCCCACGGTTTACAGTATCATCTCTACGCCGATGACATGCAGATCTACCTATCCGGACCTAACCTCACCTCCTTACTCACCAAAATCACAATGTCTGTCTGCTATCTCAGCCTTCTTTTCTGCTCGCTTTCTAAAACTGAACATGGACAAAACAGAATTCATCATCTTTCCCGATCTTACTCAAACCCTCCACCAGACCTATCCATCAATGTCAATGGCTGCTCACTTTCTCAAGTCCCACACACACGGTGCCTCGGGGTGATCCTCAACTCTGCCCTCTTTCAAGCCACATATCCAAGCCCTTACCTCCTCCTGCCGACTCAAATTCAAAAATATTTCCCGAATCCGCGTATTCCTTGACCATGACACCACAAAAACACTAGTGCACGCCCTTATCTCCCGCCTTGACTACTGCAACCTCTTACTCTCTGGCCTCCCCTCTAGCACCACTCCAATAAATCCTACACTCTGCTGCCCGACTAATCTACCTGTCTCCCAGCTATTCCCCAGCCTCTCCCCTATGCCAAGCCCTTCACTTGCTTCCTATCATTCAGAGACTCCAGTTCAAAACCCTTACTATGACATACAAAGCCATCCAAAACCCGTCTCCTCCATACATCTGTCACATGGTCTCCCAGTACTTACCTACACGCAACCTTCGATCCTCTCAAGATCTCCTTCTCTACTCCCCTCTTATCTCTTCTTCCCACAACCGCATCCAATAGTTCTCCCGTGCTTCCCCCATACTCTGGAACTTTCTACCCCAACACATTAGACTCTCGCCTACTACGAAAACCTTCAAAAAGAACCTGAAGACCCACCTCTTCCGACAAGCCTACAGCCTGCAGTGATCCTCAACATACTGAACCGCGGCACAACCAGCTCTACCCTCTCCTAGTGTATCCTCACCCATCCCATGTAGACTGTGAGCCCTCGCGGGCATGGTTCTCTCTTCTTCTGTAGCGGATAGTGCCTTGTTTTTTCTCATGGTTATTGTACTTGTCTATACTTGCCCCCTTTTCAGTTGTAAAACGCCATAGAATAAATGGCACTATAAAAATGTATAATATTAACAATCCTATCATTCAATGTACACCATTGATAAAGCTGACTGAGGCATATTAAAACATAATCCTAAGCCTCCCCCCAACATGTTTCACTATATAAACTAGCATCAGGGGATTGAGGCTATACTGAACCAGCAAATGGGTTACCAGACCTTTTAAAGGTCTGTAAATACTCATGAATTCAGCAAACAGCTAATCTAGCGGTGTCCAATGACCTATAACAACTCATGCAAATTTTAACAATTTATATTCTGTTAGTAGTATGAATAAAAGTTAAATTTGATGGTCTTTAGTTAGATTTTTTTTGCCTAACGCAATTTGTATATGTTTTAAAAGGTAGCACATGACTTTGGCGCTATTTAGCAGAGCTGTAATTTTCTGGCACTTGCTGGCAAACCTATCAGGCTTTACAGCAGCTACTCACAGCACTCACCCTTCCCTGAAAGGCAGCCATCGGCGTGGACACATTGGATCAATACTGGCAAACATGTGGAACCTTTAGGCTATGGGTACACGTTGCGGATTTGTTGCGGATCCGAAGCGTTTTTTCTGCGCAGAATTGCACCAAATCAGCAAAGGAGTGCTCAAGCAATGTTAATCATTGAGAATCCAGAATTGGTGTGCACATGCTGCAGAAAATTCCGCACTCATTCGTGGCGTTTTATTTTCCACAACACGTCAATTCTTTTTACGGATCTGCAGCGTTTCTGAACCCATTGACTTAATTTGAGTCAGTCAAATCCGCAGCTAAACTGCAGGTGTAAAAAGGTCTGTGGATTTGCGTGCCAAAAACGCTGCAGAAAGGAAGCAGGATGAGTGTGTGGGTGGAGACTGTGTGGGGGCGGGAACTGTGGGTGGAGGAGACTGTGGGGCGGAGACTGTGGGTAATCCTCCTGCAGTGTATCACTGCGCCGCCATGAGAGCTCACCGGAGTTCATCAGCTGATCAGCTCTGGTTCTAACTTGCGGCACCTCTGCGAGAGAAAATTCTCACGCAGCGGTGCCATAAGTGAGAGCACAAACTCTGGTGAACTCTCAGCTCCGGTCAGTGTATCACCGGAGGCCAGGTAGAGCGGTCACATCTCCTGATGTGATCGTTCTACAAGTGAGATTGTCTTGAAACACTCGGTAAATGGACTACGGCGGACAGGGAGTAATTATGTTGGTTTATTATTTTATTTTTATTGCAGGACATCGAGGGATTTGGGGATTAAGCGATAAAGTAAATATGGCAAATTAAGATTCAATAAAGGAGTCTGTGTGATTATTTCAACTAAAAGACTTTATTCTGGCTGTGTATTTATTTACCATATAACTATAGCATTAGTAATGGATAGGTGTCTTATTGAGGCTCCTCCATTACTAAGCCGTGGGATTGATATCACCGGACAATACCAATGTGACATCAACCCCACAAATATTACCCCACTTGCCACCACTACAAGGCAAGTGAGAAGAGTGAGGCTAAGTGCCAGAATTGGCGCATCTAAAAGATGCGCCATTTCTGGGGCGGCAGAGAGCGGATGTTTTTAACCTGGGGGGTGTCAATATACAGTACAGACCAAAAGTTTGGACACCTTCTCATTTAAAGATTTTTCTGTATTTTCATGGCTATGAAAATTGTACATTCACACTGAAGGCATCAAAACTATGAATTAACACGTGGAATTATATACTTAACAAACAAGTGTGAAACTACTGAAATTATGTTTTATATTCTAGGTTCTTCAAAGTAGCCACCTTTTGCTTTGATGACTGCTTGCACACTGTTGGCATTGTCTCGATGAGCTTCAAGAGGTAGTCACCAGGAATGGTCTTCACTTCACAGGTGTGCCCTGTCAGGTTTAATAAGTGGGATTTCTTGCCTCATAAATGGGGTTGGGACCATTAGTTGTGTTGAGCAGAAGTCTGGTGGATACACAGCTGATAGATCTACTGAATAAACTGTTAAAATTTTTAATATGGCAAGAAAAAAGCAGCTAAGTAAAGAAAAACGAGTGGCCATCATTACTTTAAGAACTGAAGGTCAGTCAGTCAGAAAAATTGGGAAAACTTTTAAAGTGTCACCAAGTGCAGTGGCAAAACCCATCAAGCGCTATACAGAAACTGGCTTACATGAGGACCGCCCCAGGAAAGGAAGACCAAGACTCACCTCTGCTTCTGAGGATAAGTTTATCCAAGTCACCAGCCTCAGAAATCGCAGGTTAACAGCAGCTCAGATTAGAGACCAGTTCAATGCGACACAGAGTTCTAGCAGCAGACACATCTCTACAACAACTGTTAAGAGGAGACTTTGTGCAGCAGACCTAAATGGTAAAATAGCTGCTAGGAAACCACTGCTAAGGACAGGCAACAAGCAGAAGAGACTTATTTGGGCTAAAGAACACAAGGAATGGACATTAGACCAGTGGAAATCTGTGCTTTGGTCTGATGAGTCCAAATTTGAGATCTTTGGTTCCAACCACCGTGTCTTTGTGCGAAGCAGAAAAGGTGAACGGATGGGCTCTGCATGCCGGGTTCCCACCGTGAAGCATGGAGGAGGAGGTGTGAGTGTGGGGGTGCTTTGCTGGTGACACTGTTGAGGATTTATTCAAAATTGAAGGCATACTGAACCAGCATGGCTACCACAGCATCTTGCAGCGGCATGCTATTCCATCCGGTTTGCGTTTTGTTGGACCATCATTTATTTTTCAACAGGACAAGGACCCCAAACACACCTCCAGGCTGTGCAAGGGCTATCTGACCAAGAAGGAGAGTGATGGGGTGCTACGCCAGATGACCTGGCCTCCAATTACCAGACCTGAACCAAATAGAGATGGTTTGGGGTGAGCTGGACCGCAGAGTGAAGGCAAAAGGGCCAACAAGTGCTAAGCATCTCTGGGAACTCCTTCAAGATTGTTCGAAGACCATTTCCGGTGACTACCTCTTGAAGCTCATCAAGAGAATGCCAAAAGTGTGAAAGCAGTCATCAAAGCAAAAGGTGGCTACTTTGAAGAACCTAGAATATAAGACATAATTTCAGTTGTTTCACACTTTTTTGTTAAGTATATAATTCCACATGTGTTAATTCATAGTTTTGATGCCTTCAGTGTGAATTTACGGAGACACTTGAGTAACGAGCATACTTGCTCATCACTAGTCAATACACATCTAGATAAGTTCCCTAAGGGGTCTAGTTTCCAAAATATTGTCACTTGTTGGGGGTTTCCACTTTTTAGGCACAAAAAGAACCGTGCTCCCAACATAGCCAGAACCAAAACCATCACAGCAGAGAATATTTTAGAATATATATATTTATTTATTTAGTGGCGATTATAGAACCATAAAAATATACAAAAATAAAATCAAGATTATTTAATATGTATGTACTTAAAATATTTGTGCACATATCAAATTATACGTTACATATGGCAGGTCCAATTTATATTATATACCCATAAGGACTCACTACATATCATGAAAAAACATTACTTTGCACATAAACAAAAAGTGCTGTTAATAAAAGCAAGAGAGAATTTTTATAAAAACGTGCATACTATGTTCTTATAACCGTATTCAATTTGGTGTAAGGAAGGACAATGCAAGTGCATACTGTGCACAAAGTGCAAACTATAAGGTGCTATGTGTAGATACTATCCGGAGTCTTACTTCTAAAAGGTAAAGGAGTTGTTCCAAGGACCGCCGAGAATTTGATATAGTGCACCCCGAAGCGCGATTCGGACGCACTGTTCCCTGACAAAGGGTTAAGGAAAATTGTAATCACCTTCTTTAAAAAGGAACCCGTCTCAGCAGGTTTTCCCAATATAGTGCAGCCTTCACCTTTAAAGCCTCAGTTACAGCATTCTACTATGCTGTGTACAGTGAGGTCCAAATTATTGAGAAAATTGGATTTAATCGTCATAAAGATGTAAATTTTTTTGCTTTTCAAATAAACTCATGGATGGTATTGTGTGTTGGAGCTCTTTCGATCGCTGAAATCAATGTCAAAACACCTGTGAAATACAATAGAGAAAAAAACACTGGCACCACCACTAGGGTGAAAACTGCTGTTCGGATGAAAGCAGGCCCCTGTAGACTGTCTCAGATTAAATTAATCCTAAAAAGGCTAAAAATGGATACACTGACCATAATTAACAGACAAGTAAATAATAATATTGGTTTCCCCAATTGCACACCCCTATTAGGCACTGATAAATTCCCCACTGGTGTGGTAAGGGCGCACTGGAACCAACTTTTGTACTTCACTTCCGTTTCGAGCATCCTGACCACCAGGTCACTGACTTCCTCTTCAGTATGTTGTCACACACCCTGGACTCCCGTCTCTAAAATCCAAACTCAATGAGCCGCACGCTAACAATGGAGGGAGCGAGGTCCACCTGCATCAAGATTTTTCCTGAACTCTTGAATAGAGATGGGTGGACACCTGGATGTTCGTGTCCGGCAGGTTCGGCCGAAGAGTCACAAAACTTATGGTGTACAGCCTCTGACCTCAACACTATTGAGAACATTTAGAATATCCTGCCGCAAAAGATCTATGAGGGTGGGAGGCCATTCACATCAAAACAGCAGCTCTGGGAAGCTATTCTGACTTCATGCAAAGAAATACAAGCAGAAACTCTCCAAAAACCCACAAGTTCAATGGATGCAAGAATTATGAGGGTGATATCAAAGAACGGGTCCTATGTTAACATTTAACTTGGCCTGTTGGGATGTTTTTAACTGAAAAACTTTTGATTTCAGTAAATGAGATCTTATTGCTGCAAATTCCAAAAAATGACGGTTTTCAGTTATTTACAACCTATAAAATGTTTGGGTACTTTGTTGTGCATAATTTAGAACAGTGCATAAAAAAATGTAGCTTTCAAAAGAAAATACTGTTTCCATTGGGAGGTTTGTCCAATAAAATCCGATTTATACTCTTAATGGTTGATGATGATTTGAACATTATAGTGACTCATTTGCATTGACCGTTTGGAGAAAAATGGCAGTTGACCAATAATTAAGAATGTGGTGTAAGTCCTCTAATTAACTCTGCAGATCCCAAAAATGACCTTTTATTAAACCCCCAAACGGTACAGTCTGTTCCGATGAGCGTCTCTGGTCTTGATCTGAGGCCTCCTCTCTTCCTACAATCGCATTTGTCCAACTTGCTTCATGTGGATGTTGCGTCCTAAATCATCCACACAGGTTCTCCCAATCATGCCCCTGCCCAACCGCATCTAGCTGTCTTGCCGAGGCAGTGCGCATGCGCAGACTTTACCCCTGCGTAACATTACTGTGTGGATGACATAGGACACACCATCCACATGAAAATTAGGAGAATGGCAGTTGTGGAAAGAGAGGAGGTGCTGGATCAAGACCAAAAGACACCCACCATACTGGACTGCACTGTTAGTATAATAAAGGGTCTTTTGAGGGGTCTGCAGAGTGGACTGGAGACTTACATACATCATTCCTGAATACTGTAAAAAAGACCTTAAAGGAGATGGCTGTACCCTATATTGGGAAAACCTGGTGACCTTTAAGATGAACTGCAATCATAGTGAAACTATGGCCTGGATTCATTAAAGCTATTACGCCAGATTTCTGGTGCATAACACTTTATAAAGTTGCTAATTTTTGTTTGCGCAACACGGAGTTACAGAAACATTGAGACTTTTGCCGTTTTCACACCAGTTTCAGCCAGCGTGAATATGCCAGCTCGTCTCATTCATAATCAGATGTAGTGTACCTATGCAGCCTCCCCATTCCTGTGCAGCTTGTTGGCTATTGTCATTTTTGCTTTATATGAACCTATGAAATGAGACCAATAGATTTCTTTCTCTGTATCATTGGACCCCTTTTTCGGTGTTCATTTTTTCTGTATTAATTTTTCATTATTTAGTATTAATACGGTTTTATTCTTACAGAACAGACGTATCTTGAAAAAGGCAACAATACACCGAAACGTCGAGTTGTACATGTCTGTATTCTTTTGGGTCTGTCATTTGAAATCATTGATTTTTTGCAACAATAAAATTTGAAAAGGTGAGTGCCAGAAGTTACCACTTTTTTGTAGTGTACGTCACTTTGAAAACACGCCTGATTCATTACGGGGCTTGCATGGTGGGGACATAGGATTCAGGAACGCTCTGCCAATAGCTACCCAAGGGCCACAGTGATAGATGTAGCATTTGTAGTTTACCTTTGATACGCTTACTCTCCAGGCTTTCTAAAACTGGACCTTTTCGTTTTGTAGTTTGCAACAACTGTGTAGAAACAGAAGGACGGCTGTCTTTCACATTGGCTCCTTTAAGTTCTGCAACTTTCTTAAGAAAAACAAAAAATATATTTATAATAAACACTGTTACTTAAAGAATAGCTTGTACAAGAAAAATAGCTTGTTTTAATCACAGAAAATATATTTGTCAAATATTGGGGAACATAGAAACATTGGATAGCCTGCTGCCACCTGGAGGCTTACACTAACATTGCAATTAATTAAAATTGGCTGCTCCCCAGCAGACTATACCCTGTCTGTTAGGAGCCATGCATCCTCAGTTTTGTGAGAATGAAGTAAGAAGAGAAAAGAAAAGAAATCAATGAGCTTCCCACGAAGAAAACTTCATGTTAACCCCTTCACCCCCAAGGCTGGTTTGCACGTTGGGGACCATACAATTTTTACAATTCTGACCACTGTCCCTTTATGAGGTAATAACTCTGCAATGCTTCAATGGATCCTGATTAGTGATGAGACAGCACTAAAATGCTCGGGTGCTCATGGCTCGGGTTGAGCAGATTGGAATACTCGGGTACTCGACCCGAGCAACGAGCACAATGTAAGTCTATGGGAAACCCGAGTATTTTTACTGCGATCCCCCCCGGGGGTCCTTTTAAGGTTGAAAAACGTCTGAAAATGATGAAAGCACTGCTGAAATGACACAGGAACATCATGGGGATCGCCCCTGGAAGTATTCCTGACTCCAAGGTCACAGCTGTAAAGAATGCTGTCAGAGTATCACGCCATTTTTACAGGTGCATAAAAAAAAAATTACAAAACCGAAACCAAAATGGATTTTGCTGGGAAATATGTTAAGGCACATCCTTTCCAGGGTAATGACTTGTATACAAGGCAAAATAATTAACCCCAGACCAATATGTTCCTCCACCACTTGGGCTATGTTCACACGCCGCGTTTTTGATGCGTTTTTCAACTTTAACATTGCTTTCAACCAATACAAATGCATTCACTGGGAAATGTCATTGCAACATTTAACAACCCTAGCTGGCCATGTGGTGTGTGACACATAAGCAGACACATCTTGTTTCATTTATAGAAGGAGGGACTCAAAGTCACAGAGCCTATTTTTACTGGTGCATCAGGTGGCATTAATCTTCTTAAAGGGCCATTATTAATCAGTGGGTCTCCTATACTGTTATTGCCTATGAAATGAGTGGCTGGGCTGCCAACAATTACAACGCACCCCAATACCCCTTTCACGAGAGGTACAGGAGGGCTTCCTGAAAAAATGTTGCATTTTACATTGCGCCTATTTTTTCATGAGGCCTTCAGCAATGTCTCCTCAATGTCCACCACTAGATCACCAGGTTTATCGTATTCTGTGCCGCTACAGGTAGTCCAGTAGTCCAATTTTTGGCAAGGGTGTGTATGATGCACATGGTATATTTTTTTAAATGTATCCCCCTTGGGGAAATGTTTTTCAGCCCATGCACTGCGTGTATGGGCATTACAAGTCTAGGAGACCAGCTCCTTTACATTGGGCCTAGTTTTTATTGAGGCCTTCATCAATGTTTCCTCATTCTCCACCACTAGATCACCATGGTGAGAATGTTATATGCTGCTCCAGCCATTCAGTTTTTGGGGAAGGGTGTCTATGATACTACCTATAAATAATTTTTTTAAACTGTAACCCCTTTGGGGAAATATTTGACAGCCCATGCACTTAATGTATGGGCATTACAAGTCTAGGAGGCATGCTCCTTTAAATTGGGCCTAGTTTTTAATGAGGCCTTTTTCAACCACTCATCATTTTCCACCACTAGATCACCAGGGTTCACGTGTTCCGTGCTGCTGGTGTGTATGATCCCCATTAACCCCTTTACCCCCAAGGGTGGTTTGCACGTTAATGACCAGGCCAATTTTTACAATTCTGACCACTGTCCCTTTATGAGGATATAACTCCGAAACGCTTCAACGGATCCTGGTGATTCTGACATTGTTTTCTCGTGACATATTGTACTTCATGATAGTGGTAAAATTTCTTTGATAGTACCTGCGTTTATTTGTGAAAAAAACGGAAATTTGGCGAAAATTTTGAAAATTTCGCAATTTTCAAACTTTGAATTTTTATGCAATTAAATCACAGAGATATGTCACACAAAATACTTAATAAGTAACATTTCCCACATGTCTCCTTTACATCAGCATAATTTTGGAACCAATTTTTTTTTTTGTTAGGGAGTTATAAGGGTTAAAAGTTGACCAGCAATTTCTCATTTTTACAACACCATTTTTTTTTAGGGACCACGTCTCATTTGAAGTCATTTTGAGGGGTCTATATGATAGAAAATGCCCAAGTGTGACACCATTCTAAAAACTGCACCCCTCAAGGTGCTCAAAACCACATTCAAGAAGTTTATTAACCCTTCAGGTGTTTAATAGGAATTTTTGGAATGTTTAAATAAAAATGAACGTTTAACTTTTTTACACAAAAAATTTACTTCAGCTCCAATTTGTTTTATTTTACCAAGGGTAACAGGAGAAATTGGACCCAAAAAGTTGTTGTCCAATTTGTCCTGAGTACGCTGATACCCCATATGTGGCAGTAAACCACTGTTTGGGCGCATGGGAGAGATCGGAAGGGAAGGAGCGCTATTTGACTTTTCAATGCAAAATTGACAGGAATTGAGATGGGACGCCATGTTGCGTTTGGAGAGCCACTGATGTGCCTAAACATTGAAACCCCCCACAAGTGACACCATTTTGGAAAGTAGACCCCCTAAGGAACTTATCTGGATGTGTGGTGAGCACTTTGACCCACCAAGTGCTTCACAGAAGTTTATAATGCAGAACCGTAAAAATAAAAAATCATATTTTTTCACAAAAATTATACTTTTGCCCCCAATTTTTTATTTTTCCAAGGGTAAGAGAAGAAATTGGACCTCAAAAGTTGTTGTCCAATTTGTCCCGAGTACGCCGATACCCCATATGTGGCAGTAAACCACTGTTTGGGCGCATGGGAGAGCTCGGAAGGGAAGGAGCGCCGTTTGACTTTTCAATGCAAAATTGACAGGAATTGAGATGGGACGCCATGTTGCGTTTGGAGAGCCACTGATGTGCCTAAACATTGAAACCCCCCACAAGTGACACCATTTTGGAAAGTAGACCCCCTAAGGAACTTATCTGGATGTGTGGTGAGCACTTTGACCCACCAAGGGCTTCACAGAAGTTTATAATGCAGAGCCATAAAAATAAAACAAAATTTTTTTCCCACAAAAATTATTTTTTAGCCCCCAGTTTTGTATTTTCCCTAGGGTAACAGGAGAAATTGGACCCCAAAAGTTGTTGTCCAATTTGTCCTGAGTACGCTGATACCCCATATGTGGGGGGGAACCACCGTTTGGGCGCATGGGAGGGTTCGGAAGGGAAGGAGCGCTATTTGGAATGCAGACTTAGATGGAATGGTCTGCAGGCGTCACATTGCGTTTGCAGAGCCCCTAATGTACCTAAACAGTAGAAACCCCCCACAAGTGACACCATTTTGGAAAGTAGACCCCCTAAGGAACTCATCTTGATGTGTTGTGAGAGCTTTGAACCCCCAAGTATTTCACTACAGTTTATAACGCAGAGCCATGCAAATAAAAAATATTTTTTTTTCCACAAAAATTATATTTTAGCCCCCAGTTTTGTATTTTTCCAAGGTTAGCAGGAGAAATTGGACCCTAAATGTTGTTGTCCAATTTGTCCTGAGTACGCCGATACCCGATATGTGGGGGGGAACCACCGTTTGGGCGCATGGGAGGGCTCGGAAGGGAAGGAGCATCATTTGGAATGCAGACTTAGATGGATTGGTCTGCAGGCGTCACATTGCGTTTGCAGAGCCCCTAATGTACCTAAACAGTAGAAACCCCCCACAAGTGACCCCATATTGGAAACTAGACCCCTCAATGAACTTATCTAGATGTGTTGTGAGAACTTTGAACCCCCAAGTGTTTCACTACAGTTTATAACGCAGAGCCGTGAAAATAAAAAATCTTTTTGTTTTCCCACAAAAATTATTTTTTAGCCCCCAGTTTTGTATTTTCCCAAGGGTAACAGGAGAAATTGGTCCACAAAAGTTGTTGTCCAATTTGTCCTGAGTACGCTGATACCCCATATGTTGGGGTAAACCCCTGTTTGGGCACACAGGAGAGCTCGGAAGGGAAGGAGCACTGTTTTACTTTTTCAACGCAGAATTGGCTGGAATTGAGATCGGACGCCATGTCGTGTTTGGAGAGCCCCTGATGTGCCGAAACAGTGGAAACCCCCCAATTATAACTGAAACCCTAATCTAAACACACCCCTAACCCTAATTCCAACGGTAACCCTAACCACACCTCTAACCCTGACACACCCCTAACCCTAATCCCAACCCTATTCCCAACTGTAAATGTAATCTAAACCCTAACCCTAACTTTAGCCCCAACCCTAACTGTAGCCCCAACCCTAGCCCTAACCCTAGCCCTAACCCTAGCCCTAACCCTAACCCTAGCACTAACCCTAGCCCTAACCCTAGCCCTAACCCTAACCCTAACCCTAACCCTAGCCCTAGCCCTAGCCCTAACCCTAGCCCTAACCCTAACCCTAACCCTAGCCCTAACCCTAACCCTAGCCCTAGCCCTAGCCCTAACCCTAGCCCTAACCCTAGCCCTAACCCTAGCCCTAACCCTAGCCCTAACCCTAGCCCTAACCCTAGCCCTAACCCTAGCCCTAGCCCTAACCCTAGCCCTAACCCTAGCCCTAATGGGAAAATGGAAATAAATACATTTTTTTTTATTTTTCCCTAACTAAGGGGGTGATGAAGGGGGGTTTGATTTACTTTTATAGCGAGTTTTTTAGCGGATTTTTATGATTGGCAGCCGTCACACACTGAAAGACCCTTTTTATTGCAAAAAATATTTTTTGCAATACCACATTTTGAGAGCTATAATTTTTCCATATTTTGGTCCACAGAGTCATGTGAGGTCTTGTTTTTTGCGGGACGAGTTGACGTTTTTATTGAAAACATTTTTGGGCACGTGACATTTTTTTATCGCTTTTTATTCCGATTTTTGTGAGGAAGAATGACCAAAAGCCAGCTATTCATGAATTTCTATTGGGGGAGGCGTTTATACCGTTCCGCGTTTGGTAAAATTGATAAATCAGTTTTATTCTTCGGGTCAGTACGATTACAGCGATACCTCATTTATATCATTTTTTTATGGTTTGGTGCTTTTATACGATAAAAACTATTTTACAGAAAAAATAACTATTTTTGCATCGCTTTATTCTCAGGACTATAACTTTTTTATTTTTTTGCTGATGATGCTGTATGGCGGCTCTTTTTTTGCGGGACAATATGACGCTTTCAGCGGTACCATGGTTATTTATATCTGTCCTTTTGATCGCGTGTTATTCCACTTTTTGTTCGGCGGTATGATAATAAAGCGTTGTTTTTTGCCTCTTTTTTTTTTTCTTACGGTGTTTACTGAAGGGGTTAACTAGTGGGACAGTTTTATAGGTCGGGTCGTTACGGACGCGGCGATACTAAATATGTGTACTTTTATTGGTTTTTTTTTTTTTATTTAGATGAAGAAATGTATTTATGGGAATAATATTTTTTTTTTTTTTCATTATTTTGGAATATTTTTTTTTATTTTTTTTTACACATTTGGAAAAATTTTTTTTTACTTTTTTACTTTGTCCCAGGGGGGGACATCACAGATCAGTGATCTGACAGTTTGCACAGCACTCTGTCAGATCACTGATCTGACATGCAGCGCTGCAGCCTTCAAAGTGCCTGCTCTAAGCAGGCTCTGTGAAGCCACCTCCCTCCCTGCAGGACCCGGATCCGCAGCCATCTTGGATCCGGGGCTCGAGCAGGGAGGGAGGTGAGGAGACCCTCGCAGCAACGCGATCACATCGCGTTGCTGCGGGGGGCTCAGGGAAGCCCGCAGGGAGCCCCCTCCCTGCGCGGTGCTTCCCTGCACCGCCGGCACATCGCGATCATCTTTGATCGCGGTGTGCCAGGGGTTAATGTGCCGGGGGCGGTCCGTGACCGCTCCTGGCACATAGTGCCGGATGTCAGCTGCGATAAGCAGCTGACACCCGGCCGCGATCGGCCGCGCTCCCCCCGTGAGCGCGGCCGATCGGCTATGACGTACTATCCCGTCCAGGGTCAGATAAGCCCAGGGCACCTCGACGGGATAGTACGTCTAAGGTCACAGAGGGGTTAAATATTTAAAAAAAAAAAATGTACCCAACATGGGGAAATGTTATTCCGCCCATACACTTAGTGTATGGGCATTACGAGTCTAGGAGACCCGCTCCTTTGTAATGGGATAGTTTTTTTTTTTATGAGGCCCTCCTCCATGTTTCTTCCAAGGGGGATTGGGGTGCGTGCAAATTTGGGTCATGGCGGCCCTTGCACTCAATGCATAAGGAAACAGTATGGCAGGACCAACTGAAGAATGTGAAGTGGGTTTTCTGTGGCCATCCAGTACCTGAGTTCAAATTCTTATTGGGGTGCATATGACTTGGTAGCAGGGCAGTGTTTTCACCAAATAGACAGCCACTGAGATATGGCAGAGACATGAGGGACTTTTTAGATACGGAGTCTGCTCGCCAGTTCCTCAGACATAGTGCTCTCCTAATCACTACAGCGTTTGAAGCCGTAAGTGCAGAGCAGTTCGCCGCATCTAGGGAAGCGTTTACTCGCTAGCCAAGGAAATTTGATTTGCTAGCTCCGCTATGTCAAGAGGAAGGTCACTGTTCTGTTGAGCCTTATGCAGAGAGTCTGCCCAACAAGTCACGGCTTTGGCTACCCAGGTAGCAGTGAAGGAGGGAAAGAGTGCCGAGCCTGAAGCCTCAAAAGCTGAACGGGCGAGACAGTCAACTAGGCGGTCTGTGGGATCTTTGATAGAAGATCCGTCCGGCACGGATAGGATAGTTTTAGAGGACAAACGTGAGACAGGAAGATCCACAGGAGGGGATTCTGTCCATTGTTTGCGGAGATCAGGAGAAAAAGGATATTTGGACTCCAGAGATCTTTGGCCCTGAAAGCGTTTGTCTGGACGCTCCCTATGTCACTGGACTATGTCCTGGAACTCCGGGTGATTGGCAAACACCCTGTGAGTACGTTTGGTCCTTTTGAAAGACACCGAATTATCCGTACTGGAGGTCGCCAGTTCCTCATCAACCTGAAGGGACTGGTTGACGGCCTCAATGAGACTATCTATAGTGCTTTGATAACCTGGCGACTCCAGGTCTAGAGGCCCATCAGACTCAGATTCAGAGTCCTGGTTGGAAGAGGTGCCTGGGGAGTGAGAGCGGACACGCTTCCTAGATGGACGCTTGTGCTTCGAGAGCAGCCCCTGCAGGCTGAAGATTCCGAAGGGGGAGCTTCCTGAATAGGCAGATTAGTGGTTCTGCTCCTGGTTAGATCCTGGGGGGACTCAATAGCTTTAGTCAAAGAAGCCATAGATTGCGAAAGTGACAAAGCCCACTCAGGGGGACTGGTCACCACGGGCTCGTTTACGGCGGGGGGCTCCTGAGCGCATTTAGGGTCACAAGCATTACAGAGCGGAGCAGTATGCCCGCTTTGTAGCGCAGCCTGACAGGAGGTGCAAGAAGTGAAGAACACTGTTTTTGCAGACTTTTTGGGTTTAGGCAGAGACATGATGTCAGTTAACCTCCGTGCAGGGCTGTGGGCTACCTGTGCAGCTAGAAGGCGGAGCACTGTGTGCGGAGTATGAGGGCCTGTATCAGCGTGCAGTGCACCTACCCAGGTCCTGTGGCAGCGCTGCGACCGAGAAGGTGCAGCCGGCAACAAGAAGGTTTCCTCGCATCAAAGATGGCCGCCGAGAGTTTGTGGGGCGCTTCTCGCAGTGTGCGAGAAGCGCTGAACCGGTGGGCGAGCCCTAGCGCATGACGCGCACTGTGGGCGGAACGCGGCCAAGCTGAGGCCGAAGCCGGGGACTAAATTAGTGGTGCCCGGCCGAGCCCGCGGTGCGCTTGGGACCCCCCCACCGCCGCCCCACCGCTGCAAGACTCACCGCTTGTGATCCTCTTCAGGCGAGGTATGAGGGTGGGTGCAGTTAACTTCGATCCGCCGCCCTATTGATGAGGGGGTGGAGAGGGACTGGGAAGCTCCTTGCAGCACCGCTGTTCTTCAGTGGTGGTGCAGAGGGAGGGCGGCCACACTGTACCCATGGAAAGTGCACTTTCCTCTGTGTATCCTAAGGGTTCGCTCCCCTAGGATTTTACAGGCTAGTTCTCGGCCGAACATCCCACGTCGCAGGAGAGGGTACGGGGAGTAAACTCTCCGTGCTCGGCTGTTGATGTTTTGGGGGAGATTGGCCCCCTTAAAAGGGTCTGTCGCCCCCTTCATCCTCTTGCACAAAGTTAAAAATAAAAATAAGAACGTCTGGAAAAAAACGCAGTGTGCCTCCTACGGACACTAAGCAAGAACTGGGATTATCCATAGCCAGTGGGGGGAGTATACTGCAGAGGAGGAACTAACCCTTTTTGTATTTACTTAGTGTCAGCAGCATACACCCACGGTCCTGTATCCCCCAATGTGGCGATGGAGAAATAGTGAATTCATGACGCTGGCTTTTGTGCATCATGAACTCACTATTTCTGACACATGACCTGGTGAGTATAGATCTGCTTTGTATTATACCTCCATCGTCTCTTCAGTCTGTGTCCAATAGATACTGAAGAAGAGACGCAGGATGTAATGACGTCAGCAACCATACCACTGACATCATAAGTGGTTTTGAGAGGAAAGACATAGGAGTCTCGGTACAGGTATCAAAACACGTTTATTAACAACAAACATTAGGAACATTTTAAACATGACTGGTACAGACCCAAACCCAACAGAACAATTTACACAATATCATCTTGCCATGCCACACATCCGATGTCAGAAACAAAGTTGGCAGCAAATTGGTCCCTCATGAGGGCAACTTCAACTGCTGACCGCAGAGGGTGATGCTGGTAATCTGGCAAAGGGTATGCAAATGGTTCATCCAGTTCAATGTTGGGTCGCTCCTTAGGCAAAATTAAATTGTGGAGAACCACACAGGCTTTGAGAACCTCATCGACTATCTCCATTATTAGATTAATGGCTGTCCCAAGAATGCGGCATTTTAAGACAAGAATCCAAAAGGTACACTCAACAGTTCTTCGGGCCCTAGTCAGTCTGTAGTTAAAAATCCTTTTAGTGTGGTTCAAGTCTTGACTGGAATATGGCTTCAGTAGGTTTTCACACATCTGAAAGGCCTCATCCCTAACCATCGCAAATGGCATCAGTGGGCCTTGAGTGTTGGGGAGAGGTCGTGGCAGGGGTAAATTAATTTTTTCCATACATACGTCGGCCCATAACCGAGTTCTTAAAAGTCTGGTAGTCACTGCCACGGCCAAAAGCTCCAATGTCCACGGTGATAAAGCGACAGTCCGCATCTGCTATTGCCATGAGCACTACAGAAAAAGATCTCTTGTAGTTAAAGTACTCCGATCCAGATCTGGGGGGGTTGGTAATCCGTATGTGCTTTCCATCCAGTGCTCCCAAACAGTTGGGGAAATTATACACTCGCCAGAATTTGCCAGCAATTTCCAGCCACATTTCGCGGTGGGTAGGGGGATAAATTCATCCCGGAGAACAGTCCACAAAGACCAGCAGGTGTCCGCAACAATTCCAGGGTGGAAATTCCTAGTCGGTACTGAAAATGGAGCGATGATAGGGTCTCTCCGGGAGCCAGGAATCAGCCAAACAGAGAAAGAAAAATATTAAGAAGCTAAACAGATAAAGAAGGAAAAACATAATCCAAGGCAGAACAATAATAATTATGGCAGGCATTTCTTTAGAATTATTACGTACCTTAATGTGACCAGGAGACATTCCTCTGCAGGAATCGCTCTACAGAGCTGAGGGTCCTGTCTCCGAATGGCTCCATGGACACGACCAAGCAAATCCTGAAAGGTCTCTTGAGACATCCTGGTAAATTCGGAAATTTATCCTGGTTGGCATTGAGCTCGCTATATAGGGTGTGGTAGGCTCCACGGCTATTCTGACTTCAATAATAGGGTGTCTCCAATAACGCCGACGCCATGTTCTTCTCTATTTCTTTGTTGCTCACAAGCAAATGCATAGGCAAGAAACAGCTTTATATTTAAATCCAGGTTGAAATAAAAGCTCTCCATGCGAAGATCAATCGTGACACAGGATACAGGAGCAAAATCTGAAGATTTCAGCTGTCCAACTGTCTATATAAAGAGATCCCATAACACACGCCCACTGTTGTCCCATTAGCGGTGTTTGTTTATCTAGATTTTTCTCCTGTAAAATTTTCCACCATGTGAACAAAAAACGCAAACGCATGCAAATACTGCGTTTTTTCACCGCATGCGTAAGCTGATGAGTCTAAAAAACGCTGCATTTGCACACGTGTGCATGCGGTTTATCTTGCGTTTAAGGTTGTAGAAGATACGTTTCGTATTAAAACGGAAATGTGAAACTAGCCTTAGAGGGTATGTTTTGCTGTTTTCACTTGGTGGTGTACAGAAATCTTGCCCAATCCAGCCCTTGTTCATTTTTATAATTATCAGCCTGCCAGCATTTTCAGTTGACAGGCCGATGCGCTTATCTGTTATAATTTCACCAGCAGCATTAAAAACCCACTCTGATAGAACAGTAGCAGCAGGGCAGGCCAGGACCTCCAAGGAGTAGAAAGCCAGTTATGCCACGTGTCCAGCTTGGATACCCAATAATTAAAAGGCACAGAGGAATCAAGGAGGACGCTGGTACGAATTGCAAGGTACTCCCTCAGCATCTTCCCAAACATTGCACTTCTTTTGACAGCACCCCTTGCCTCTGTGCCGGCACGATGGGAGGGTCTGAGAAAACTGTTCCAGAACTTTGCCACTGTTCCCCTGCCTGAACTGGATTGTATTTCTGTCTCCCTCACTTGGACTCCTTGGTTGTACAACAAACTGACGTCTGCTGCCAGCGTTCCCACATGGGAATTTTTTTTAAGTAATTCCGCTACAAGGGCCCTATGGTACAGCAACATTTTAGTACACCTCTCTGCCTCTGATAGAAGAGATTGAAAGTTCTCCTTCTAGCGTGGGTCTAGAAGTGTCACCAACCAGTAATGAGCATCACCAAAAATTTTCATAATGCGAGGGTCATGTGAAACGCAGCGCAACATTAAGTCAGCCATGCGTGCCAGACTTCAAACAGGCAAGACTTTGGTGTCCTCACCAACAGGACGACTGACCATGCTGTCCTCCTCCTCCTCTCTCTCCCTGTCCTCAGGCCATCCCCGCTGAACAGATAGTATGTTAGCTGTGCTTGTAGTACCGTCTATAGCGCATGTAAGTAATTCCTGTTCTTCCTCCTCCTCCTCATTGCCTACCAATCCACATTGGGAAGACATGAGGCTGGGCTGAGTGTAATCCCCCTGTATGGTTCCTTGTTCCATGTCCTCGTGCTCTGCCTGCAATGCATCCTCTTTAATTGTGAGCAGAGTGGTTTACAGAATGCTGAGAAGTGGGATGGTGACGCTAATTATGGTGTCATCGCCGCTCACCATCTTGGTGCAGTCCTCAAAGTTTAGTAGGATGGTAAATATGTCTGACATCCATGTCCACTCCTGAGGTCTTATGTGTGGAGTCTGAACTGAATATCGACGGCCCTTTTGATGTTGGTAGTCAACAACTGCCCTCTTCTGCTCACAAATCCTTTCCAACATATGCAGTGTAGAGTTCCAATGTGTGGGGACATCACACACCAGTCAGTGAGACGGAAGCTGCAGACGCTGCTGAAGCACAGCAAGGGCGGCTGAAGCTGTAGCTGACTTTTTAAAATGGGCAGACAGACAGCGTACTTTCACTAGCAGATCCGGCAGCTCTGGGTAGCTATTCAGAAAACGTTGAACCACGAGGATAAGCACATGGACCAGGCAAGGTACATGTGTGAGCTCACCTTGCCTCAGAGCCGCCACCAGGTTCCGGCCACTGTCACACACGACCATGCCTGGCTGTAGGTTCAGCGGTGTCATCCAAATATCTGACTGCTCTTTCAGGGCGGTCCACAAATCTTCTGCATTGTGCGGTTTGTCACCTATGCAAATTTGCTTTAGCAGAGCCTGTTGCAGCTTGGCTGAGGCAGTGCTGCAGTGCTTCCAGCTTCTGACTGATGTGTTGAATTCAGAGATGGAGGCGAAGAAGGAGGAGGAGGAGGAGAAGGTGCAGGAGCTGTAGACTGTGGGGGCAATCCTCATTGATGTATGGCTTGCAGTCCTCGGCATGGGGAGGATATGTTCCATCCCAATGTCCAACTGGGTCCTGGCTTCCACTAGGTTAACCCAGTGTGCCGTCAGGGAGATGTACCGTCCCTGCCCACAAGCACTTGTCCACGTGTCCGTGGTTAGGTGGACTTTCATAGTAACAGCATTGTTGAGGGCGCGGGTAATGTTGTGGGACACATGCTGGTGTAATGCGGGGACGGCACACAGCGAGATATAGTGGCGCCTGGGGACAGAGTCCCTTGGGACAGCCGCCGCCATCAGGTTGCAGAAAGCTTCCGTCTCAACGAGTCTAAAAGGCAACATTTCGAGTGCAAGCAGAAGAGAAATGTTAGAATTTAGTACTGTGGCATGTGGGGCGTTGGCTGGGTATTTCCACTTGCGTTCCAATTACTGGGGTATAGACAACTGAAGGCTGTGGTGGGACAAGGATGTGGACGGGCTTGATAATGGTACTGCTTGACTGTGGGTAACAACAGGTGCAGGGCTAGAGGCATCTTCACATGCACAGTGGACTGGGGATTGACTTCTACGCAAAACAGTGGAAGAAGTAGTGGTGTCACCTGCAGACAGTGTTCCTGGAGCCTGGGGTCCAGCCCACAAAGTCGTGTGCTTTGCTGTCATGTGCCTGCTCATGCTGGTGGTGGTCAGGCTGGTAGTTTTGCTACCCTTGCCGATGCGGCCATGGCAGGTGTTTCAAATGACCTGTTTGGGGTTATCGGCAGAGTCTTTAAAAAAATAACCAGACTCTGGAAGATAGAACAGTTGGAATGGTAACTTCCCTCATGCTGGTGTTACAGGCAACGAATGCACGCCTTCTGTCTGTGGCCACCACACTGCTTCTTCCTGCCTGTTGGGGTGATATGCCTCCTTCCCCATGTGTGCTGCTGTCCTTGCTCTGCATGTCCTCCTGCCAGGTTGGGTCAGTCACTATGTTATCCACCACCTCGTCTTCCACACCGGCACCGTGCTCCTCCTCCTGACTTTCTGGCAATTGTGTCTCATTATCGTCCACCTCTTGTGACACTTTCCCACCATCGCCTTCGTGTGACCGTGGCTGGTCAAAGCTTTCGGCATCGCTACATGCAATCTCATCTGGCCCCACTTCAGGTTGACCGGCCGAGAGTCCGGAATCTTGAAAGGGAAAACAAAATGGCTCTTCGGAGTGTCCAAGTGTGGGATCAGTTGTCTCAGGGCACTCGGCATGTTGGGAGGAAGGAGGATCAGGGCAAGGAATATTCGGTCCACACTCACGGCTACTCAGACTTGACCGTGTGGAAGACGTGGTGGTGGTGGCTAAGTGACTGAAAGCATTATCCGCTATTCAACCAAAAGTTTCACACTGCTCTGGCTTTAATAGTGGTGTGCTGCGATCCCCTAGAAACTGGGACAGGAAGGACCAGCGAGAAGATGTGGGTCTTTGTTGTGGCCCACTTTCAGCTTTGGCCACGGCCTCGTCCTCTGCATGCACCATCAGCATCACGTCCACTTCCCTGTCCCTTGCCGATTTTAAATGGACTACTGAACTATTTCAAAAGCTCAACACAAATTTATTTATTTGGATCAAAATTATATCTGATCAGTATGCCTTCAAAGCTATGATTTTTCCACCACAGATATTACAGGTAGCAGACACAGATAACAGACTGTATAATTCTTTTTTCTGTTGTATGTGAAATTTTGAAAAAAAAAAAAAAAAAAGTATAACAAGGCTAGCACACAGAACTATGGTATGTATGCCTGCGAAGCTACGATCTTTCCACCACAGATACAACAGGCCTCAGCCTGACATAACAGACTGAGCTAAATGTGGCCTTGATTTTTTTGAGCACAACTAAATTGTGTCAACAAGTTGGCTATGACACACAAAAAAAAAAAAATTACCTGGCTGTAGTCTGCAGCGTGACAAGGCAAATAAATGTTGAAATAAGGGGGCTATGGATTGCTTTAGAATAAAAGGAGCAGGTATAAGGTAAAGAAAAAAAAATTGCCACAGATAACTGCAGCTAGGTATATATTACATAAGCAGCAGCAGACAGTAATGGAGCTTTTGGAGGTATGCAGTGAGACCTATGTACTCACATACAGTGCCTGCAGGCCTTGCACTGATGTGGAAATGTGCACATAGACTCCCCTGCCTACGTAGCGCTGCAATCTCGGGACCCCAGAATTAGCCCTAAAAAGGACTTGGTTTCTCAAAAGTTGTGGACTGAACGGTTGCAGGCCTACACTAACTATTAAAAGGACGATTGTGACCCTATCTCAGCAGCAGCACTCCCTATACTCGCGAAGTCCGAAGCAGAATGCGGCGAGCAGGGCGGCGCCAGGTCTCGTATAGACCTGATGACGCTGTGCGGCCAGCCAATCACTGTAATACCACAACAAAGATGGTTGCAGCATTACAGTGCATGGCTGACAATCCCTGCACTATCATTGGCACTCTAAAGAGCGCCAGAATTGCAGGGCGGAGACCCAAGCTCCCGCCGAATAAACCCGGAAATGCTCGGTGCTCAAGGAGTACACCGAACATAGTGATACTTAGGCGTGTACCGAGTAGTGGTGAGCACGTTCACTCATCACTAATCCTGATGGTTCTGTTTTTGGGACATATTGTACTTCAAGATAGTGGTTAAATTTATTTGATATCACTTGCGTTTATTTGTGGAAAAAAATGAAATTTGGCAAAACATTTCTAAATTTTGTAATTTTCCATCTTTGAATTTTCATGGCCTTAAATTGCAGAGATATGTCGTACAAAATATTTAAAAAGTAACATTTCCCACATGTCTACATCAGCATAATTTTGGAAACTTTTTTTGTTAGAAAGTTATGAGAGTTAAAAGTTGACCAGCAATTTCTCATTCTTACAACACCATTTCTTTTGTTAGGGACCACATCACATTTGAAGTCACTTTTTTATGATAGAAAATACCCAAAAGTGACACCATTCTAAAAACTGCCCGCCCCTTCCTCCCCCAAGGTGCTCAAAACCACATTCAAGAAGTTTATTAACCCTTCTGGAATTTTTGGAATGTGGAAAGAAACATTTAACTTTTTTCCCAAAAAAATTACTTCAGATACAAATTTTTTTATTTCGACAAGGGTAACAGGAAAAAATGGACCCCAAAATTTGCTGAGCAATTTATCCTGCCGATGCCCTATATGAGGGAGAAAACCACTGTTTGGGCGCACGCCAGAGATCAGAAGGGAAGGAGCCATTTGACTTTTTGAATGGAAAATTTGCTGCAACAATTGGCGGACGCTATGTCGCGTTTGCAGAGCCGCCGATGTGCCTAAACAGTGAAAATCCCCCATAAGTGACACCATTTTGGAAACTAGACCCCTCAGGGAACTTACTAGATGTGTGGCGAGCACTTTGAACTCACAAGTACTTCACAGAAGTTTATAACATTGAGCCATAAAAATACAAGAAAAAAAAAAATCTAATTTTCCCCACAAATGTTTTTAGCACAAAATATTTCATTTTCATAAGGGTAACAGGAGAAATTGCACCACACAGCAACTTCTCCAGAGTACGCAGATACCCCATATGTCGTGGAGCACTATTTTTGTGGCACAGTACAAAGCTCAAAAAGGAAGAGGCGCCATATTGGAGTTCAGATGTTGCTGGAATGGTTTGAGGGTGCCATGTCACATTGGCAGAGACCCTGAAGTACCGGAACAACAGAAACCCCCTCTATGTGAACTCATTTTACAAAGTACTCTCCCCAATGTATTCATCTATTGGTGCAGTGATCATATTGACACCACATGTGCCTCTCAGAATTGTATACAACTGAGTGGTAAAGAAAGAATAAATTACATTTTTACCACTAAAATGTTGTTTCAGCACCAAGTTTAATTTTTCTAAGGGATAATAGGATTTTTTATTTTAAAATTTTACAACAAACTGAGGTCCATTCTTTCCTGAGTACGCCAATACCCAACATATAAAATCGGGAAATATTTTTCAGGCACAGTGCAAAGCGGCGCCATTTTGGAGTTCAGATTTTGCTGGAATGGTTTGAGGATGCCATTTCACATCTAAATCTCCGAGTGACGTGATTTAGGTAAAACATCAGAGGGAGACATTCACTATAATGAGGTAGCAGAGTTACTCTGGACTCTGTCAGGCCTCTGTTCAGCGGTGTCTTTTATGCAATCCTAAAAAGACTGACACCGCCGGATCACAGGTCAGACGGTGTCCACCGTGCCTCCATCTGCCTCATTATAGGGACTCTTCCGCCAGAGATTCCGTCTGAATCACGTATTTCAGACATTTACAAGGAAACCCCAGTGTAACAGCTCAACACAGAGCGGAGGATAAATGAGCCTAAAGGCCCCTTCACATTTAGCGACGCTGCAGCGATACCGACAACGATCCGGATCGCTGCAGCGTCGCTGTTTGGTCGCTGGAGAGCTGTCACACAGACCGCTCTCCAGCGACCAACGATGCCGGTAACCAGGGTAAACATCGGGTAACTAAGCGCAGGGCCGCGCTTAGTAACCCGATGTTTACCCTGGTTACCATGCTAAAAGTAAAAAAAAAAAAACAGTACATACTTACCTACAGCCGTCTGTCCTCCAGCGCTGCGCTCTGCTTCTCTGCTCTCCTCCTGTACTGTCTGGGAGCCGGAAAGCAGAGCGGTGACGTCACCGCTCTGCTTTCCGGCTCCCAGACAGTACAGGAGGAGTGCAGAGCGCAGCGCTGGAGGACAGACAGCGGTAGGTAAGTATCTAGTGTTTGTTTTTTTTTACTTTTAGCATGGTAACCAGGGTAAACATCGGGTTACTAAGCGCGGCCCTGCGCTTAGTTACCCGATGTTTACCCTGGTTACAAGTGAAGACATCGCTGGATCGGTGTCACACACGCCGATCCAGCGATGTCTCCAGGGAGTCCAGCGACGAAATAAAGTTCTGGACTTTATTCAGCGACCAACGATCTCCCAGCAGGGGCCTGATCGTTGGTCGCTGTCACACATAACGATTTCATTAACGATATCGTTGCTACGTCACAAATAGCAACGATATCGTTAACAATATCGTTATGTGTGAAGGTACCTTTACTGCGATCTTTGGGAGGCAGAAGGAAAAAAAAATCAACAGCATATGAAGAATTGGTTTTATTTTTTTTTTACGCTGTTCCTTGTGCGGTATAAGTGAATAGGTGACTTTATTCTTCGGGTCAGTGCAATTACAGCAATACCAGATTTATATCTGGTTTTATTTTTGGCTGCGGTGACACACTAAAAGACGCAATTTATTGCAAAAAAATAGTTTTTGCATTACTACATTTTGAGAGCTATAATTCTTTCCATATTTTGGCCCACAAAGTAATGCGAGGTCTGTTTTTTTGCAAAACAAGTTAACTTTTTATTGGTACCATTATCGGGCACATGACATTTTTTGATTTTTTTGTGCGGCAGAAAGAACAAAAACCAGCCTTTTCGTGTGTGGTAAAATTGATAAGGCAGTTTTATTTTTTGGGTCAGTACAATTATAGCGTTACATCATTTTTATTTTTTTATGTTTTGGCACTTTTATACAATAAAAACTATTTTATAGAAAAAATAATTATATTTGCATCTCTTTATTCTTAGAGCTATAACTTATCTTCCCGCTGATAGAGCTGTATGTTGGCTTGTTTTTTTTGCGGCACAAAATGATGTTTTCAATGGTACCATGTTTATATACAGTACAGACCTAAAGTTTGGGCACACCTTCTCATTTAAAGATTTGTCTGTATTCTCATGACTATGAAAATTGTCAAGAGTGCCAAGAGTGTACAAAGCAGTCATCAAAGCAAAAGGTGGCTACTTTGAAGAACCTAGAATATAAGACATATTTTCAGTTGTTTCACACTTCTTTGTTAAAGGGAACCTGTCACCCCGTTTTTTCAGATTGAGCTATAAATACTGTTAAATAGGGCCTGCGCTGTGCGTTACTATAGTGTATGTAGTGTACCCTGATTCCCCACCTATGCTGAGAAATACATTACCAAAGTCGCCGTTTTCGCCTGTCAATCAGGCAGGTCAGGTCAGGTGGGCGTGGTGACATTGCTCTTTTCTTCCCCAGCTTTCCGTTGGTGGCGTAGTGGTGTGCGCATGTCGCAGTGACGAATCCACTGCGCGCACGTGAAGAAGCAGCGCGCGATCTGCGCTGTTACCCCCTGTCATCGGTGGGGGCGGCCATCTTCCTGGGGCCGCGCGTGCGCAGATGGAGTGCTTTGCTGCACGGGGCTTCAGGAAAATGGCCGCGGGATGCCGCGCGTGCGCAGAAGAGATCGCGGCGGCCATTTTCCCAAAGCCGAGTTTGCATAGATTCGTCACTGCGACATGCACACACCACTACGCCACCAACGGAAAGCTGGGGAAGAAAAGAGCAATGTCACCACGCCCACCTGACCTGCCTGATTGACAGGCGAAAACGGCGACTTTGGTAATGTATTTCTCAGCATAGGTGGGGAATCAGGGTACACTACATACACTATAGTAACGCACAGCGCAGGCCCTATTTAACAGTATTTATATCTCAATCTGAAAAAACGGGGTGACAGGTTCCCTTTAAGTATTTTATTCCACATTTGTTAATTCATAGTTTTGATGCCTTCAGTGTGAATGTACAATTTTCTTAGTCATGAAAATACAGAAAAATCTTTAATAAATGAGGTGTGCCCAAACTTTTGGTCTGTACTGTATATCCGTCTTTTTGATCGCGTTTTAAAGCATTGTTTTTTTTCTTTATTTTTATAGTGTACGGGGATAACTAGTGGGACAGTTTTATAGGTCGTGTCGTTGTGGACGCGGTGGTACCAAATATGTGTACCTTGTTGTCATTCAAATATTTATTTAGAGATACAATACCTTGATTTTTCTATTATTATTTTTCATTATTTTTTATTACTTTTACAATTATTTAAACTTTATTTTTAATCTTTTACTTTGTCCTACAATGGGGCTATCATTTCTTGCAGGCTGATCGCTTCTACAGCATGGAGATGAAGAAGCAATCCCATGCTGCAGAAACGGTCAGCTCTGCACTGACAAAGTTGCTCATCATGCACTGGGCATGATCAGCAAGTTTGCTAGGTCTGGTGACCTGGATGTCTGTTATGAAAGGCAATTCAGAATCACAATGGACATGGAGGTCAGAGCACATACAGTGAACTGACAATAACCCAAAATAATAGAACGAGCTCTGAGACGTGGGAACTCTGCAGACCGCAATCCCTAAGCCTATCAAACCACACTAAAGGTAGCCGTGGAGCGCTCCTGACCAGAACCTAGGCGCCTCGTCACAGCCTGAGAAACTAGCTAATCCTGAAGATAGAAAAATAAGCCTACCTTGCCTCAGAGAAATTCCCCAAAGGAAAAGGCAGCCCCCCACATATAATGACTGTGAGTAAGATGAAAACACAAACATAGAGATGAAACAGATTTAGCAAAGTGAGGCCCGACTAGCTGAACAGAACGAGGATAGGGAAGATAACTTTGCGGTCAGCACAAAAACCTATAAAAAACCACGCAGAGGGGACAAAAAGACCCTTCGCACCGACTAACGGTACGGAGGTGGTCCCTCTGCGTCTCAGAGCTTCCAGCAGGCGAGAAAAACCAATAAAGCAAGCTGGACAGAAAAATAGCAACAAAATAACATAAGCAAAACATAGCTTTGCAGAGCAGCAGGCCACAGGAATGATCCAGGGAAAAAACAAGTCCCACACTGAAACATTGACAGGAAGCATAGATCAAAGCTAACGAGCTCACCAGATCACCTGAGGGAGGAAACTCAGAAGCTGCAGTACTACTTTCCTCCACAAACGGAAGATCCCAGAGAGAATCAGCCGAAGTACCACTTGTGACCACAGGAGTGAACTCTGCCACAGAATTCACAACAGATGTCGTCAAGATGACATTGGGTCACCATGGCAACGATCGAGACCCCTTATCACGCAGCGGGGTCTCCGATCCAAAGGCAGAGGGGGCCGTCAGCCCTCTGCCGGCATGCTGCGATCTCGTTCAATTGCAGCATTTCGGGGATTAAAGTGCCAGGAGTGGTATGTAATCGCTCCAGGCACTTACTGCCGGGTGTCAGCTGTCAGAATCAGCTGACACCCAGCGGCGATCACCCACACAACCCCCATGTGCACGGGCGATCGCTCAGCCGTAATAATCCGTCCTTTGTCAAATAGACCCAAGGCACAGGGACGTATTATTACGTTGACATCAGAAAAGGGGTTCATCAAATAGATGTTGGAATAATAACTTTCATAATTGGATGTGCTTACATACAGTTGTGCTCAAAAGTTTACTTTTTTTTTTTAGAGAATATGAATGATAATACCAAACCTTTTTCTCCACTCATGGTTAGTGGTTGGGTGAAGTCATTTATTGTCAAACTACTGTGTTTTCTCTATTTAAAATCATAATGACAACACAAAACATCCAAATGACCCTGATCAAAAGTTCACATACTCTGGTGATTTTGGCCTGATGACATGCACAGAAGTTGACAAATGGGTTTGAATGGCTACTAAAGGGAACATCCTCACCTGTGACCTGTTTGCTTGTAATTAGTGTGTGTGCATAAAAGCTGAGTGAGTTTCTGGGATCCAGACAGACTCTTGCATCTTTCCTCCAGCCACTGACATTTCTGGACTGGGAGTCATGGGGAAAGCAAAAGAATTGTCAACGGATCTACAGGAAAAGGTAGTTGAACTGTATAAAACAGGAAAGGGATACAAAAAGAGATCCAAGGAACTGATAATGCCTGTCAGCAGTGTTCAAACTGTGATTAATAAATTGAAAACCAGGGGCTCTGTAAAAACAAAACAACGGTCAGGTTGACCAATAAAAATGTCATCCACAACTGCCAGGAAAATTGTTTGGGATGCAAAGAAAATCCACAAATAACATCAGCTGAAATACAAAACTCTCTGAAAACTAGTGGTGTGGCTGTTTCAAGATGTACAATAAGGAGGCACTTGAGTAAAAATGGGCTGCATGGTCGAGCCACCAGAAGAATGCGATTACTGCACAAATGCTACAAAGTATCTCGCCTACAATAACGCAAAATAGATCAGAGACAAGCCTCAAAACTTCAGAAACAAGGTAATTTGGAGTGTTGAGACCAAATTTGAACTTTCTGGCCACAACCATAAATGTTACATTTGGAGAGAGGTCAACAAGACCTATGATGAAAGGAACACCATTCCTACTGTAAAGCACGGAGATGGATCGCTGATGATTTGGGAATGTGTGAGCTACAAAGGCACAGGAAACTTGTTCAAAGTTGACAGAAAGATGAATGCAGCACGTTATCAGCAAATACTGGAGGCAAATTTGCACTCATCAGCCTGGAAGCTGCGCATGGGACATACTTGGACGTTCCAACATGACAATGATCCAAAATACAAGGCCAAGTCCACCTGTCCTTGGCTAAGCAAATAAAAGAAGGTTCTGGAGTGGCCATCTCAGTCTCCTAACTTCCATATCATTGAGCCACTCTGGGGAGATCTCACGCGCACAGTTCATGCTAGACTGTCCAGGAATTTACAGGAACTGAAGGCTTTTTGCCAAGTAGAGTGGTCAGCTCTACCACCTGATAAAATAAAGCACCTCATCCACAACTACCACAAAAGACTTCAAGCTGTCATTGATGTTAGAGGGGGCAATACAAGGTTTTAAGAAATTGGGTATGTGAACTATTGATCAGGGTCATTTGGATGTTTTGGGTTGTCATGATTTAGAAAGAGAAAACACAGTAGTTTGACAATAAATGGCTTCACCCAACCACTAACGATGAGTGGAGAAAAAATGTTGATGTTATTCATATTCTCTGAAGAAAGGCCAAGAAAGCAAAAAATCTGCAGGGGTAAGTAAACTCTGGAGCACAACTGTATGTGGTTGAACACTACTTTTGAGGCACAGTGCAAAGCTCAAAAGGGAAGAAGCGCCATATTGGAGTTCAGATTTTGCTGGAATGGTTTGAGGGTGCCATGTTACATTTTCAGGACCCCTGAGATGCCAGAACAGCAGAACCCCCATAAGTGACCCCATTTTACAAACTACAGCCTGCACAAATGAATTCATTCAAGGGTGCAGTGAGCATGTTGACACCACATGGGCCTCACAGAATGTCAAACCATTGAGAGGTGACAAAAGAATAATTACATTTTTATCATTAAAATATGTAGTTACTTACCGGTAATGGAATTTCTCAAAGCCCATGACAGCACCACAGAGAGAGAGGATCTGCTCTTCAAGAACAAGAAACCTCCAGATAAAAAGGGCAGTACCTCCCTTCCACATCAGTTGTTAACAGAGCACAAGAGGACCTCCAGGTTAATAACACAATATTCAAACATTACTATGAAGCTAAACAGGAACACCATGTGACTACATATAAATAATGAAAAACAAAAGTGTGCACAACCACACGTGAAGGGAGGGAATGTATAGGTGCCATTATGGACTCTGAGAAATCCGGGTTACCGGTAAGTAATTACATCTTTCTCCTTCCCCCCATGACAGCACCACGGAGAGAATTGCAGAGAAATATATCATTAAAGAGGGACCACTGCTTCCAGAACCTTTCTACCAAAAGTAAGGTCTGAAGAAGAAGCTAGGTCCAGTCGATAGTGACTGAAGAATGTAAAGGAGGCACACAGCGTAACAACTCTACATATCTGATCTATTGAGGCACGACTCTTTCCACCCAGGAGACTGCCACTGCCCTCATCAAATGAGCCTTCAGTTTTTCTGGGGGCGGCTTCTCCACGTGAGGAGTATGACAGAGTGATGGCGTCCATCTTGCCAACGTGCCCTTAGAAGCTTTTTGCCCTTTTCGTGGTCCCTGAAAGCACACAGAGAGACCTAGCATTCCTACACTCTTGTGTGGCCGCTAGGTATGGATTAGGCCCATTCTGACATCTAGTATATGCAAGACCCTTTCTCCCTTGTTCTTGGGGTTTGGGCAGAAAGAAGGGAGGGAGATCTCCTGAGATCAATAGAATTGCGATACCACTTTTGGTAGGTAGACTGGGTCGGTTTTAAGAATAACTCTATCCTCCAAGATTTGTGTGAAAGGAGGCCCAGCAGATAATGCTTGGATGTCTCCGACTCTATGAGCTGATGTGAAGGCTATTAGAAGTGATGACTTAAGGAACAAGATTCTCAGTGAAGCATCTGCCAGAGGTTTGAAAGGTTTGGTTAGGACTGTAAGGACTAAGTTTAAATCCCAAGAAGAAGGATTCCGAGTGGGGAAGGGTCTAGACCAAGAGGATGCCTTGATGAATCTAGATATCAACAGATTCCTAGCTAGGTTACAATTGTATAAGGCCCCTAATGCTGTGACTTGAACCTTCAAAGTGCTTGTAGCTAGGCTCTGTTCCAAGCCCTTCTGCAGAAATTCTAAGATGGCTGTTAGTGGAACCCCTCCTTCTAACCTGGAACCTGAAGGTGAAAAGAACTTTCACCATGTTTTCCCATAAAGGTTGGTGGTTACAGGTTTCCCAATTTTTAGCAACGTGGAGATTAAATTTGGGGGAAACCCTTCATCCCTCAGGAGAGCCCTCTCAAATTCCAGGCTGTCATGTGCAAGTTTGCTACCCGAGGATGAAGAACCAGTCCCTCCTGGGAAAGAAGGTTTGGAAACTCCAGAAGCACCCACAGGTCAGAGATGGACATAATCCTCAGCTAAGAAAACCATGTCCTCTTTGGCCAGAAGGGGGCTATTAAGATCACTTTTGCTCTGGCTTCCAAGATCTTCCACAGAACCGTCAGAATCAGGGCAATAGGAGGAAAAGCAAAGGCTGGTCGCATGGAATCATGAAGGCATCTAACGCTATGGGGTTCCCTTTGTGGCCTATTGAGCAGAATGCTTCTACTTTCCTGTTCATACTGTTGGCAAATAGATCTATGGAAGGATGTCCCCACCTTTCTGCAATCTGATCGAACACTGACTGATTCAGTTCCCACTCAGGAAGTCCATTCTGCGATTTTCTGTCCCTCTTATGTGGAGTGTAGATAGAGATCCCAAGTTGCCCTCAGCTAACTGAAAAATGAGTTCTATGTCACTTCCATGAGCAGGCAGGACCGGGTTCCGCCCTGGTGATTTACGTATGCTACCACTACCCACTTGTCTGAAAATACTCTTACGTTGTACCCCTGAAGAGTGTTCAAGAATTCTAAAAGGACAAATTTTACTGCAAATAGTTACTTTACGTTTGAGGATACTGAATTTAGGTCCTCTGACCAGACCACTTGAGCCATCTGATAGTTCAAGTGAGCCCCCCCAACTCCTGGGGCTTGCATCTGTGGTCAGAATACGGAATACGTCTATCCTCATCCACCATTCTAAAGAAAGTGTTGATTCTGATGACAAGGTTAGCTGACCTTCTAAATGCCCTTTTAGAGAGTTTTCAGCTGATAAGATTTCCCATTGCAAATCCCTAGTATGTGTTTGAGCCCACTGAATGGCCGGGATACAGGCAGTCATGGAACCTAGAAGGGACATTGCTTTCTGCAAAGCCGAAGAGGGGAGGTCCCTTACCGAGATATCAGACCTATGATCTTTTGAACTTTCTCTGACGGGAGGCGACACTCCAGTTTCTTTGAATCTAGTATGATACCCAGATATTACTGCACTTGGTTCGGCACAGTTTTGGATTTCTTTAGATTCAAAAGCCAGCCTAAGTTCGTCAAGGAATCCATGACTTTCTCTAGTTGGTTCTTGCAATGTTGGAGGGAGTTGCCTATTACTAGAAAATCGTCCAGGCATAGAACAATAAGGATATCTTTTTCCCTCAAGTGTGCCATTACCTCTGCCACTATCTTGGTGAACACCCGTGGAGCTATGGCTAGACCGAATGGGAGCGTGTGAACTGATAGTGCTTTACTACCCCTTTTATTGGGACTGCAACCCCGAGGAATTTCTGATAGTCTCTGTGGATGAGGACTTGATAGTAGGCGTCCTTTAGGTCCAGAACAGTCATGAAACAGTCTGGAAACAGCATTTTTACCAATGTTTTTATTGTTTCCATTTTGAAGGCTTGAACTTCAATAACTGGTTCAGTTTCTTTAGATTTATGATTGTCTTGAAAGTTCCATCTGGTTTTTTTTTTAATATAGGAACAGAGAGGAGAAGAATCCTTCACCTTTTTCCCAGTAAGGGACCTCTTGAAGGACTGATTTCCCCATCAGGCCAAGAACCTCCTGCTCTAAGGCAAGTTGCTCTTCGTTTGAAGATCTCTGAGGTGTCAATACGAAATTTGGTTGGGGAGAGGAGTGCAACTGAAATTTTAGACCTGATTTTATTAGGTCTAAAATCCAAGAGCTGTTGGATATTTTTTCCCAGGCCAGGAGCAAGAGAGATAACCTTCCCCCCACCTGGGGGAAAACCCTCATTGGGATGGCTTCTTGTTGTCATTGGGGGCGTCTGTTGAACAAAATCCCTTTGGTTTTCTCCCTTCTATCCTCCCACTTATCCTGATTCCTTGGGGGCTTTCTCCCAGCCGCTACTGGCAGAGTTCCTCACCAACATATAACGGTATGTTGCCACCAGTTCCTCGTTAGATATAAGCCTCATCCAACAACAGGCTTATATTGCGTCAGAAACTAACCCTGCGTATAATAACCAACCGAGCATGCGGACGTGGGGTTTTGTGAATCGACATAAAAGAGCAGCCCAAGACTAATTTTATGTTTAATCATCGAAAGGCGCACTAGAAAGATACAGGAATATTATATATATATATATATATATATATATATATATATATATATATATATATATATATATATATATATATACACACACACACACACACACCGTATATACTCGAGTATAAGCCGAGATTTTCAGCCCAAATTATTGGGCTGAAAGTGCCCCTCTCGGCTTACACTCGAGTCACGGTGGGCGGCAGGGTCGGCGGGTGAGGGGGAGAGGGCGCTGAGGCATACTCACCTAGTCCCGGCGCTCCTGATGCTGCCCCTGCCTGTCCCACGGTCTTCGGGTGCCGCAGCTCTTCCCCTGTTCAGCGGTCACGTGGGACCGCTCATTAGAGAAATGAATATGGACTCCACTCCCATAGGGGTGGAGCCACATATTCATTCCTCTGAGCGGTGCCAGTGACCGTTGACAGGAAGAGCTGCGGCACCTGAAGACAGTGTGACAGGCAGGGGCAGCGTCAGGAGCGCCGGGACTAGGTGAGTATTTTATATTCACCTGTACGCGTTCCACACGCCGGGCGCCGCTCTGCCTTCGGGTCCTCTTGCACTGACTGTTCAGGTCAGAGGGCGCGATGACGCATATATTGTGCGCGCCGCCCTCTGCCTGATCAGTCAGTGCAGAGAGACGCCGGGACGAGACGCCGGGAGCTGCAAGCAAGAGAGGTGAGTATGGCATTTTTTTTTTATTATTGCAGCAGCAGCAATGGCACAGCTTTATACGGAGCATCTATGGGGCAAGAATGAACGGTGCAGAGCACTACATGGCACAGCTATGGGGCAAGAATGAACGGTGCAGAGCACTACATGGCACAGCTATGGGGCAAGAATGAACGGTGCAGAGCACTACATGGCACAGCTATGGGGCAATAATGAACGGTGCAGAGCACTACATGGCACAGCTATGGGGCAAGAATGAACGGTGCAGAGCACTATATGGCACAGCTATGGGGCAAGAATGAACGGTGCAGAGTACTACATGGCACAGCTATGGGGCAAGAATGAACGGTGCAGAGCACTATATGGCACAGCTATGGGGCAAGAATGAACGGTGCAGAGCACTATATGGCACAGCTATGGGGCAAGAATGAACGGTGCCGAGCACTATATGGCACAGCTATGGGGCAAGAATGAACGGTGCCGAGCACTATATGGCACAGCTATGGGGCAAGAATGAACGGTGCCGAGCACTATATGGCACAGCTATGGGGCAATAATGAACGGTGCAGAGCACTATATGGCACAGCTATGGGGCAAGAATGAACGGTGCCGAGCACTATATGGCACAGCTATGGGGCAAGAATGAACGGTGCAGAGCACTATATGGCACAGCTATGGGGCAATAATGAACGGTGCAGAGCACTATATGGCACAGCTATGGGGCAATGAACGGTGCAGAGCACTATATGGCACAGCTATGGGGCAATAATGAACGGTGCAGAGCACTATATGGCACAGCTATGGGGCAAGAATTAACGGTGCAGAGCACTATATGGCACAGCTATGGGGCAAGAATGAACGGTGCAGAGCACTACAAGGCACAGCTATGGGGCAAGAATGAACGGTGCAGAACACTATATATATATATATATATATATATATATATATATATATATACACATACACACAAGGACAAATATACAAGCATACAGTCAGGAGTGTAGTACAAGGGTAGGGTACAGATAAATGACAATTACCATGTGATGTAGCATGTGACCATAGGGAGGCGCTGATGAATCACAAGTCCAAATCTTTGGTACATAATTCTCTGGCCACGTCTGCTAACGGGCCTCCTGCCAGTAGTAAAAACTGAGTCCAAAATGAGGAGCTGCCTATTATCCCCTAGGCTGCTCCCTCCCACATACTGCGCCAACCCCTGGGCTGTGAAGCCTCTCTGCTCCCATATCCGAGTGCATGGTTTTCCGTCCAGACCTGTGGATGCCCATAACTTTCCACCCAAAGCTCTAAATGGGACGGCGGCAGCGCCACTAGGTTCTGCTGGATTATATCTGGCCAGGGAGACCAAATAGAGCTACTGTATTTAATTTCTGGTAGGTATGCTTTATAATTCAATAACACAGCGTTCTAGAGGTGGCTGCATGGTATGGACTTGTGTGGAAAGGAATGTAGATTTCAATTATGTGCTCGGCTAGGTTCAGAGATATTGCATTCTTTTATTATAGGTCATTTTTAGATTCAATATCTCAGAGCCTTATGCGGTTGAGCCTGGTATCTGCGGTGCCAATATGTCTGCCTGTCAGCTTTAGTCCAACAAAGGAAGTTAGTTGGCTGGTAACTGCACACAAGTTCACACCCCAGTGATAATTCCCGGACTTGGTGCTGGGGGACACAGGATCTATGCCTTTTGGCCTCCCTGGAGAAAGTTTCAAAGGCCTATTTAACTGAGCTAATTTAAAAAAAAAGGCCATTGGTCTGCTGTGTGCAAGGAAGTGCCTTCCCTGGATAATAAGGTTGAAGGACTGATTCCCCACCAGGCCAAGAACCTCCTGCTTTGTTTGAAGAGTGTTTGACTTTCCTTTTGGCCTGGGGGGAATGCCAAAGGTCGGGGCTGAGTATGGGGCAAGTATTTTTGGGCCAAAACGTATCTGATAGGGAACTCCATCACATATCAAAATTATATTAATTCGGTATCATTTTCCCATATCTCACAGAACTCATCTAAGGGTGCGGTGATCATACTGGCACTAAGGATGGGTTACAGATTTTTATACCATTGGGAAATGAAGAAAAAATAATTACATTTTTACCACAAAAAAGTTTAAGCCCCAGATTTTACATTTTCAAAAATGGGTAACGATGTCACCAAAATTTGTCACACAATTTCTTCTAAACGTGGAAATACCTCAGATGTGGCTGTAGTCACTTAGCCACACGGTGTAGAGCAATTTGCCTCCTGGAGCAAGGATTTTCCTAGACTAGTTTGCCGACTCCATATAGTTGCTAAGTGGTAGAAGAGCAGAATCCTCCCCCTCAAGTGACATCATTTTTTTTAAATTATACCCATTTTGGGAATTTATCTACAAGTGTAGTGATTTTTTGACTCCATGGATGATTTCCAGAAACATGCAGAAGTTGATGGTGCTGAGAGAAAATTGCAAATCTGCAACTGTAGTGGCCATACATTTTAATGCCCAGTACATCATGCCCAGCTAGTGCTTCTGAAGACATGCGGGCTTTTACCTAGCACTACAGAAACTACAGAAACACCAAATATGTGCATGTGTGCATGCTAAATGCGGTTTGGGAACCCTGTGGGGCTCAGAAGGGAGGGGGCATTTGGATTTGGGAGTACAGAACTTGCTGAATTTCTTTTGGGGAGTGTGGGGGGAGGGGTGAGACTAGTCATTTTGCTTTTCCAGAGACTTTGTACAGTAACGTAGAACCACCGAGGTATTCAATCAATATAAAGGGGCAAGAGAGTTACTCTGTATTTCTTCTGGCCTGTTAATCAGTGTCCTTTCCAGAAGTGCACAATAACTGTGGCGGATCGTGCTTTCATGGACGCTTTCATGGACACTGCCAGATCATAGGTCAGACTACGTCCAGTGTCTCCTTCTGCCTCATTATAGGTGATCTTCCGTCAGTTGTTCCATCTGAATCACGAATTTCAGAGAATTACTTGAAAACCCCAGTGTAAAGGTACCTTCACACATAACGATATCGTTAACGATATCGTTGCTATTTGTGACGTAGCAACGATATCGTTAATGAAATCGTTATGTGTGACAGCGACCAACGATCAGGCCCCTGCTGGGAGATCGTTGGTCGCTGAATAAAGTCCAGAACTTTATTTCGTCGCTGGACTCCTGCTGACATCGCTGGATCGGCGTGTGTGACACCGATCCAGCGATGTCTTCACTGGTAACCAGGGTAAACATCGGGTAACTAAGCGCAGGGCCGCGCTTAGTAACCCGATGTTTACCCTGGATTCCATGCTAAAAGTAAAAAAAAAACAAACACTAGATACTTACCTTCAGCTGTCTGTCCTCCAGCGCTGTGCTCTGCTCTCCTCCTGTACTGTCTGTGAGCCGGAAAGCAGAGCGGTGACGTCACCGCTCTGCTTTCCGGCTCCCAGACAGTACAGGAGGAGAGCAGAGAAGCAGAGCGCAGCGCTGGAGGACAGACGGCTGTAGGTAAGTATCTAGTGTTTGGTTTTTTTTACTTTTAGCATGGTAACCAGGGTAAACATCGGGTTACTAAGCGCGGCCCTGCGCTTAGTTACCCGATGTTTACCCTGGTTACCAGCATCGTTGGTCGCTGGAGAGCGGTCTGTGTGACAGCTCTCCAGCGACCAAACAGCGACGCTGCAGCGATCCGGATCGTTGTCGTATCGCTGCAGCGTCGCTTAATGTGAAGGGGCCTTTAGCGCTCAGCATAGAGCATTTTTGGGAAGCAGAATAAACAAAACCCAGCAATTTAAGAATTGTTTTTTAGGGGGGTTTTTATGCCGTTTCACATGTGGTAAAAGTGATAAGACATCTTTATTCTTAGGGTCAGTATGATTACAGCAATACAAGATTTATATCTTTTTTGTGTTTTGCCGCTTATTACACAATAAAAACTATTTTACAGAAAAAAAATATTTTTGCATCGCTTTATTCTGAGAGCTATAACTTTTCTATATTTCCACTGATGGAACTGTATGGTGGCTTGTTTTTTGCAGGACAAGATGACGTTTTTAGAGATACTATATTTATTATTTGTCTTTATTATCACGTTTTATTGCCTGTTTTATGGTGTTCACTCAAGGGGTTAACTAATGTCACAGTTTTATAGGACGAGTCGTTCTGCACGCAGCTATAGCAAATGTGTGTACTTATATATATATATATATATTTTTTTTTTTTTTTACATAAAAATATGTATTTATGAATTAAATATTTTATTATTTTTGGGATTTAACCCCTTAACGACCGCTAATACACCTTTTAACACCGGCAGTTAAGGGTACTTATGGCTCAGTGCTGAGAAATAAAAGTGTATAGTGTCCCTCAGAGTCAGAATTTCTCTGGGTTCTCGGCTACCGGGGTTAGCGGAGACCCCAGAGAACATTATTCGGGTCGGTTTTTACCGACCCCAGTGTTGCGATTGCTATTAACAGAATAACAGCGACTGCAAAAAAAAAAAAAAAAAGTCTGACTTCCCATTTAATTTCTCTCTCCTCTGATGTGATTGCACACAGTGATCAAAATAAAAAAAAGTAAATAAACCCCCCCTTTATCACCCCCCTTAGAGAAAAATAATAAAATAAAACATACATATTTAATTCTATATTTCCATTAGCGTTAGGGTTGGGGCTAAAGTTAGGGTTGTGGTTACGGTTGGAATTAAACTCGGGGGGGGGGGGGGTTTGAGGGGAGAGAGTTTCCACTGTTCCACATGTCGCCACCATTGATTCCAGCCAATTTTGCATTCAAAAGGTCAAACGGTGCTCCCACCCTTCTGAGCCCTGCCGTTTGCCCAAACTGATACCCTTGTGAAAATAATTGGTTCCAAAGTAAATTTTTTGTGAAAAGAGTAAAATGTTCATTTTTTTCCTTCCATATTGCTTTAATTCTCATGAAGCACCTGAAGGGTTAATACACTTCTTGAATGTGATTTTGAGCACCTTAAAGGCTGCAGTTTTTAGAATGGTGTCACTTAAGTATTTTCTGTTATATTGACCCCCGAAACTCAATTCAAATGGGTGGTGGTCCCCAAAAAAAAATGGTTTTGTAAATTCTGTTGAAAAAAAAAAAAATGAGAAATCGCTGGTCAGCTTTAACTCTTATAACTTCATAACTAAAAAAAGTTTCCAAAATTGTGCTGATATAAAGTAGACATGTGGGAAATGTTATTTATGTGGGAGTTGGGGGTTTAGCTCAGGGCTTAACAAGAGATAGGGACAGGTCTTAGGCCTCCCTACCTTCAAGGGTAACCCCAAGGTAAGGAAAGTCTGGAGCCCAGGTTCCTCATATCCTGTTTTCCCATTACTGCCCCGTGACAGACAATAGCCGACAGCTAGTATTTACAACTAGACAGAGGGAGAATGAGTTAACACCAGCACCTTGATGAAGGGCTAATCACAATGACCTTCTACAGCCAGATCCAGGATGATTGTCTGTCACACCTGACACACCCGTGACAGCAGGAGACGGATTGCAGTGAGGTGTCACTTACTAGGCTGTATGCTGTAGTTTCAGTGCAAGCAGTGCTTTTATATCTGACTACAGTTCACATGCAGAGCAGTCAGGCTAATCTGTGTAACCCCACTCCCACCACTGAGTAGCAGCTTACTCACACTGCACTGTGAACACTGCAAGCAGCCTATGCGGGTTGTTGGCAGGTTATACATACAATAGAAGATTTAGATCGGAGACATCTCGATCAGACAAAACAGGGATTCTGTGAAAACACAAAGCAGCCCAGTAAGTGACACATCCCTAGAATCAGGCTTTCTTGCCCTGTGTTATGTTGCTCTCTTATAGGGAACCTGTCAGGTCTCCCATGCCCTCCGATCAAGTATCATTCACTGATTTATGAGTAAATTCTCCGCCTAACCAGCCCTGTATAACATTTTTCTGTAAAAATTAGGTTTGAAAAAAGCATTTATATTGCCCCGTTTGCTATGCTAATGAGGGCTTTGACTAGTCTCCCCAGACTAGTCAGCCCTGTTTCCATGTTATCATGCCCCTGTCGACATGATAACATAATATGCACAATCGGCGTCATGGCCACTCATGCAAATCTGGTGCAAGCACGCCGCTCATTCCGATAGCGTTACTGCGTCTCTGAAGCTGGGTGTAAGCCTGCCACCTTCATCTGGGCACTGCACTTGTCCAGAAGTTTGAAAGATGGCTTCCTGTCATGTGCAATGCGATGTCATGGAGATTAAAAGAAAAAATTCTATTAACTTAGCTACTGATAAACACAAAGCAAGGTATGTGGTGGACAGTCTTACCTCTTTATGCTGCTTTCCTAGGAGGTGTGCTTGCCACAACAATTCACTCTTTATGGGTATGTTGCAGACCACACAGGATAGCTGGCCAAGGCTGTTGTATGTATACAATGTATGATTAAGGCTTATAACAGAACAACACTGAAAGCACAAGCTGCTACACTATGGACACTCACTAATTAGTGCACAGCAAGGGCTCATTTACAAGGTAGTTTTTCTTCACAAATGCATATAGAGGGTTTTGGGTTGTTTATTTTTTTTCCACAGAAAGTACAAGAACAAATTAAAGCCTGTCAGTATTGTCTTTTTTGGGTGACAAAGTCCACATACTATATAAAAAATAAAACGCAATAATGTCATTCTAGCTGCAGCAAAGCGCTGTCCGTTTGCTACTTGCTGGTAAGAGAAACCTCCATTATATACAGGTATATTAACAGTGAAAGCAGTGAATATTCATTATCTTTAATAGCGGGCACAGGTATTCGCTGGGCAGCTGCAGCTAACACTGTGCCCGCTATTAAAGATCAATGAATAGTCACTTCTCTCCACGCCTATGTGCGTAGAGTGCAGTGAATATTAATTTCTCTTTAGCAGCGGGCACAGGAGTTAGCGGCAGCCGCCGGCTTCTGCCTCCTGTGACCCTCCACCGCCGTTCCCCCACCTCCCTATCCACAGCTACAGTCTGGGCTATAAAAAGCACCCCGTTTTCCTCCACATTTTTGGAGGAAAAAGTGCATCTTATAGTCCGAAAAATACAGTACTGTTATGGTGAACAGTTAAGCAAGTTGAAGATAAACCAATCGCTAAAAGTACTAAAGTTAAGATAACCCATGGCAAAAAGAAAAACATTTTCATCTTTTACATTTTAAAAATTACAAAAATGAAAATGGGCCACTGCAAAACTTTGGGCAACCTTGGAGATGTAAGTGCTCATATAACTTTGACCAAGGATTTAGACCTTAAAGGGAACCTGTCACCCCGAAAATCGCGGGTGAGGCAAGCCCACCGGCATCAGGGGCTTATCTACAGCATTCTGTAATGCTGTAGATAAGCCCCCGATGTTACCTGAAAGAGGAGAAAAATACGTTATATTATACTCACCCAGGGGCGGTCCCGCTGCTGGTCAGGTCAAACGGTCGTCTCAGGTCCGCTGCGGTGCCTCCCATCTTCATTACAAGATGTCCTCTTCTGATCTTCAGCCACGGCTCCGGCGCAGGCGTACTTTGCTCTGCCCTCTTGAGGGCAGAGGATAGTACTGCAGTGCGCAGGCGCCGGAAAGGTCAGAGGCCCGGCGCCTGCGCACTGCAGTACTTTATCTGCCCTCAACAGGGCAGAGCAAAGTACGCCTGCGCCGGAGCCGTGGCTGAAGATCAGAAGAGGACGTCTTGTAATGAAGATGGGAGGCGCCGCAGCGGACCGGACACGCCCATCCGACCTGACCAGCAGCGGGACCGCCCCTGGGTGAGTATAATATAACGTCTTTTTCTCCTCTTTCAGGTAAAATCGGGGGCTTATCTACAGCATTACAGAATGCTGTAGATAAGCCCCTGATGCCGGTGGGCTTACCTCACCCGCCAATTTCGGGGTGACAGGTTCCCTTTAATTTGTTCACTATTACCCAGCTTTATAAAAACCCAACCTTCTCTAACCTAGTGCCAAAAAACTGCAGCCATGGGTTCTTCTAAACAGCTGCCTAGAACTCTGAGAATGAAAATGGTGGAGTCCCACAAATCAGGAGAAGGTTATAAAGAGAAGATAGCAAAGCGTTTTCAAGTTGTCATGTCCTCAGATCAAAATCTAATTAAAGGGATCCTGTCAGCAGGATTGTGCATAGTAACTGACAGTGTCAGGTCGGCACCGTTATGCTGATTACAATGACACCTGGGTGATGAAATCCGTCTTGTGGTTGTTGTTTAAGGTTTATTTTCAGTTTCGAGTTAATGATATGCTCCTGATCCGGAGCGGACTGTTGGGGGGGTCTTCATGTGATGCTTTGATTAGATATTCATAATGCAGACTGCTGACAGGTCACTGATCCCTCACTGACTTGCCCCCTAATTTGCATAATAAATACAGTGCCTTGCGAAAGTATTCGGCCCCCTGGAACTTTTCAACCTTTTCCCACATATCATGCTTCAAACATAGAGATACCAAATGTAAATTTTTGGTGAAGAAAAATCAACAAGTGGAACACAATTGTACAGTTGAACGAAATGTACTGTTTTTTTTTTTAATTTTTGTGGAAATTTAAAAACTGAAGAATGGGGCCTGCAATATTATTCGGCCCCTTTACTTTGGCTATGTGCACACGTAAGAAAAGAGGTGCAGAATTTTCTGCACAAAATTCGTATGTCCTGGCAGAATCCGCAGCTGCGGTTTTTATGCGGTTTTAGGCTATGTGCACACGTTGCGGATTAGGCTTAGGAATTTCTGGTGCGGATTCTGCCTCTCCTGGCAGAAAACGCACCTGCGGATTTGTTGCGTATTTTGTGCGGTTCCGCAGCGTTCTTTGTGCGTTTTTGCTGCGGTTTTCTTGCGGATTTGCTGCGTTTTTTACCCCTGCGGTTTCCTATAATGGAATGGGTACAAAAATGCTGCAGATTTACAAAAAAGAAGTGACATGCTGCTACTTTTAATCCGCAGCATTTCCGCAGCGGATTTTCCGCAAAGTGTGCACAGCATTTTTTTTTCTCATTGATTTACATTGTACTGTAAATCAATTGCAAATCTGCAGCGTTTCTGCACCTCAAAAAACGCTGCGGATCCGCAGAGAATCTGCAACGTGTGCACATAGCCTTAGTGCGTTTTTTTGTGCGGAATTGATGCAGATTTTCTGCAGTTTTTACCACTGCGGATTTCTATTAATGGAGGGGTGCAGAAACGCTGCAGATCTGCACAAAAGAAGTGACATGCAATTCTTTGAAATCTGCAGCGTTTCTGCGCTGATTTTTCTGCACCATGTGCACAGCTTTTTTTTCACATTGATTTACATTGTACTGTAAATCACAGTGCAGATCTGCAGCGTTTTTGGAGTGCAGCAAACTCACTCCAGAAGTTCATTGTGGATCTCTGAATGATCCAATGTTGTCCTAAATGCCTAGTGATGATAAATATAATCCACCTGTGTGCAATCAAGTCTCCATATAAATGCACCTGCTCTGTGATAGTCTCAGGGTTCTGTTTGAAGCACAGAGAGCATCATGAAGACCAAGAAACACAACAGACAGGTCCGTGATACTGTTGTGGAGAAGTTTAAAGCCGGATTTGGATACAAAATGATTTCAAAAACTTTTAGCGGCGGCAGTTAATGGTACTTAGGGCTAGGGTTGGGGCTAAAGTTAGGGCTAGGGTTGGGGCTAAAATTAAGGCTAGGGTTGAGATTAGGATTAGGGGTGTGTTGGGCTTAGGGTTTTGATTAGGGTTATGGTTAGGGTTGGGATTAGGGTTAGGGTTGGGATTAGGGTTAGGGGTGTTTTGGGATTAGAGTTGTGATTAGGGTTATGGTTAGGGTTGTGATTAGGATTATGGATGGGGTTGGGATTAGGGTTAAGGGTGTGTTGGGGTTAGGGGTGTGTTGGGGTTAGGGTTGGAGTTAGAATTGGGAGTTTTCCACTGTTTAGGTACATCAGGGGGTCTCCAAACGCGACAGCCAATTTTGTGGTCAAAAAGTCAAATGGTGCTCCCTCCCTTCTGAGCTCTGCCGTGCGCCCAAACAGTGGTTTAGCCCCATATATGGGGCATCAGCGTACTCAGGACAAATTGGACAACAACTTTTGGGGTTCAATTTCTCCTGTTACCCTTGTAAAAATAAAAACTTGGGGGCTAAAAAAAAAATCTTTTTTGTGGAAAAAAAAATATTTTTTATTTTCACGACTCTATATTATAAACTTCTGTGAAGCACTTGGGCATTCAAAGTTCTCATCACACATCTAGATAAGTTCCTTGGGGGGGGGGTCTAGTTTCCAAAATGGGGTCACTTGTGGGGGGTTTCTACTGTGTAGGTACATCAGAGGCTCTGTAAACACAACATAACACCCGCAGACCAATCCATCAAAGTCTGCATTCCAAAACGGCTCTCCTTCCCTTCCGAGCTCTGCCATGCGCCAAAAAAGTGGCCCCCCCCCACATATGGGGCATCAGCGTACTCAGGATAAATTGCACAATAAATTTTGGGGTCCAATCTCTCCTGTTACCCTTGTGAAAGTTAAAATTTTGGGGTGAAAAGAATTTTTGTGGAAAAAATATAAAAAAAATCATATGTTCATGGCTCTACATTATAAACTTCTGTGAAGCAGTTGGGGGTTCATAGTGCTCACCACACATCTAGATAAACTCTTTGGGGGTCTAGTTTCCAAAATGGGGTCACTTCAGGGGGGGGGGGGGGGGGGTTCTACTGTTTAGGTACATCAGGAGCTCTCCAAATGCAACATGACGCCCGCAGACCATCCCATCAAAGTCTGCATTCCATAAGGCGCGCCTTCCCTTCCGAGCCCCGATGTGTGCCCAAACAGTGGTCCCCCCACATATGGGGTATCAGCATACTCAGGACAAACTTGTCAACACATTTTGGGGTCCAATTTCTCCTTTTACCCTTGAGAAAATAAAAAATTGCAGGCTAAACAATCATTTTTGAGGGAAAAAAAAGGATTTTTTATTTTCACGGCTCTACTTTATAAATTTCTGTGAAGCACTTGAGGGTTCAAAGTGCTCACCATACATCTAGATAAGTTCCATAGGGGTTTTAGTTAAGAAAATGGTGTCACTTGTGGGGGGTTTCCACTGTTTAGGCACATCAGAGGCTCTCCAAACGTGACATGGCGTCCGATCTGAATTCCAGCCAAATCTGCATTGAAAAAGTCAAACGGAACTCCTTCTCTTCCAAGCTCTGCCATGCGCCCAAACTGCGGTTTACCCCCACATGTGGGGTATCGGCGTACTCAGAACAAATTTCACAACAACTATCATGGTCTAATTTCTCCTGTTACCCTTGTGAAAATAAAAATTTGGGGGCAAAAAGATCATTTTTGTAGAAAAAAAATGTGATTTTTTTATTTTCATGGCTCTACGTTATAAACTTCCGTGAAGCACCTGGGGGTTTAAAGTGTTCACCCCACATCTAGATAAGTTCCTTAAAGGGTCTAGTTTCCAAAATGGGGTCACTTGTGGGGGTTTCTACTGTTTAGGCACATCAGAGGCTCTCCAAACGTGACATGGCGTCCAGTCTCAATTCTAGCCAATTCTGCATTGAAAAAGTAAAATGGAACTCCTCTTCCAAGCTCTGCTGTGCGCCCAAACAGTCAAACAGTGGTTTTCCCCCACATATTGGGTATCGATTTACTCAGGAGAAATTGCACAACAACTTTCGTGGTCTAATTTCTCCTGTTACCCTTGTGAAAATAAGAATTAGTGGGCGAAAAGATCATTTTTATGTAAAAAAAAAACGATTTTTTATTTTCACGGCTCTGCATTATAAACTTCTGTGAAGCACTTGAGGGTTCAAATTGCTCACCACACATCTAGATAAGTTCCTTAAGGGGTCTAGTTTCCAAAATGGTATCACTTGTGGGGGGTTACCACTGTTTAGGCACATCAGGGACTCTCCAAAAGCGACATGGCATCCAATCTCAATTCCAGCCAATTCTACATTGAAAAAGTCAAACGGTGCTCCTTCTCTTCCAAGCCCTGCTGTGCGCCCAAACAGTGGTTTACCCCCACATATGGGGTATTGGCGTATTCAGGAGAAATTGCACAACAAAATTTGTGGTTCATTTTCACTTTCTACACTAGTGAAAATAAAAAAAATTGGAAGTAAAATGTTTGCAAAAAAAAAAGTTAAATGTTCATTTTTTTCCTTCCACAATTGTTTCAGTTCCTGTGAAGCACGTAAAGGGTTAATAAACTTCTTGAATGAGGTTTTGAGCACCTAGAGGGGTGTAGTTTTTAGAATGGTGTCAAGTTTGGGTATTTTCTGTCATGTACGCCCCTCAAAGTGACTTTAAATGTGAGATGGTCCCTAAAAAAATGGTTTTGGAAAAATGAGAAATCGCTGGTCAAATTTTAACCCTTATAACTTCCTAACAAAACAAAAATGTGGTTCCAAAATTGTGCTGATGTAAAGTAGACATGTGGGAAATGTTACTCATTAACTATTTTGCGTGACATATCTCTCTGATTTAAGGGCATAAAAATACAAAGTTTGAAAATTGCAAAATTTTAAAATTTTTCCGCATATTTCCGTTTTTTCCTAAATGATCGCAAGTAATATCGAAGAAATGTTACCACTAACATGAAGTACAATATCTCACGAAAAAACAGAATCAGCGGGATCTGTTAAAGCGTTCCAGAGTTATAACCTCATAAAGTGACAGTGGTCAGAATTGTAAAAATTGGCTTGGTCATTAAGTACCAAATTGGCTCTGTCACTAAGGGGATAAACATCCCAAAGAGCACTGTGCAAGCGATCATATTAAAATGGAAGGAGTATCACACCACTGCAAATTTACCAAGACCCGACCGTCCCTCTAAACTTTCATCTCAAACAAGGAGAAGACTGATCAGAGATGCAGCCAAGAGGCCCATGATCACTCTGGATAAACTGCAGACATCTACAGCTGAGGTGGGACAGTCTGTCCATAGGACAACAATCAGTCGCACACTGCACAAATCTGGCCTTTATGGAAGAGTGTCAAGAAGAAAGCCATTTCTCAAAGATATCCATAAAAAGTGTCATTTAAAGTTTGCAACAAGCCACCTGGGAGACATATCAAACATGTGGAAGAAGGTGCTCTGGTCAGATGAAACCAAAATCAAACTTTTTGGCAACAATGCCAAACGATAAGTTTGGTGTAAGGGCAACACAGCTCATCACCCTGAACATATCATCCCCACTGTCAAACATGGTGGTGGCAGCATCATGGTTTGGGCCTGCTTTTATGCAGCAGGGACAGGGAAGATGGTTAAAATTGATGGGAAGGTGGATGGAGCCAAATACAGGACTATTCTTGAAGAAAACCTGTTAGAGTCTGCAAAAGACCTGAGACTGGGACCGAGATTTGTCTTCCAACAAGACAATGATCCCAAACATAAAGCAAAATCTACAATGGAATGGTTCAAAAATAAACATATCCAGGTGTTAGAATGGCCAAGTCAAAGTCCAGACCTCAATCCAATCGAGAATCTGTGGAAAGAGCTGAAAACTGCTGTTCACAAACGATCTCCATCAAACCTCACTGAGCTCGAGCTGTTTGCCCATGAAGAATGGGCATGAATTTCAGTCTCTTGATGTATAAAACTGATAGAGACATACCCGAAGTGACTTGCAGCTGTAATCGCAGCAAAAGGTGGCGCAACAACGTATTAAGTTAAAGAGGCCGAATAATATTGCACGCCCCACTTTTCAGTTTTTGAACTTCCATAAAAATTTTAAATAACCAATAAGTTTCGTTCAACTTCACAATTGTGTTCCACGTGTTGATTCTTCACAAATAATTTACATTTGGTATCTATATGTTTGAAGCATGAAATGGGGGAAAAGGTTGAAAGGTTCCAGGGGGCTGAATACTTTAGCAGGGCACTGTACCTGTACATACTGAAGAAAAACACCCATCTGCAGGCAGGTGCTGGCCGTGGAACACAATCGTTATGGAATTTCTTGAAATTCCATCCACTATGCTGTAACATCTGGACGCTGCAGGTTTGATGCTGCATAAAAACGCAGAATCAAACCTGCAGAAGCTCATGATGGTGGGCACGAAGACTAAGGCAGGAAGCAAATAATCCAAAAGATATGTGGTCAACATCCAGCTCTCATGTACAGCACCATGTAGAGGGACTGTATACACACACGGCCATCATCCAGCTCTCATGTACAGCACACATGTAGAGGGACTGTATACACACACGTGGCCATCATCCAGCTCTCATGTACAGCACACATGTAGAGGGACTGTATACACACATGGCCATCATTCAGCTCTCATGTACAGCACACATGTACAGGGACTGTATACACACACGTGGCCATCGTCCAGCTCTCATGTACAGCACACATGTAAAGGGACTGTATACACACTCGTGGCCATCATCCAGCTCTGATATACAGCACACAAGTAGAGGGACTGTGTTATGATAGGCAATTCAGTAACACAATGTACATAGCGATCAGAGCACATACAGTGATCTGACAATAACCCAAAATAATAGAACGAGCTCTGAGACGTGGAAACTCTGTAGACCGCAATTCCTGATCCTCTCCAAACACAACTAGAGGCAGCTGTGGATTGCGCCTAACGCTCCCTATGCAACTCGGCACAGCCTGAGAAACTAACTAGCCTGAAGATAGAAAAATAAGCCTACCTTGCCTCAGAGAAATACCCCAAAGGAAAAGGCAGCCCCCCACATATAATGACTGTGAGTAAGATGAAAAGACAAACGTAGGGATGAAATAGATTCAGCAAAGTGAGGCCCGATATTCTAGACAGAACGAGGATAGGAAAGATAACTTTGCGGTCTACACAAAACCCTAAAGAAAACCACGCAAAGGGGCAAAAAGACCCTCCGTACCGAACTAACGGCACGGAGGTACACCCTTTGCGTCCCAGAGCTTCCAGCAAAACAAATAGACAAGCTGGACAGAAAAAATAGCAACAAATAGCAAAGAAGCACTTAGCTATGCAGAGCAGCAGGCCACAGGAATGATCCAGAGAAACACAAGTCCAACACTGGAACATTGACAGGAAGCATGGATCAAAGCATCAGGTGGAGTTAAAGGGAGGGTGCCGTGATTTTAGTTTTTGTATTAATAATTATTGATTATATAATCAATTATTTTTAATACAAAAGTAAATGTACTACTTTAATACTTTTTTATTTATTCATTTTTACTTTTGCCACTGGAGGCCGCCATTTTCATTAGTGTGGGTGTAAGTGTCTGGGCACGACACTTGCACACCTCACTTACGGCAGCCATGGGCATAGGAGCCAACAGTCGGGTTCCGACCGCTTCCCCTGCCTCTCAGCTGTGACTTGGGCACGCCCCATGGGCTGCTACGTCACAGCTGTGAGAGGAGATCGTGGCCATTTTGTTTTTTTCCTCTGTCATCGCACACACAGCTCAGTGTGTGCGATCATAGCAGGAGCTGCCAGGGAGAAGCTGCTGCTGGGAGCGAGGGTCGGGGTGAGTATCTGCAGCCAGGAGCTGTGATTGCAGCCTGTACTTAGTATTACAGCACAGGCTGCAATCACTGCTCACCGCCGACCTGTTCAGAGCAGGGAGATCGTCACACTGCTCTGCCCTGAACATGACTCAGCACTTCCTGGAAGAGGACTGAAGGTAAGTACAGAGTTTTTATTTTCTTATGCATCTATCACTGCTACCTGCCCCTATATACCACTGCTACCAGCCCTTATATACCACTGCTACCTGTCCCTATATACCACTGCTACCTGCCCCTATATACCACTGCTACCAGCCCCTATATACCACTGCTACCAGCCCCTATATACCACTGCTACCAGCCCCTATATACCACTGCTACCAGCCCCTATATACCACTGCTACCAGCCCCTATATACCACTGCTACCTGCCCCTATATACCACTGCTACCTGCCCCTATATACCACTGATACCTGCTTCTATATACCACTGATACCTGCTCCTATATACCACTGCTACCAGCCCCTATATACCACTGCTACCTGCCCCTATATACCACTGCTACCAGCCCCTATATACCACCTACCACTGCTACCAGCCCCTATATATCACCTACCACCACTACCTGCCTCTGTATACCACTGCTACCTGCCTCTGTATGCCACCTAACACTGCTGCCTGCCTCTATATACCATCTACCACTGCTGCCTGCCTCTGTATAGCACCGCTACCTGCCTCTGTACAGCACCGCTACCTGCCTCTGTACAGCACCGCCACCTGACTCTGTATACCACCTACCACTGCTGCCTGCCTCTATATACCATCTACCACTGCTGCCTGCCTCTATATACCATCTACCACTGCTACCTCTAGCTAATCTAGTCCTGTGTAGCTAATCCTGTCCTGTGTACAGTATCACACAGGACAGGATTAGATACACAGCTCAGCAGTCAGTATCTAATCCTCTCCTATGCACTCCTCTCCCCCCTGCGTGTCTTTCCCCATTGTGGTTTATTATTTTTGTTGTGGGAGATGAGGGAGTCGAGGATTATGCATTCGGTATGGTATAAAAAAGATTAATAAAGGACTTTATTCTGGCCGAGTCTTTATTTACAATACATGTGAGATCTATGTGGCGGCATTATGGGTGATCTATATGGCGGTATTATGTGAGAAGCATATGGTGGTATGTGAGAACACTGGCGGTATTATGTGTGATCTATATGGTGGTATTATGTGAGAACTGTATGACAGTATTGTGTGATCTATTTGATAGTATTGTGTGTGATCTATATGGCGGTATTATGTGAGAACACTATGACAGTATTATCTTCAGAAAGCGGACCCATTCTATGGTGGTTCTGGCTGAGCACCTGCACGCGGGTCTGAGGTAATAGAGGGGACAGCGTGACCTCCAGTTAGGTGCAGTCAGGGGAAGGCTGGTGAGGCAGCTGAAGAGAGGGGTCTCATTTTTATCGTTACTATATGGCTACATTTCCTTCCCAGCGTCACCCCGTACTTCGCCTGTCGCCTCGCTTTCACACATCGCCAGGACAGGATGGAGACGACAGGATCTGAGGAGGGGAATGGGGTCTGCATGCAAAGTCTGGATCAGACCAGGCCATCAATCCGCAGAAATGTTTCCTGGATTTCTGTGGAGCAGACGGTCCATCCATGTGTATAAAAGACAGCGCCCTATGTACAATCCCTGTCTGCTCCGCACACCAAACAGGGGGCCCCCATAGACCAGCACACTGCTCTCCTGGAATACTCTGTGCTGCTGTCACCCTGCTCCCTCCACCACATATCTCCCAGAATCCTTGCTGCCTGCCATCCTCGGTGACTGTCTACTTGTCAGTATAAGGCTGCTTTCACACTATCATTATTTGGTCAGTATTTTACATCAGTATTTATAAGCCAAAACCAGGAGTGGGTGATAAATGCAGAAGTGGTGCATATGTTTCTATTATACTTTTCCTCTCTTTGTTCCACTCCTGGTTTTTGCTTACAAATACTGAGGTAAAATACTGACCAAATACTGATAGTGTGACGGCAGCCATACTCTGCAGTCACCAACAAAATGGCTGCTCACTGGGTTCCTGAATATCATCCTCTCTAATCCCTTAGCAAACACCCAGAAGGAGAGGAGAGGAGACATCACACACACGTCAGCAGACTCCGCCCATAATTACTGCAGTGCAGTAATGTGAGCTATTTGTACACTAGGTTTTTCTGAAATTTCAGCAGCTGCTCCCCCTAGTGTTTAAAAGTGGAAATTCCAAAACTTTTCAAATTATTTTTCATATTTTACTAAATTATAAACAAATCATAATATTTTTTAAGAAAATGTAATCATTAATTCTTTACATTTTTACAATTTCTGAAAAAAAAATTTTTTGATGGCACCTTCCCTTTAAGTAGAGAAGCAGCTAACGACCTCACCAGATCACCTGAGGGAGGAAACTCAGAAGCTGCAGTACCACTTTCCTCCACACATGTAGAGGGACTGTATACGCACACGGCCATCATCCTGCTCTCATGTACAGCACACATGTAGAGGGACTGTATACGCACACGGCCATCATCCAGCTCTTATGTACAGCACACATGTAGAGGGACTGTATACACACACGGCCATCATCCAGCTCTCATGTACAGCACACATGTAGAGGGAATGTATACACACACGTGGCCATCATCGAGCTCTCATGTACAGCACACATGTAAAGGGACTGTATACACACACGTGGCCATCATCCAGCTCTCATGTACAGCACACATGTACAGGGACTGTATACACACACGTGGCCATCATCCAGCTGTCATGTACAGCACACATGTAAAGGGACTGTATACACACACGTGGCCATCATCCAGCTGTCATGTACAGCACACATGTAAAGGGACTGTATACACACACGTGGCCATCATCCAGCTCTCATGTACAGCACACATGTACAGGGACTGTATACACACACGTGGCCATCATCCAGCTCTCATGTACAGCACACATGTACAGGGACTGTATACACACACGTGGCCATCATCCAGCTCTCATGTACAGCACACATGTACAGGGACTGTATACGCACACGTGGCCATCATCCAGCTCTGATGTACAGCACACAAGTAAAGGGACTGTATACACACACGTGGCCATCATCCAGCTCTCATGTACAGCACACAAGTAGAGGGACTGTATACACACACGTGGCCATCATCCAGCTCTCATGTACAGCACACATGTAGAGGGACTGTATACACACTCGTGGCCATCATCCTGCTCTCATGTACAGCACACATGTAGAGGGACTGTACACACACACGTGGCCATCATCCAGCTCTCATGTACAGCACACATGTACAGGGACTGTATACACACACGTGGCCATCATCCAGCTCACATGTACAGGGACTGTATACGCACACGTGGCCATCATCCAGCTCTGATGTACAGCACACAAGTAAAGGGACTGTATACACACACGTGGCCATCATCCAGCTCTCATGTACAGCACACATGTAGAGGGACTGTGTACACACTCGTGGCCATCATCCTGCTCTCATGTACAGCACACATGTAGAGGGACTGTACACACACGTGGCCATCATCCAGCTCTGATGTACAGCACACAAGTAAAGGGACTGTATACACACACGTGGCCATCATCCAGCTCTCATGTACAGCACACATGTAGAGGGACTGTATACACACTCGTGGCCATCATCCTGCTCTCATGTACAGCACACATGTAGAGGGACTGTACACACACGCGTGGCCATCATCCAGCTCTCATGTACAGCTCACATGTAAAGGGACTGTATACACACACGTGGCCATCATCCAGCTCTCATGTACAGCACACATGTACAGGGACTGTATACACACACGTGGCCATCATCCAGCTCTCATGTACAGCACACATGTAGAGGGACTGTATACACACACGTGGCCATCATCCTGCTGATATACAGCACACATGTACAGGGACTGTATACACACACGTGGCCATCATCCAGCTGATATACAGCACACATGTAGAGGGACTGTACACACACACGTGGCCATCATCCAGCTCTCATGTACAGCACACATGTACAGGGACTGTATACACACACGTGGCCATCATCCAGCTCTCATGTACAGCACACATGTACAGGGACTGTATACGCACACGTGGCCATCATCCAGCTCTGATGTACAGCACACAAGTAAAGGGACTGTATACACACACGTGGCCATCATCCAGCTCTCATGTACAGCACACATGTAGAGGGACTGTATACACACTCGTGGCCATCATCCTGCTCTCATGTACAGCACACATGTAGAGGGACTGTATACACACACGTGGCCATCATCCAGCTCTGATGTACAGCACACAAGTAAAGGGACTGTATACACACACGTGGCCATCATCCAGCTCTCATGTACAGCTCACATGTAAAGGGACTGTATACACACACGTGGCCATCATCCAGCTCTCATGTACAGCACACATGTACAGGGACTGTATACACACACGTGGCCATCATCCTGCTGATATACAGCACACATGTACAGGGACTGTATACACACACACACCTGATCACAATGCCTCTGCTGGAGAGGCTGCATGGTTCTGTCCGCTCATCCACGTGACTTTTCCGTTCAGTCCACAGTGATAAGAAGGATATTTAGCCAGAGGGGACTCGATCTTTTTCTTGGCTGCAGTCTCCCTTTGCTTTGCCTTCATTAACCGCCTCAGCTCATCCTGTTGTATTAACTTTTTCTTTCCGGGGGCCGCCATGTTTCTCCTCCCGTCTCACCTAATAGACGTCACGTCCTGTTGGTGTTATGCGATGACTTCGGCACAAGGGGGCGGCAGAGCCTCGATATACGGCTGCGTCTGGAGCGTTAGGGTCTCACTGTAGCCGGCTGTGGTGACTGGAATGGCGGACGTCACAGTCTGCCGAGATGTAGACTGGTCACACTGCACCCTATGGGAGCTCCTCACACAGGCTCCATTGTAGTCCCCTCTTCTGGCTTTTTAAAGATTTTTTTGCTGAAGTCTTTAATGGAGCGAACACCACAAGTCAGACATGACTCATTTTTACACTTATATTTTATGTATTTGGACAAAAATATTTTTTTTTCACAATTTATTATAAAACTTGTTTTTGTGGCCTTTTGTACTATAAATAAATCCAGGGACTGTATACACACACATGGCCATGGCCATCCTCCACACTATACTGCGACGTCGGTATGGTTTCCTCCACTATATACAGTTAGGACTAAACATACTGATCCACTAGGCAGATATTACGCTGCATGTTGAATCACAAGAGTGTCCTGTTTTTTTATAAAAAGTTAGAATTTTATTAACACAAACAATACAAATAATAAAACAATGCCTCAAAACCGTAAACATTATATACTGGAAACAAGCGTTTGTAGAATTCTAGGAAAACATTAGGTAACATACATATCGTTAAGCCCATTGTATTGGGCACTAGAGCATGCTAAGAAAATTCTTAATAAAATTTTTTTTGTGTTCATTTTTTATTGCATCATAATACCAAACTATGAGCTAATTCTGTACCACTACACAATTTGATAATGATATAAATTATTTCATTATTATTAGAGGCATGCTGAAAAATCAGCACAGGCATTAAAAAGCACTCCGACAAATTGCTGCTCAAAAGCACTAGACACACTGTTACAAATACCCTAAATATAGTTATACAAAAATAGATAATACCAATGGGTGCAAGAGATTATTAGATCCACAATTAATGTGGTGATAATTGGTGATAATTGGTGATAATTTCAATACACCGTCGGGAAATCCCATACTTTAACCCCAGCTACCATTGGTGCCATAAACGCTGGAGGTGAGTAACTCTATAGTGTCATACCAGCTACTGTGAGTGCCCTGACCGCTAAATTGATGATTATATAAACAGTGCAACTTGATGCAAATAAGCAATTGTTACCCTAAAAATATGTTAAACTAGCTCCTATTGGTGCCGTGACCCCTAAACTAATGATTGTATAAATAAAGCAGTTTGTTATAATTACGCGCTGCTGCCGTATGGGTAAACAGCTCCAACAGAATGCGAACCTAGCTACTACTGAATGCCGCAGTCACTGGGCCAATAATCATACAGTCAGGACAGCCCGTTATACATAAGCGTTTGTTACCGTGATGCCAGACCACTGCATGCCCTGATTGCAAGAACACATAAGGTAAGTACACTCTATGCCAAGAGGATTCCTACAAGGTGCAACGCACAAACCAACAGGTAATACTCGGAACTAAAATGGAGCGTTATAGCCACCCATATGTACATAGATGAACAATGTGTCCCTACGTTGGTCCCAGATAAATACAAATGCCGTATAATCAGCCCTCTACATGCAATAAAATATGCCTGAATAAATGGTACAAAAACACCCACACATATACATATTACCTAATTGTGAGACGCTTCTCACTACCAGCCGCACATGGCACGCCACTTTCCAGAGACCCCGACGCGCGTTTCGCAACAGCTTCCTCCTGGGGGCGTGTCTATCAAGAGGCATCATAGAGCTTTAAAGTCCCAAAGAACCAATGAAAGCATAGAGGGGCGGACCATGCCGTCTCATGAAGTTAATTAGAATGATCGGCTGAGTCCCACTACCACCGCGGGACCGATGCAGCAAACAAATTAACAAGTGCATCGCCATATTCAGGATATATTCCTTCTAATGGAAATATCTATGTGACAGATGTATTTCTAAATAAAATGCATTTTCAGCCAGATTTACTCCCTAATACAGGACTTAGAACTCCAAGAACCGCATAAATGCGTTAAAAAAGTCCATTGACCGACCTTATGATTCACAATAGCCATGCAAATGTCTGGTAAAACAAAATTATACCCCGCTCAATAACTAGAGGTATTATATGAAGAAACAGAGGTGCTAAACTAATACCAAATATGTGTCACTGATAAATACCCAGTACAAGAAATCTAGGGGGTAATATATCTGTTATAAAACCCCCATTACTAGTAAGTGCAGTGATTATGCATTTCCACAATAACTGTACCCGTATTAAATATTAAATATCAAAATTAGCATACACCAAGAAATTAGAGTGAGAAGGATCACCATCATAAAACAAAATGAAAAGAAAATAGGGGCATTAAATGCCAGTATATAAACATGAGATTAACCATGCTAGTGACAATAAAGACCTATGTAGATCGGTATGAGGTAATTGGAGCCTCCCCCTGCAGGTAGGGGCTACCAAACAAAATCATAACCTCCGCATAAGTCAGAAAAGATAATTAGCCCAAGGGCCAAATCTATTAGTGTATAAATAAAAAAAAAAAAAAAAAAAAAAAAAAGTGTTAATATAATACAGACCAAAAGATGAAGGTTATATCCGCAAGAAAGTGTAAAGAACATCAATCCATGGCCGTAAGAAGCAACAGAGAACTCAACTATAGGATAGGATCATCTGCTGGTAGATATTATCAGCCACATGATCACTTTGATAAGATCAAGAAAAAGTGGTGAACAAACAAAGAAACCAACTATAGATATGAAAAGAAGAGACATTTACTAGGGAAAGTAGAATATATCTACATACTTCAATACTAAACAACCTTCATGTACTATCAAAAATTCATTCCCCATATTGAAACTAATACATAGTTTAAAACAGTGAGACACATCCACAGTTATTCAGAATGTTTGTAGTGCAATATACATAACAAAAACTTAAGTCAGTGAGACAACCCATATTCTTCAAGATGATTATACTCCAGTATATAGGTGAAAATTTGCACATGTTGACATATATTGTAAATTGTCAGAAAGTCCATCATAGTCCCCCTTTCCCCATGAACCACACATCATGGACTATACAAGTTCCAAGGGGCTCCTTACTCATGTCCCATGAAGAGTAGGTCCTGACCAGTCCATCATAGCTCTTCTCTATAAAGTTGTGAGCACACCCAATATTCCCGATGACTGGGCAAATCCAAAACTCCTCAAATAAAGAATAAATAATAAAGTGCCGCTCGAGACATAGATGTATTTCCCGAAAACGAGTCCGCAACGCCGTGCCTTTAGGACTTCTTTAGAAGCTTATCATTTATCCTGGACCACGGTGAAGAAGGACATCTGTATCCACAAAACGCATATCCTCTAAAGATCAGTAGGACCAAAGCTCTATGAAAACATAAAAACTGAATTAAGATAAGTTAAAACAGAACATTATAAAGACACCTCAACGACACACGAGACAAAATTAAAAATGACTAATGCAAATAGACAGAAAGAGATGGATGAACTATGCAAGTCACAAAAAGGCCCCAAAGCCGAAATTTTCATTGAGGCCCTGTGGTGCTAGTGTTCCCAATCGATAAATCCATCGGCTTTCAACCTGAGCCAATTTTTTAGCCAAGTCACCCCCTCTAGGTCCCATGTTGACAAGATCTATGGCCTTAACTTTCATAAACCTGGGATCGCTATTGTGAAACTTCTTATAGTGCCTAGGGAGCGTTTTAAGGCTGGCACACTCCTGAACATCCTTAGATTTTTCTATATCAAGGCAATGCTCCCGAATACGTACTTTCAGCGCTCTCGTTGTAAGGCCTATATAAATCTTGCCACATGGGCACGTAGAGTGGTAAACCACGCCTTTGGATGCACATGATAAAAAACTTCTGATCTCATAACTCCTAGATCCATCAAAATTGGAAAAATTTTTGGCTTTGACGCAGTTGGCACAAGCCTTGCAACGCCCGCAAGGAAAAAAGCCAATAAGATCCCGTTTAGTTCCCTTGCTCAGATCACATGGCTCGTAATGGCTATGGACCAAAATGTCTCGAATGTTTCTCGACCTTTTTGCCACTATCGATGGCTTGGAGGGCAAACATTGCTTAAGAATTGGATCTGTATGTAGCACAGCCCAATGCTTCTCTATGATGTTTTTAAATTGAAACCATTTATTGTGGTATCCGGTGATTAATCTGACTTGGTTCGCATCATTATTCAACCTAGAAGTGCTACCATACAGTAAGGTGTTTCTAGGAGTCCTTTCGGCCCTTATCCGGCCCTTTCGTATAGTTTTTTGACTATAACCTCGCTGCAAAAATCTCTCAGCAAGGTCATCCGCCTGCAAAGAAAAATCTTCATCATTGGAACAAATGCGTCTAACCCGCAAAAACTGTCCCACAGGTATTCCTCTGATTGTGGACGGCAAGTGGGCGGATTCTGCATGAAGCAACGAATTGGTGGCAGTGGGCTTGCGAAACACATCTGTAACCAGGTCCCCTTCAGGCAGGGCACGTATCTGCAAATCGAGAAAATCAACAGACCTTCCATATTTGAAGGTTAATTTGATATTTAAATCATTGCGATTGAGGGCAGCCATGAGATTGTGTAACTCACTGATACCATCCTCCCATACAAACCAAACATCATCAATATATCTCATCCAACCCTGGATGAGATCACTTTGGGGGATGGGATTGCTCATGAAAATCTCCCTCTCCCAAGCCCCCAGAAAAAGGTTTGCATAGGAGGGGGCACAGCAAGCCCCCATTGCAGTACCCTGCAATTGCAGATACGTGCCCTGCCCGAATAAAAATACGTTGTGAGACAACACGAACCGCAGCAATTCCAGCAAAAGTTGAACTAAATTCCTATCAAGATTGCTTGCACTCAAATATAAAGCCACAGCCTCAATCCCATCCGCATGTCTGATGGAGGTGTAGAGTGCCTCTACATCTGCAGTCACCATTACACTGTTAGGACTCAACTGGAGGTTGTCCAACCTCTGCAGAGCAGCCGTTGTATCTTTGATGAAAGATGGAAGTTGATTTACTAAAGGTTTAAGGTAGTAATCCAACACCTGAGTAATTACCTCACATAAACCACCATTGCCGGACACAATTGGCCTGCCAGGGGGGTCCTTGGGATTTTTGTGTATTTTAGGAATAAGGTATAGTGTCGGCATCCTAGGATGCATATTTCTGATCAATTCAAGCAATCTTTTTGGAATAATGCCTTCATCAAAGGCCCTTTCTAAGATCACAGTCAATTCAGATTGAAAAGACTCCATAGGGTTCAGAGCAAGTTTTTTGTAGCATGTTCTATCGTTCAATAATTTATAAGCTTGCTTCTCATAAAGGATGCGAGGCCAGATGACTAAATTTCCGCCTTTATCGGCTGCCTTGTATACTACATCATCCCATTCCTTTAAAACCTGCAATGCTTGTTTTTCTTGTTGTCCAAAATTGGACGGACCGAACCCTTTGGCCGACAATTCTTCTATATCCTTGGTAACCAACCTAGTGAAGACTTCCACAGCCGGACACAAGTTAAATGCTGGAAATTTCTTAGACTTAGTAACCAAATGGTCCGGAAAGTTACTCACCTCAACCAAATTACTCTCACGCTCCAAAGCCTCCAAATTGGCAAGGGCCTCTCTCTCCTCCTCAGTGTCAAAATTTTCATCGGTTTGCCCCTTGAAATGTAATTTTTTTAATATTAGCTTCCTTGAAAAAAGGTGCACATCTTTTACCGATGTGAAGGCATCTAGGGAATAGGATGGACAAAAAGTGAGACCTTTTTCAAGGATTGACGTCTGCATATCAGTCAAAACATGTTCAGACAGATTAATCACCTTCATTTTATCGTTTCTCTGGTAATTCCTTTTTTTGAAAAAATCATTGGACTTGGAACTTCCTCCAAATCTAGTACGTTTATTCCAAGGAGTGACATCATTGTCCTGATTAGATGATCCTGCATCTGAAACTGATGATGTTGAACTGGTCGATTCAAATCTGGCTTTACGTTTCACCTCGTTAGGTCGTGGATTTTGCCATCTATAAATTTTGTTATTGTCATAATCAGCAACATCCCTCAAATATTTCTTGGTTTTGACCACACAGATCTCCTCCCATTTTTCGAGATCGTTTTCAATTTCTTTTAAAAAAGATTCTAATTGATCATTTTTCATGTCTTTTTTAAGGGAAAGTTCCAATCTGCTTATTTCTTCTTCAATTTTCTTTATAGATAGAGTGTTACTCTCTATAATTATCTGAAGAAACTCCAAAGAGCAAACCGAGGCAGCAGTCATCCAACGATCAATCAAATGTTGTTCACCCAAATCAAACGTGGGATAAAGCTGCACCCGCAAGCCACGTGGAATTATTTTCTGACTTACATAGTTCTCCAAAGTTGTCTTAGTCCACCATATTTTAGTCTTTTTGTGAATAAAATTCTTATACTGTTTCATCACATCTCTTTCAATACTAGAAGCATCAGTCATGGGTTGAGAAGCATTGGAACGAAAGATATTAGAAGCCTTTTGTCGCCAGCTAGATTCTCTGGCTGAAAAATCCATTGTAAGAAAACGGGTATACTGCCTACGGGCAGAAAAGCAATATGTCAACATATAACCCAAACCCATTACCACACATTTGGGATGGGTAGCACTCAAATATAGCACTAAACATACTGATCCACTAGGCAGATATTACGCTGCATGTTGAATCACAAGAGTGTCCTGTTTTTTTATAAAAAGTTAGAATTTTATTAACACAAACAATACAAATAATAAAACAATGCCTCAAAACCGTAAACATTATATACTGGAAACAAGCGTTTGTAGAATTCTAGGAAAACATTAGGTAACATACATATCGTTAAGCCCATTGTATTGGGCACTAGAGCATGCTAAGAAAATTCTTAATAAAATTTTTTTTGTGTTCATTTTTTATTGCATCATAATACCAAACTATGAGCTAATTCTGTACCACTACACAATTTGATAATGATATAAATTATTTCATTATTATTAGAGGCATGCTGGAAAATCAGCACAGGCATTAAAAAGCACTCCGACAAATTGCTGCTCAAAAGCACTAGACACACTGTTACAAATACCCTAAATATAGTTATACAAAAATAGATAATACCAATGGGTGCAAGAGATTATTAGATCCACAATTAATGTGGTGATAATTGGTGATAATTGGTGATAATTTCAATACACCGTCGGGAAATCCCATACTTTAACCCCAGCTACCATTGGTGCCATAAACGCTGGAGGTGAGTAACTCTATAGTGTCATACCAGCTACTGTGAGTGCCCTGACCGCTAAATTGATGATTATATAAACAGTGCAACTTGATGCAAATAAGCAATTGTTACCCTAAAAATATGTTAAACTAGCTCCTATTGGTGCCGTGACCCCTAAACTAATGATTGTATAAATAAAGCAGTTTGTTATAATTACGCGCTGCTGCCGTATGGGTAAACAGCTCCAACAGAATGCGAACCTAGCTACTACTGAATGCCGCAGTCACTGGGCCAATAATCATACAGTCAGGACAGCCCGTTATACATAAGCGTTTGTTACCGTGATGCCAGACCACTGCATGCCCTGATTGCAAGAACACATAAGGTAAGTACACTCTATGCCAAGAGGATTCCTACAAGGTGCAACGCACAAACCAACAGGTAATACTCGGAACTAAAATGGAGCGTTATAGCCACCCATATGTACATAGATGAACAATGTGTCCCTACGTTGGTCCCAGATAAATACAAATGCCGTATAATCAGCCCTCTACATGCAATAAAATATGCCTGAATAAATGGTACAAAAACACCCACACATATACATATTACCTAATTGTGAGACGCTTCTCACTACCAGCCGCACATGGCACGCCACTTTCCAGAGACCCCGACGCGCGTTTCGCAACAGCTTCCTCCTGGGGGCGTGTCTATCAAGAGGCATCATAGAGCTTTAAAGTCCCAAAGAACCAATGAAAGCATAGAGGGGCAGACCATGCCGTCTCATGAAGTTAATTAGAATGATCGGCTGAGTCCCACTACCACCGCGGGACCGATGCAGCAAACAAATTAACAAGTGCATCGCCATATTCAGGATATATTCCTTCTAATGGAAATATCTATGTGACAGATGTATTTCTAAATAAAATGCATTTTCAGCCAGATTTACTCCCTAATACAGGACTTAGAACTCCAAGAACCGCATAAATGCGTTAAAAAAGTCCATTGACCGACCTTATGATTCACAATAGCCATGCAAATGTCTGGTAAAACAAAATTATACCCCGCTCAATAACTAGAGGTATTATATGAAGAAACAGAGGTGCTAAACTAATACCAAATATGTGTCACTGATAAATACCCAGTACAAGAAATCTAGGGGGTAATATATCTGTTATAAAACCCCCATTACTAGTAAGTGCAGTGATTATGCATTTCCACAATAACTGTACCCGTATTAAATATTAAATATCAAAATTAGCATACACCAAGAAATTAGAGTGAGAAGGATCACCATCATAAAACAAAATGAAAAGAAAATAGGGGCATTAAATGCCGTCGGGGTCTCTGGAAAGTGGCGTGCCATGTGCGGCTGGTAGTGAGAAGCGTCTCACAATTAGGTAATATGTATATGTGTGGGTGTTTTTGTACCATTTATTCAGGCATATTTTATTGCATGTAGAGGGCTGATTATACGGCATTTGTATTTATCTGGGACCAACGTAGGGACACATTGTTCATCTATGTACATATGGGTGGCTATAACGCTCCATTTTAGTTCCGAGTATTACCTGTTGGTTTGTGCGTTGCACCTTGTAGGAATCCTCTTGGCATAGAGTGTACTTACCTTATGTGTTCTTGCAATCAGGGCATGCAGTGGTCTGGCATCACGGTAACAAACGCTTATGTATAACGGGCTGTCCTGACTGTATGATTATTGGCCCAGTGACTGCGGCATTCAGTAGTAGCTAGGTTCGCATTCTGTTGGAGCTGTTTACCCATACGGCAGCAGCGCGTAATTATAACAAACTGCTTTATTTATACAATCATTAGTTTAGGGGTCACGGCACCAATAGGAGCTAGTTTAACATATTTTTAGGGTAACAATTGCTTATTTGCATCAAGTTGCACTGTTTATATAATCATCAATTTAGCGGTCAGGGCACTCACAGTAGCTGGTATGACACTATAGAGTTACTCACCTCCAGCGTTTATGGCACCAATGGTAGCTGGGGTTAAAGTATGGGATTTCCCGACGGTGTATTGAAATTATCACCAAGTAGTACTTTAAACCATATCATTAATTGTGGATCTAATAATCTCTTGCACCCATTGGTATTATCTATTTTTGTATAACTATATTTAGGGTATTTGTAACAGTGTGTCTAGTGCTTTTGAGCAGCAATTTGTCGGAGTGCTTTTTAATGCCTGTGCTGATTTTCCAGCATGCCTCTAATAATAATGAAATAATTTATATCATTATCAAATTGTGTAGTGGTACAGAATTAGCTCATAGTTTGGTATTATGATGCAATAAAAAATGAACACAAAAAAAATTTTATTAAGAATTTTCTTAGCATGCTCTAGTGCCCAATACAATGGGCTTAACGATATGTATGTTACCTAATGTTTTCCTAGAATTCTACAAACGCTTGTTTCCAGTATATAATGTTTACGGTTTTGAGGCATTGTTTTATTATTTGTATTGTTTGTGTTAATAAAATTCTAACTTTTTATAAAAAAACAGGACACTCTTGTGATTCAACATGCAGCGTAATATCTGCCTAGTGGATCAGTATGTTTAGTGCTATATTTGAGTGCTACCCATCCCAAATGTGTGGTAATGGGTTTGGGTTATATGTTGACATATTGCTTTTCTGCCCGTAGGCAGTATACCCGTTTTCTTACAATGGATTTTTCAGCCAGAGAATCTAGCTGGCGACAAAAGGCTTCTAATATCTTTCGTTCCAATGCTTCTCAACCCATGACTGATGCTTCTAGTATTGAAAGAGATGTGATGAAACAGTATAAGAATTTTATTCACAAAAAGACTAAAATATGGTGGACTAAGACAACTTTGGAGAACTATGTAAGTCAGAAAATAATTCCACGTGGCTTGCGGGTGCAGCTTTATCCCACGTTTGATTTGGGTGAACAACATTTGATTGATCGTTGGATGACTGCTGCCTCGGTTTGCTCTTTGGAGTTTCTTCAGATAATTATAGAGAGTAACACTCTATCTATAAAGAAAATTGAAGAAGAAATAAGCAGATTGGAACTTTCCCTTAAAAAAGACATGAAAAATGATCAATTAGAATCTTTTTTAAAAGAAATTGAAAACGATCTCGAAAAATGGGAGGAGATCTGTGTGGTCAAAACCAAGAAATATTTGAGGGATGTTGCTGATTATGACAATAACAAAATTTATAGATGGCAAAATCCACGACCTAACGAGGTGAAACGTAAAGCCAGATTTGAATCGACCAGTTCAACATCATCAGTTTCAGATGCAGGATCATCTAATCAGGACAATGATGTCACTCCTTGGAATAAACGTACTAGATTTGGAGGAAGTTCCAAGTCCAATGATTTTTTCAAAAAAAGGAATTACCAGAGAAACGATAAAATGAAGGTGATTAATCTGTCTGAACATGTTTTGACTGATATGCAGACGTCAATCCTTGAAAAAGGTCTCACTTTTTGTCCATCCTATTCCCTAGATGCCTTCACATCGGTAAAAGATGTGCACCTTTTTTCAAGGAAGCTAATATTAAAAAAATTACATTTCAAGGGGCAAACCGATGAAAATTTTGACACTGAGGAGGAGAGAGAGGCCCTTGCCAATTTGGAGGCTTTGGAGCGTGAGAGTAATTTGGTTGAGGTGAGTAACTTTCCGGACCATTTGGTTACTAAGTCTAAGAAATTTCCAGCATTTAACTTGTGTCCGGCTGTGGAAGTCTTCACTAGGTTGGTTACCAAGGATATAGAAGAATTGTCGGCCAAAGGGTTCGGTCCGTCCAATTTTGGACAACAAGAAAAACAAGCATTGCAGGTTTTAAAGGAATGGGATGATGTAGTATACAAGGCAGCCGATAAAGGCGGAAATTTAGTCATCTGGCCTCGCATCCTTTATGAGAAGCAAGCTTATAAATTATTGAACGATAGAACATGCTACAAAAAACTTGCTCTGAACCCTATGGAGTCTTTTCAATCTGAATTGACTGTGATCTTAGAAAGGGCCTTTGATGAAGGCATTATTCCAAAAAGATTGCTTGAATTGATCAGAAATATGCATCCTAGGATGCCGACACTATACCTTATTCCTAAAATACACAAAAATCCCAAGGACCCCCCTGGCAGGCCAATTGTGTCCGGCAATGGTGGTTTATGTGAGGTAATTACTCAGGTGTTGGATTACTACCTTAAACCTTTAGTAAATCAACTTCCATCTTTCATCAAAGATACAACGGCTGCTCTGCAGAGGTTGGACAACCTCCAGTTGAGTCCTAACAGTGTAATGGTGACTGCAGATGTAGAGGCACTCTACACCTCCATCAGACATGCGGATGGGATTGAGGCTGTGGCTTTATATTTGAGTGCAAGCAATCTTGATAGGAATTTAGTTCAACTTTTGCTGGAATTGCTGCGGTTCGTGTTGTCTCACAACGTATTTTTATTCGGGCAGGGCACGTATCTGCAATTGCAGGGTACTGCAATGGGGGCTTGCTGTGCCCCCTCCTATGCAAACCTTTTTCTGGGGGCTTGGGAGAGGGAGATTTTCATGAGCAATCCCATCCCCCAAAGTGATCTCATCCAGGGTTGGATGAGATATATTGATGATGTTTGGTTTGTATGGGAGGATGGTATCAGTGAGTTACACAATCTCATGGCTGCCCTCAATCGCAATGATTTAAATATCAAATTAACCTTCAAATATGGAAGGTCTGTTGATTTTCTCGATTTGCAGATACGTGCCCTGCCTGAAGGGGACCTGGTTACAGATGTGTTTCGCAAGCCCACTGCCACCAATTCGTTGCTTCATGCAGAATCCGCCCACTTGCCGTCCACAATCAGAGGAATACCTGTGGGACAGTTTTTGCGGGTTAGACGCATTTGTTCCAATGATGAAGATTTTTCTTTGCAGGCGGATGACCTTGCTGAGAGATTTTTGCAGCGAGGTTATAGTCAAAAAACTATACGAAAGGGCCGGATAAGGGCCGAAAGGACTCCTAGAAACACCTTACTGTATGGTAGCACTTCTAGGTTGAATAATGATGCGAACCAAGTCAGATTAATCACCGGATACCACAATAAATGGTTTCAATTTAAAAACATCATAGAGAAGCATTGGGCTGTGCTACATACAGATCCAATTCTTAAGCAATGTTTGCCCTCCAAGCCATCGATAGTGGCAAAAAGGTCGAGAAACATTCGAGACATTTTGGTCCATAGCCATTACGAGCCATGTGATCTGAGCAAGGGAACTAAACGGGATCTTATTGGCTTTTTTCCTTGCGGGCGTTGCAAGGCTTGTGCCAACTGCGTCAAAGCCAAAAATTTTTCCAATTTTGATGGATCTAGGAGTTATGAGATCAGAAGTTTTTTATCATGTGCATCCAAAGGCGTGGTTTACCACTCTACGTGCCCATGTGGCAAGATTTATATAGGCCTTACAACGAGAGCGCTGAAAGTACGTATTCGGGAGCATTGCCTTGATATAGAAAAATCTAAGGATGTTCAGGAGTGTGCCAGCCTTAAAACGCTCCCTAGGCACTATAAGAAGTTTCACAATAGCGATCCCAGGTTTATGAAAGTTAAGGCCATAGATCTTGTCAACATGGGACCTAGAGGGGGTGACTTGGCTAAAAAATTGGCTCAGGTTGAAAGCCGATGGATTTATCGATTGGGAACACTAGCACCACAGGGCCTCAATGAAAATTTCGGCTTTGGGGCCTTTTTGTGACTTGCATAGTTCATCCATCTCTTTCTGTCTATTTGCATTAGTCATTTTTAATTTTGTCTCGTGTGTCGTTGAGGTGTCTTTATAATGTTCTGTTTTAACTTATCTTAATTCAGTTTTTATGTTTTCATAGAGCTTTGGTCCTACTGATCTTTAGAGGATATGCGTTTTGTGGATACAGATGTCCTTCTTCACCGTGGTCCAGGATAAATGATAAGCTTCTAAAGAAGTCCTAAAGGCACGGCGTTGCGGACTCGTTTTCGGGAAATACATCTATGTCTCGAGCGGCACTTTATTATTTATTCTTTATTTGAGGAGTTTTGGATTTGCCCAGTCATCGGGAATATTGGGTGTGCTCACAACTTTATAGAGAAGAGCTATGATGGACTGGTCAGGACCTACTCTTCATGGGACATGAGTAAGGAGCCCCTTGGAACTTGTATAGTCCATGATGTGTGGTTCATGGGGAAAGGGGGACTATGATGGACTTTCTGACAATTTACAATATATGTCAACATGTGCAAATTTTCACCTATATACTGGAGTATAATCATCTTGAAGAATATGGGTTGTCTCACTGACTTAAGTTTTTGTTATGTATATTGCACTACAAACATTCTGAATAACTGTGGATGTGTCTCACTGTTTTAAACTATGTATTAGTTTCAATATGGGGAATGAATTTTTGATAGTACATGAAGGTTGTTTAGTATTGAAGTATGTAGATATATTCTACTTTCCCTAGTAAATGTCTCTTCTTTTCATATCTATAGTTGGTTTCTTTGTTTGTTCACCACTTTTTCTTGATCTTATCAAAGTGATCATGTGGCTGATAATATCTACCAGCAGATGATCCTATCCTATAGTTGAGTTCTCTGTTGCTTCTTACGGCCATGGATTGATGTTCTTTACACTTTCTTGCGGATATAACCTTCATCTTTTGGTCTGTATTATATTAACACTTTTTTTTTTTTTTTTTTTTTTTTTTATTTATACACTAATAGATTTGGCCCTTGGGCTAATTATCTTTTCTGACTTATGCGGAGGTTATGATTTTGTTTGGTAGCCCCTACCTGCAGGGGGAGGCTCCAATTACCTCATACCGATCTACATAGGTCTTTATTGTCACTAGCATGGTTAATCTCATGTTTATATACTGGCATTTAATGCCCCTATTTTCTTTTCATTTTGTTTTATGATGGTGATCCTTCTCACTCTAATTTCTTGGTGTATGCTAATTTTGATATTTAATATTTAATACGGGTACAGTTATTGTGGAAATGCATAATCACTGCACTTACTAGTAATGGGGGTTTTATAACAGATATATTACCCCCTAGATTTATTGTACTGGGTATTTATCAGTGACACATATTTGGTATTAGTTTAGCACCTCTGTTTCTTCATATAATACCTCTAGTTATTGAGCGGGGTATAATTTTGTTTTACCAGACATTTGCATGGCTATTGTGAATCATAAGGTCGGTCAATGGACTTTTTTAACGCATTTATGCGGTTCTTGGAGTTCTAAGTCCTGTATTAGGGAGTAAATCTGGCTGAAAATGCATTTTATTTAGAAATACATCTGTCACATAGATATTTCCATTAGAAGGAATATATCCTGAATATGGCGATGCACTTGTTAATTTGTTTGCTGCATCGGTCCCGCGGTGGTAGTGGGACTCAGCCGATCATTCTAATTAACTTCACGAGACGGCATGGTCCGCCCCTCTATGCTTTCATTGGTTCTTTGGGACTTTAAAGCTCTATGATGCCTCTTGATAGACACGCCCCCAGGAGGAAGCTGTTGCGAAACGCGCGTCGGGGTCTCTGGAAAGTGGCGTGCCATGTGCGGCTGGTAGTGAGAAGCGTCTCACAATTAGGTAATATGTATATGTGTGGGTGTTTTTGTACCATTTATTCAGGCATATTTTATTGCATGTAGAGGGCTGATTATACGGCATTTGTATTTATCTGGGACCAACGTAGGGACACATTGTTCATCTATGTACATATGGGTGGCTATAACGCTCCATTTTAGTTCCGAGTATTACCTGTTGGTTTGTGCGTTGCACCTTGTAGGAATCCTCTTGGCATAGAGTGTACTTACCTTATGTGTTCTTGCAATCAGGGCATGCAGTGGTCTGGCATCACGGTAACAAACGCTTATGTATAACGGGCTGTCCTGACTGTATGATTATTGGCCCAGTGACTGCGGCATTCAGTAGTAGCTAGGTTCGCATTCTGTTGGAGCTGTTTACCCATACGGCAGCAGCGCGTAATTATAACAAACTGCTTTATTTATACAATCATTAGTTTAGGGGTCACGGCACCAATAGGAGCTAGTTTAACATATTTTTAGGGTAACAATTGCTTATTTGCATCAAGTTGCACTGTTTATATAATCATCAATTTAGCGGTCAGGGCACTCACAGTAGCTGGTATGACACTATAGAGTTACTCACCTCCAGCGTTTATGGCACCAATGGTAGCTGGGGTTAAAGTATGGGATTTCCCGACGGTGTATTGAAATTATCACCAATTATCACCAATTATCACCACATTAATTGTGGATCTAATAATCTCTTGCACCCATTGGTATTATCTATTTTTGTATAACTATATTTAGGGTATTTGTAACAGTGTGTCTAGTGCTTTTGAGCAGCAATTTGTCGGAGTGCTTTTTAATGCCTGTGCTGATTTTCCAGCATGCCTCTAATAATAATGAAATAATTTATATCATTATCAAATTGTGTAGTGGTACAGAATTAGCTCATAGTTTGGTATTATGATGCAATAAAAAATGAACACAAAAAAAATTTTATTAAGAATTTTCTTAGCATGCTCTAGTGCCCAATACAATGGGCTTAACGATATGTATGTTACCTAATGTTTTCCTAGAATTCTACAAACGCTTGTTTCCAGTATATAATGTTTACGGTTTTGAGGCATTGTTTTATTATTTGTATTGTTTGTGTTAATAAAATTCTAACTTTTTATAAAAAAACAGGACACTCTTGTGATTCAACATGCAGCGTAATATCTGCCTAGTGGATCAGTATGTTTAGTGCTATATTTGAGTGCTACCCATCCCAAATGTGTGGTAATGGGTTTGGGTTATATGTTGATATATACAGTTAGGGCCAGAAATATTTGGACAGTGACACAAGTTTTGTTATTTTACAAAATTTTGCACAGTCACAGGTCTGGACCCCGAGAGCATCATAGGCTACGTTGTGAGGCGAAATTTTAACCCCGCACGTTCCAATTCACCAAACAATTTTGCCCCTATCTACATAATGGGGAAAAAGTGAAAGGAAAAGTGTTGGAAGCGTCGCAGCTACAGCCACAAAATTTTGCACAGTCACACGTCTGGACCCTGAGAGCGTCATAGGCTACATTGTGAGGTGAAATTTTAACCCTGCGCGTTCCAATTCACCAAACAATTTTGCCCCTATCTACATAATGGGGAAAAAGTGAAAGGAAAAGTGTTGGAAGCGTCGCAGCTACAGCCACAAAATTTTGCACAGTCACAGGTCTGGACCCCGAGAGCGTCATAGGCTATATTGTGAGGCGAAATTTTAACCCCGCACGTTCCAATTCACCAATTTTGCCCCTATCTACATAATGGGGAAAAAGTGAAAGGAAAAGTGTTGGAAGCGTCGCAGCTACAGCCACAAAATTTTGCACAGTCACAGGTCTGGACCCCGAGAGCGTCATAGGCTATATTGTGAGGCGAAATTTTAACCCCGCACGTTCCAATTCACCAAACAATTTTGCCCCTATCTACATAATGGGGAAAAAAGTGAAAGGAAAAGTGTTGGAGGCGTCGCAGCTACAGAAACAAAATTTTGCACAGTCACACGTCTGGACCCTGAGAGCGTCATAGGCTACATTGTGAGGTGAAATTTTAACCCCGCGCGTTCCAATTCACCAAACAATTTTGCCCCTATCTACATAATGGGGAAAAAGTGAAAGGAAAAGTGTTGGAAGCGTCGCAGCTACAGAAACAAAATTTTGCACAGTCACACGTCTGGACCCCGAGAGCGTCATAGGCTATATTGTGAGGCGACATTTTAACCCCGCGCATTCCAATTCACCAAACAATTTTGCCCCTATCTACATAATGGGCGAAAAAGTGAAAGGAAAAGTAAGGAGGCAAATTGACAGCTGCCAGATGTGAACAAGGGGGACTTAAAGAATGAGAGCAATGGCGCCAAAGAGTATATACCGTACAGTTGCTAAGGTGGGGCCTCGACATGGGATACTCACCACACACGGGGATATGAACACACACAAAATGCGCCACACACTACCACGTGCTTGAACACATAATACCCTCAGCACACATTTCACCACAAATACACCAACCTCGCCACATAGTAACATAGTAACATAGTTAGTAAGGCCGAAAAAAGACATTTGTCCATCCAGTTCAGCCTATATTCCATCATAATAAATCCCCAGATCTACGTCCTTCTACAGAACCTAATTGTATGATACAATATTGTTCTGCTCCAGGAAGACATCCAGGCCTCTCTTGAACCCCTCGACTGAGTTCGCCATCACCACCTCCTCAGGCAAGCAATTCCAGATTCTCACTGCCCTAACAGTAAAGAATCCTCTTCTATGTTGGTGGAAAAACCTTCTCTCCTCCAGACGCAAAGAATGCCCCCTTGTGCCCGTCACCTTCCTTGGTATAAACAGATCCTCAGCGAGATATTTGTATTGTCCCCTTATATACTTATACATGGTTATTAGATCGCCCCTCAGTCGTCTTTTTTCTAGACTAAATAATCCTAATTTCGCTAATCTATCTGGGTATTGTAGTTCTCCCATCCCCTTCATTAATTTTGTTGCCCTCCTTTGTACTCTCTCTAGTTCCATTATATCCTTCCTGAGCACCGGTGCCCAAAACTGGACACAGTACTCCATGTGCGGTCTAACTAGGGATTTGTACAGAGGCAGTATAATGCTCTCATCATGTGTATCCAGACCTCTTTTAATGCACCCCATGATCCTGTTTGCCTTGGCAGCTGCTGCCTGGCACTGGCTGCTCCAGGTAAGTTTATCATTAACTAGGATCCCCAAGTCCTTCTCCCTGTCAGATTTACCCAGTGGTTTCCCGTTCAGTGTGTAATGGTGATATTGATTCCCTCTTCCCATGTGTATAACCTTACATTTATCATTGTTAAACCTCATCTGCCACCTTTCAGCCCAAGTTTCCAACTTATCCAGATCCATCTGTAGCAGAATACTATCTTCTCTTGTATTAACTGCTTTACATAGTTTTGTATCATCTGCAAATATCGATATTTTACTGTGTAAACCTTCTACCAGATCATTAATGAATATGTTGAAGAGAACAGGTCCCAATACTGACCCCTGCGGTACCCCACTGGTCACAGCGACCCAGTTAGAGACTATACCATTTATAACCACCCTCTGCTTTCTATCACTAAGCCAGTTACTAACCCATTTACACACATTTTCCCCCAGACCAAGCATTCTCATTTTGTGTACCAACCTCTTGTGCGGCACGATATCAAACGCTTTGGAAAAATCGAGATATACCACGTCCAATGACTCACCGTGGTCCAGCCTATAGCTTACCTCTTCATAAAAAGAGATTAGATTGGTTTGACAGGAGCGATTTCTCATAAACCCATGCTGATATGGAGTTAAACAGTTATTCTCATTGAGATAATCCAGAATAACATCCCTCAGAAACCCTTCAAATATTTTACCAACAATAGAGGTTAGACTTACTGGCCTATAATTTCCAGGTTCACTTTTAGAGTCCTTTTTGAATATTGGCACCACATTTGCTATGCGCCAATCCTGCGGAACAGACCCTGTCGCTATAGAGTCCCTAAAAATAAGAAATAATGGTTTATCTATTACATTACTTAGTTCTCTTAGTACTCGTGGGTGTATGCCATCCGGACCCGGAGATTTATCTATTTTAATCTTATTTAGCCGGTTTCGCACCTCTTCTTGGGTTAGATTGGTGACCCTTAATATAGGGTTTTCATTGTTTCTTGGGATTTCACCTAGCATTTCATTTTCCACCGTGAATACCGTGGAGAAGAAGGTGTTTAATATGTTAGCTTTTTCCTCGTCATCTACGACCATTCTTTCCTCACTATTTTTTAAGGGGCCTACATTTTCAGTTTTTATTCTTTTACTATTGATATAGTTGAAGAACAGTTTGGGATTAGTTTTACTCTCCTTAGCAATGTGCTTCTCTGTTTCCTTTTTGGCAGCTTTAATTAGTTTTTTAGATAAAGTATTTTTCTCCCTATAGTTTTTTAGAGCTTCAATGGTGCCATCCTGCTTTAGTAGTGCAAATGCTTTCTTTTTACTGTTAATTGCCTGTCTTACTTCTTTGTTTAGCCACATTGGGTTTTTCCTATTTCTAGTCCTTTTATTCCCACAAGGTATAAACCGCTTACACTGCCTATTTAGGATGTTCTTAAACATTTCCCATTTATTATCTGTATTCTTATTTCTGAGGATATTGTCCCAGTCTACCAGATTAAGGGCATCTCTAAGCTGGTCAAACTTTGCCTTCCTAAAGGTCAGTGTTTTTGTGACTCCCTGACAAGTCCCCCTAGTGAAAGACAGGTGAAACTGTACAATATTGTGGTCGCTATTTCCTAGATGCCCGACCACCTGCAGATTTGTTATTCTGTCAGGTCTATTAGATAGTATTAGGTCTAAAAGTGCTGCTCCTCTGGTTGGATTCTGCACCAATTGTGAAAGATAATTTTTCTTGGTTATTAGCAGAAACCTGTTGCCTTTATGGGTTTCACAGGTTTCTGTTTCCCAGTTAATATCCGGGTAGTTAAAGTCCCCCATAACCAGGACCTCATTATGGGTTGCAGCTTCATCTATCTGCTTTAGAAGTAGACTTTCCATGGTTTCTGTTATATTTGGGGGTTTGTAACAGACCCCAATGAGAATTTTGTTACCATTTTTCCCTCCATGAATTCCCGACCCATATGGACTCGACATCCTCATTTCCTTCGCTAATATCCTCCCTTAAAGTGGACTTTAGACAAGACTTTACATAGAGACAAACCCCTCCTCCTCTCCGATTTTTACGATCCTTTCTAAACAGACTGTAACCCTGTAAGTTAACTGCCCAGTCATAGCTTTCATCTAACCATGTCTCGGTTATTCCCACTATGTCAAAGTTACCTGTAGATATTTCTGCTTCTAGTTCTTCCATCTTGTTTGTCAGGCTTCTGGCGTTTGCGAGCATGCAGTTTAGAAGATTTTGTTTTGTTCCAATCTCCTCGCTGTGGATTGTTTTAGAAATGTTCTTACCTCCCTTCTGAGTATGTTTTCCTGGATCTTCTTTGTTCAAGTCTAATGTTTTTCTTCCCGTCCCCTCTTCTTCTAGTTTAACGCCCTCCTGATGAGTGTAGCGAGTCTTCTGGCGAATGTGTGTTTCCCAGGTTTGTTGAGGTGTAGTCCGTCTCTGGCGAGGAGTCCATCGTACAAGTAATTCACACCGTGGTCCAGGAATCCGAATCCTTGTTGTCTGCACCATCGTCTTAGCCAGTTGTTTGCATCAAGGATCCTGTTCCATCTCCTGGTGCCATGCCCGTCTACTGGAAGGATAGAAGAAAAAACTACCTGTGCATCCAGTTCCTTTACTTTCTTCCCCAACTCTTCAAAGTCTTTGCAGATTGTCGGTAGGTCCTTCCTTGCCGTGTCATTGGTGCCAACATAAAAGTCAAAACACAAAAGTCGCCACTCAAAACTCGCCACGCGCAGAACTCGCCACATGCAAAAACTAGGCTCTTGCAAAACTCGCCACAAGTGCAAAATTCTCCTCATGAAAAACTCGCCACACGAAAAACTTGCACACGCGGAAAAATTGCCACATGCACAAAAGTTGCAACACATGCAAAAGTTGCCTCACACAAAACTTGCACATACTCAAAAGGCACCACACATAATACTCGTAACGCGCAAAACTCGCCATGCGCAAAACTTGCTGCACACAACTTGCTACACTAACCTGTCACATGTAACTCGACACACAAAAAGTTGCTACACGCATGTTACTACACAAAACGCATCTCACAAAAGTCGCTACATGCATGTCGCCACACGCAACTCAACACACACAACTTGACTAACGAAACTCGCCCTAAAACACACACAAGTCTGGTATTATCCTTCAAAAATAAAATTCTGATTAATAAGCAGACAAACTACAACAATTGCACCATATAGGAAATACGGCAGCTGTCAGTCACATGACCTGTCTATTATGTGTATGTGTGAGCTAATATATACTGCCAGGGGGAGGGCTTCCTGTTGGCTGGGGATTTATCAGGCTGCCAATTTAGCTTACAAATACTGAGGTAAAAATACTGAGCAAATAACGTGTGAACGAGGTCTAATACAGGAGGAGATGACACACAGGTATATACTATATACAGGGGAGATGACACACAGATATATACTATATACAGGAGAGATGACACACAGGCATATACTATATAGAGGAGGAGATGACATACAGGTATATACTATACACAGGAGGAGATGACATACAGGTATATGCTATATATAGAAGATGACATGCAGGTATATACTATATGCAGGAGGAGATGACACTCAGATATATACTGTATACAGGGGAGATGACACACAGGTATATACTATATACAGGAGGAGATGACATACAGGTATATGCTATATTTAGAAGATGACATGCAGGTATATACTATATGCAGGAGGAGATGACACTCAGATATATACTATATACAGGGGAGATGACACACAGGTATATAGTATATACAGGAGAAGATGACATACAGGTATATACTATATATAGAAGGAGATGACATTCAGGTATATACTATATATAGGGGAGATGACACACAGCAGGTATATACTATATACAGGGGAGATGACATACAGGTATATACTATATACAGGAGATGACATACAGATGTATAGTATATATAAGGGAGATGACAAACATGTATATACTGAGGTGATGAGGTGAAAATGAAAAGGTGTGAGTGCAAAATGAGAGAAGTGAGGAAAAATAGTGGAGTGATCAGAAAATGACAGATGTGAGGTTGAAATGACAAGTGTTAGGGGGGAATGAGAGGAGTGAGGGAGAAAATGAGAGGTGTGAGGGAGAAAATGAGAGATGTGAGGGGGAAAATGAAAGATGTGATTGGGAAAATGAGAGGCGTGATGGGAAAATAAGAGAAGTGAGGTGCTATAACTAACCACAGATATTTACTATGCCCAGGCAACGCCGGGCTCTTCAGCTAGTATATAATATGGGCTGAAAGTGCACACTCCCAGCTGCAATATGATAGTTTCCACATCCAAATCGGAGAAAGGGTTTAGGAATCATAGCTCTGTAATGCATAGCGTCCTCTTTTTCAAGGGACCAAAAGTAATTGGACAATGGACTCTAAGGGCTGCAATTAACTCTGAAGGCGTCTCCCTCGTTAACCTGTAATCAATGAAGTAGTTAAAAGGTCAGGGGTGGATTCCAGGTGTGTGGTTTTGCATTTGGAAGCTGTTGCTGTGAGCAGACAACATGCGGTCAAAGGAACTCTCAATCGAGGTGAAGCAGAACATCCTGAGGCTGAAAAAAAAGAAAAAATCCATCAAAGAGATAGCAGACATGCTTGGAGTAGCAAAATCAACAGTTGGGTACATTCTGAGAAAAAAGGAATTGACTTGGGAACTCAAAAAGGCCTGGGCGTCCACGGATGACAACAGTGGTGGATGATCGCCGCATACTTAATTTGGTGAAGAAGAACCCGTTCACAACATCAACTGAAGTCCAGAACACTCTCAGTGAAGTAGGTGTATCTGTCTCTAAGTCAACAGTAAAGAGAAGACTCCATGACAGTAAATACAAAGGGTTCACATCTAGATGCAAACCATTCATCAATACCAAAAATAGACAGACCAGAGTTAAATTTGCAGAAAAACACCTCAAGAAGCCAGCTCAGTTCTGGAAAAGTATTCTATGGACAGGTGAGACAAAGATCAACCTGTACCAGAATGATGGGAAGAAAAAAGTTTGGAGAAGAAAGGGAACGGCACATGATCCAAGGCACACCACATCCTCTGTAAAACATGGTGGAGGCAACGTGATGGCATGGGCATGCATGGCTTTCAATGGCACTGGGTCACTTGTGTTTATTGATGACATAAGAGCAGACAAGAGTAGCCGGATGAATTCTGAAGTGTACCGGGATATACTTTCAGCCCAGATTCAGCCAAATGCTGCAAAGTTGATTGGACGGCGCTTCATAGTACAGATGGACAATGACCCCAAGCATACAGCCAAAGCTACCCAGGAGTTCATGAGTGCCAAAAAGTGGAACATTCTGCAATGGCCAAGTCAATCTCCAGATCTAAACCCAATTGAGCATGCATTTCACTTGCTCAAATCCAGACTTAAGACGGAAAGACCCACAAACAAGCAAGACCTGAAGGCTGCGGCTGTAAAGGCCTGGCAAAGCATTAAGAAGGAGGAAACCCAGCGTTTGGTGATGTCCATGGGTTCCAGACTTAAGGCAGTGATTGCCTCCAAAGGATTTGCAACAAAATATTGAAAATAAAAATATTTTGTTTGGGTTATGTTTATTTGTCCAATTACTTTTGACCTCCTAAAATGTGGAGTGTTTGTAAAGAAATGTGTACAATTCCTACATTTTCTATCAGATATTTTTGTTCAACCCTTCAAATTGAACGTTACAATCTGCACTTGAATTCTGTTGTAGAGGTTTCATTTCAAATCCAATGTGGTGGCATGCAGAGCCCAACTCGCGAAAATTGTGTCACTGTCCAAATATTTCTGGCCCTAACTGTACTGCGACGTCGGTAGGGTTTCCTCCTCCACTATATACTGCGACGTCGGTAGGGTTTCCTCCTCCACTATATACTGCGACGTCGGTAGGGTTTCCTCCTCCACTATATACTGGGACGTCGGTAGGGTTGCCTCCTCCACTATATACTGGGACGTCGGTAGGGTTGCCTCCTCCACTATATACTGCGACGTCGGTACGGTTGCCTCCTCCACTATATACTGGGACGTCGGTAGGGTTTCCTCCTCCACTATATACTGCGACGTCGGTAGGGTTTCCTCCACTATATACTGTGACGTCGGTATGGTTTCCTCCACTATATACTGCGACGTCGGTAGGGTTTCCTCCTCCACTATATACTGCGACGTCGGTAGGGTTTCCTCCTCCACTATATACTGCGACGTCGGTAGGGTTTCCTCCTCCACTATATACTGCGACGTCGGTAGGGTTGCCTCCTCCACTATATACTGAGACGTCGGTAGGGTTGCCTCCTCCACTATATACTGCGACGTCGGTAGGGTTGCCTCCTCCACTATATACTGCGACGTCGGTAGGGTTTCCTCCTCCACTATATACTGCGACGTCGGTAGGGTTTCCTCCTCCACTATATAATGTGACGTCGGTAGGGTTTCCTCCTCCACTATATACTGCGACGTCGGTAGGGTTGCCTCCTCCACTATATACTGAGACGTCGGTAGGGTTGCCTCCTCCACTATATACTGCGACGTCGGTAGGGTTGCCTCCTCCACTATATACTGGGACGTCGGTATGGTTTCCTCCTACACTATATACTGCGACGTCGGTATGGTTTCCTCCTCCACTATATACTGCAAGGTCGGTAGGGTTTCCTCCTCCACTATATACTGCAACGTCGGTAGGGTTGCCTCCTACACTATATATTGGGACGTCGGTAGGGTTACCTCCTCCACTATATACTGGGACGTCGGTAGGGTTGCCACCTTCACTAGATATTGGGACGTCGGTAGGGTTGCCTCCTTCACTATATATTGGGACGTCGGTAGGGTTGCCTCCTTTACTATATATTGGGACGTCGGTAGGGTTGCCTTCTTCACTATATAGTGGGACGTCGGTGGGGTTGCCTCCTTCACTATATATATATTGGGACGTCGGTAGGGTTGCCTCCTTCACTATATATTGGGACGTCGGTAGGGTTGCCTCCTCCACTATATATTGGGATGTCGGTGGGGTTGCCTCCTTCACTATATATTGGGACGTCGGTAGGGTTGCCTCCTTCACTATATATTGGGACATCGGTGGGGTTGCCTCCTTCACTATATATTGGGATGTCAGTAGGGTTGCCTCCTTCACTATATACTGGGACGTCGGTAGGGTTGCCTCCTCCACTATATACTGCGACGTCGGTATGGTTTCCTCCACTATATATTGGGACGTCGGTAGGGTTGCCTCCTCCACTATATACTGCGACGTCGGTAGGGTTGCCTCCTTCACTATATATTGGGACGTCGGTAGGGTTGCCTCCTCCACTATATACTGGGACGTCAGTAGGGTTGCCTCCTTCACTATATATTGGGACGTCGGTAGGGTTGCCTCCTTCACTATATACTGCGACGTCGGTAGGGTTGCCTCCACTATATACTGTGACGTCGGTATGGTTTCCTCCTCCACTATATACTGCGACGTCGGTAGGGTTTCCTCCTCCACTATATACTGCGACGTCGGTAGGGTTTCCTCCTCCACTATATACTGCGACGTCGGTAGGGTTGCCTCCTCCACTATATACTGGGACATCGGTAGGGTTGCCTCCTCCACTATATACTGCGACGTCGGTAGGGTTGCCTCCTCCACTATATACTGGGACGTCGGTATGGTTTCCTCCTCCACTATATACTGCGACGTCGGTATGGTTTCCTCCTCCACTATATACAGCGACGTCGGTAGGGTTTCCTCCTCCACTATATACTGCGACGTCGGTAGTGTTTCCTCCTCCACTATATACTGCGACGTCGGTAGGGTTGCCTCCTACACTATATATTGGGACGTCGGTAGGGTTGCCTCCTCCACTATATACTGGGACGTCGGTAGGGTTGCCTCCTTCACTAGATATTGGGACGTCGGTAGGGTTGCCTCCTTCACTATATATTGGGACGTCTGTAGGGTTGCCTCCTTCACTATATATTGGGACGTCGGTAGGGTTGCCTCCTTCACTATATAGTGGGACGTCGGTGGGGTTGCCTCCTTCACTATATATATATTGGGACGTCGGTGGTGTTGCCTCCTTCACTATATATTGGGACGTCGGTAGGGTTGCCTCCTCCACTATATATTGGGACGTCGGTGGGGTTGCCTCCTTCACTATATATTGGGACGTCGGTAGGGTTGCCTCCTTCACTATATATTGGGACGTCGGTGGGCTTGCCTCCTTCACTATATATTGGGATGTCAGTAGGGTTGCCTCCTTCACTATATACTGGGACGTCGGTAGGTTTGCCTCCTCCACTATATAATGCGACGTCGGTATGGTTTCCTCCACTATATATTGGGACGTCGGTAGGGTTGCCTCCTCCACTATATACTGCGACGTCGGTAGGGTTGCCTCCTTCACTATATATTGGGACGTCGGTAGGGCTGCCTCCTCCACTATATACTGGGACATCAGTAGGGTTGCCTCCTTCACTATATATTGGGACGTCGGTAGGGTTGCCTCCTTCACTATATACTGCGACGTCGGTAGGGTTGCCTCCACTATATACTGCGACGTCGGTATGGTTTCCTCCTCCACTATATACTGCGACGTCGGTAGGGTTTCCTCCTCCACTATATACTGCGACGTCGGTAGGGTTTCCTCCTCCACTATATACTGCGACGTCGGTAGGGTTGCCTCCTCCACTATATACTGGGACGTCGGTAGGGTTGCCTCCTCCACTATATACTGCGACGTCGGTAGGGTTGCCTCCTCCACTATATACTGGGACGTCGGTATGGTTTCCTCCTCCACTATATACTGCGACGTCGGTATGGTTTCCTCCTCCACTATATACTGCGACGTCGGTAGGGTTTCCTCCTCCACTATATACTGCGACGTCGGTAGGGTTGCCTCCTACACTATATATTGGGACGTCGGTAGGGTTGCCTCCTCCACTATATACTGCGACGTCGGTAGAGTTGCCTCCTTCACTATATATTGGGACGTCGGTAGGGTTGCCTCCTTCACTATATATTGGGACGTCGGTAGGGTTGCCTCCTTCACTATATATTGGAACGTCGGTAGGGTTGCCTCCTTCACTATATAGTGGGACGTCGGTGGGGTTGCCTCCTTCACTATATATATATTGGGACGTCGGTGGGGTTGCCTCCTTCACTATATATTGGGACGTCGGTAGGGTTGCCTCCTCCACTATATATTGGGACGTCGGTGGGGTTGCCTCCTTCACTATATATTGGGACGTCGGTAGGGTTTCCTCCTACACTATATACTGCGACGTCGGTATGGTTTCCTCCTCCACTATATACTGCAAGGTCGGTAGGGTTTCCTCCTCCACTATATACTGCAACGTCGGTAGGGTTGCCTCCTACACTATATATTGGGACGTCGGTAGGGTTACCTCCTCCACTATATACTGGGACGTCGGTAGGGTTGCCACCTTCACTAGATATTGGGACGTCGGTAGGGTTGCCTCCTTCACTATATATTGGGACGTCGGTAGGGTTGCCTCCTTTACTATATATTGGGACGTCGGTAGGGTTGCCTTCTTCACTATATAGTGGGACGTCGGTGGGGTTGCCTCCTTCACTATATATATATTGGGACGTCGGTAGGGTTGCCTCCTTCACTATATATTGGGACGTCGGTAGGGTTGCCTCCTCCACTATATATTGGGATGTCGGTGGGGTTGCCTCCTTCACTATATATTGGGACGTCGGTAGGGTTGCCTCCTTCACTATATATTGGGACATCGGTGGGGTTGCCTCCTTCACTATATATTGGGATGTCAGTAGGGTTGCCTCCTTCACTATATACTGGGACGTCGGTAGGGTTGCCTCCTCCACTATATACTGCGACGTCGGTATGGTTTCCTCCACTATATATTGGGACGTCGGTAGGGTTGCCTCCTCCACTATATACTGCGACGTCGGTAGGGTTGCCTCCTTCACTATATATTGGGACGTCGGTAGGGTTGCCTCCTCCACTATATACTGGGACGTCAGTAGGGTTGCCTCCTTCACTATATATTGGGACGTCGGTAGGGTTGCCTCCTTCACTATATACTGCGACGTCGGTAGGGTTGCCTCCACTATATACTGTGACGTCGGTATGGTTTCCTCCTCCACTATATACTGCGACGTCGGTAGGGTTTCCTCCTCCACTATATACTGCGACGTCGGTAGGGTTTCCTCCTCCACTATATACTGCGACGTCGGTAGGGTTGCCTCCTCCACTATATACTGGGACATCGGTAGGGTTGCCTCCTCCACTATATACTGCGACGTCGGTAGGGTTGCCTCCTCCACTATATACTGGGACGTCGGTATGGTTTCCTCCTCCACTATATACTGCGACGTCGGTATGGTTTCCTCCTCCACTATATACTGCGACGTCGGTAGGGTTTCCTCCTCCACTATATACTGCGACGTCGGTAGTGTTTCCTCCTCCACTATATACTGCGACGTCGGTAGGGTTGCCTCCTACACTATATATTGGGACGTCGGTAGGGTTGCCTCCTCCACTATATACTGGGACGTCGGTAGGGTTGCCTCCTTCACTAGATATTGGGACGTCGGTAGGGTTGCCTCCTTCACTATATATTGGGACGTCTGTAGGGTTGCCTCCTTCACTATATATTGGGACGTCGGTAGGGTTGCCTCCTTCACTATATAGTGGGACGTCGGTGGGGTTGCCTCCTTCACTATATATATATTGGGACGTCGGTGGTGTTGCCTCCTTCACTATATATTGGGACGTCGGTAGGGTTGCCTCCTCCACTATATATTGGGACGTCGGTGGGGTTGCCTCCTTCACTATATATTGGGACGTCGGTAGGGTTGCCTCCTTCACTATATATTGGGACGTCGGTGGGCTTGCCTCCTTCACTATATATTGGGATGTCAGTAGGGTTGCCTCCTTCACTATATACTGGGACGTCGGTAGGTTTGCCTCCTCCACTATATAATGCGACGTCGGTATGGTTTCCTCCACTATATATTGGGACGTCGGTAGGGTTGCCTCCTCCACTATATACTGCGACGTCGGTAGGGTTGCCTCCTTCACTATATATTGGGACGTCGGTAGGGCTGCCTCCTCCACTATATACTGGGACATCAGTAGGGTTGCCTCCTTCACTATATATTGGGACGTCGGTAGGGTTGCCTCCTTCACTATATACTGCGACGTCGGTAGGGTTGCCTCCACTATATACTGCGACGTCGGTATGGTTTCCTCCTCCACTATATACTGCGACGTCGGTAGGGTTTCCTCCTCCACTATATACTGCGACGTCGGTAGGGTTTCCTCCTCCACTATATACTGCGACGTCGGTAGGGTTGCCTCCTCCACTATATACTGGGACGTCGGTAGGGTTGCCTCCTCCACTATATACTGCGACGTCGGTAGGGTTGCCTCCTCCACTATATACTGGGACGTCGGTATGGTTTCCTCCTCCACTATATACTGCGACGTCGGTATGGTTTCCTCCTCCACTATATACTGCGACGTCGGTAGGGTTTCCTCCTCCACTATATACTGCGACGTCGGTAGGGTTGCCTCCTACACTATATATTGGGACGTCGGTAGGGTTGCCTCCTCCACTATATACTGCGACGTCGGTAGAGTTGCCTCCTTCACTATATATTGGGACGTCGGTAGGGTTGCCTCCTTCACTATATATTGGGACGTCGGTAGGGTTGCCTCCTTCACTATATATTGGAACGTCGGTAGGGTTGCCTCCTTCACTATATAGTGGGACGTCGGTGGGGTTGCCTCCTTCACTATATATATATTGGGACGTCGGTGGGGTTGCCTCCTTCACTATATATTGGGACGTCGGTAGGGTTGCCTCCTCCACTATATATTGGGACGTCGGTGGGGTTGCCTCCTTCACTATATATTGGGACGTCGGTAGGGTTGCCTCCTTCACTATATATTGGGACGTTAGTAGGGTTGCCTCCTTCACTATATACTGGGACGTCGGTAGGGTTGCCTCCTCCACTATATACTGCGACGTCGGTATGGTTTCCTCCACTATATATTGGGACGTCGGTAGGGTTGCCTCCTCCACTATATACTGCGACGTCGGTAGGGTTGCCTCCTTCACTATATATTGGGACGTCGGTAGGGTTGCCTCCTTCACTATATATTTGGTCGTCTTTAGGGTTGCCTCCTCCACTATATACTGCGACGTCGGTAGGGTTTCCTCCACTATATACTGGGACGTCGGTAGGGTTGCCTCCTTCACTATATATTGGGACGTCGGTAGGGTTGCCTTCTCCACTATATATTGAGACGTCGGTAGGGTTTCCTCCACTATATACTGCGACGTCGGTAGGGTTGCCTCCTTCACTATATGTTGGGACGTCGGTAGGGTTGCCTCCTCCACTATATACTGCGACGTCGGTAGGGTTTCCTCCACTATATACTGCGACGTCGGTAGGGTTGCCTCCTTCACTATGTATTGGGACGTCGGTAGGGTTGCCTCCTCCACTCTATACTGTGACGTCGGTAGGGTTTCCTCCACTATATACTGCGACGTCGGTAGGGTTGCCTCCTTCACTATATATTGAGACGTCGGTGGGGTTTCCTCCTCCACTATATATTGAGACGTCGGTAGGGTTGCCTCCTCCACTATATACTGCGATGTCGGTAGGGTTGCCTCCTCCACTATATACTGCGACGTCGGTAGGGTTGCCTCCTTCAGTATATATTGGGACGTCGGTAGGTTTGTCTCCTTCACTATATATTGGGACGTCAGTAGGGTTGCCTCCTCCACTATATACTGCGACGTCGGTAGGGTTGCCTCCTCCACTATATACTGGGACGTCGGTAGGGTTTCCTCCTCCACTATACTGTATGTTGGGACGTCTGTTATGATCAGGTGTCCTTGGAGCAGCATGAAAACTTTCACTGGAGTAGGTGGTAACTATACTGACCGCAAACCCTGATCTTAACACTGCAACTAGAAGTAGCCGTGGGGTGTGCCTAACAAAACCTAGACACCTCGACACAGCCGAAGGACTAAATACCCCTATAGATGGAAATAGGAATTCTACCTTGCCTCAGAGCAGAACCCCAAAGAATAGGCAGCCCCCCACAAATAATGACTGTGAGTAGTAGAGGAAAAGACACACGCAGGCAGGAAACAGGATTTAGCAAAAGAGGCCACACTAGCTAAAATAGGAAAGGAGAGGACAGGATACTAAGCGATCAGTATTAAAATCCTTCCAAAAATATCCACAGCAGAAAATACAAAAACTCCACCATCTAACTAAAGATGTGGGGCGTATATCTGCAACTCCAGAGAATCCAATAAGACTGGGAAAACACTGACACAGTCTAAGCTGGACAAGAGAAAACAAATGAATAGCACAGAATATAAGCACACTGCATGTGTGCCACAGAAAAAGAAACACTTATCTTTGCTGAATTGGCAGCTAAGCAGGAGAAGCCAGAAATAGATCCAACACTTCACAAGAAACATTGACAACTGGCAAGGACTAATGAATCCTGCACACCTAAATATCCCAGTCAGAACTGCAATCAGCAGATACACCTGGCCAGGACTGAGACTCAGAGACAACTGCATTCCCACCTACAACCACTGGAGGGAACCCAAAAGCAGAATTCACAACAGACGTCAGTAGGGTTGCCTCCTCCACTATATACTGCGACGTCGGTAGGGTTGCTGTTGTGAGTTCTGTTTTTGGGCTCCCTCTGGTGGTTACTGATGGTACTGGGTGATTTGTGTTCTGCTGTCTCTGGTGTCCACCTGTTCTATTAGGATTTGGGAGTTTCCTATTTAACCGGGCTTTCTTGTCATTTCCCCGCCGGCTATCAAGGTTATCAGAGTGTTTTGTTACCTCAGCTTCTGGCTTCAGTAATCTTCAGGACAAGCTAAGTTTTTGATTTTCTTGTTCCACGTTTTGATTTATTTTTGTCTTGTCCAGCTTGCATATAATTGTTTCTTTGCTGCTGGTTGCTCTAGCGGGCTGTAATTGCTCCTCATGTTCCATGAGTTGGAACATGAGTTCAAGTAATTACAGGATGGTTTTTTGAAGGGTTTTTTGCTGACCGCGCAGTTTATTTTTGTATCCTCTGCTATCTAGTTTTAGCGGGCCTCATTTTGCTGAATCTGATTTCATACTGTGTATGTGCCTTCCTCTCATTTCACCGTCATTATATGTGGGGGGCTGCTATTTCTGTGGGGTATTTCTCTGGAGGCAAGAGAGGTCTGTATTTCTTCTAATAGGGGAAGTTAGATCTTCGGCTGGTGCGAGACGTCTAGGATCAACGTAGGCACGTTCCCCGGATATTGTTATTTGTGTGTTCAGGTTTAGGGTCGCGGTCAGCTCAGGTTCCATCACCCTAGAGCTCGTTGGTGCTTGTCCTTTTGTGATTCCCTGCCATTGGAATCATGACAGTATAGCCGGCCCAAAATGTTTGGGCTAAAGTAGGAGGAAAAGTAGTCTGAGGAAGTTTTTTTTTTTTTTTTTCTCCTCTGAGGTTGCTGCCTAGCCCTAATTGCAGCCTGGCTGATTTTTTTTTTTTCCTCCTCTTAATCCTTGAATGGCTCTGACCTTAGCTGTTTATCATGGACGTCCAGAGTTTAGCTTCCAGCTTGAATAATCTTGCTGCTAAGGTTCAAAATATACAAGATTTTGTTGTACATGCTCCTATGTCTGAACCTAGAATTCCTATTCCAGAGTTCTTTGCTGGAGATAGATCTAGTTTTCTGAATTTTAGGAACAATTGCAAGCTGTTCCTTTCTTTGAAATCTCGCTCTTCTGGAGACCCTGCTCAGCAGGTTAAGATTATTATATCTTTCCTGCGGGGTGACCCTCAAAATTGGGCATTTGCATTGGCACCAGGGGATCCTGCGTTGCTTAATGTGGATGCGTTTTTTCTGGCATTGGGTTTGCTCTATGAGGAACCTAACCAAGAGATTCAGGCTGAAAAAGCTTTATTGGCTCTCTCTCAGGGGCAAGATGAAGCAGAAATATATTGTCAAAAATTTCGGAAATGGTCAGTGCTTACTCAGTGGAATGAGTGCGCCCTGGCTGCAAAGTTCAGAGATGGCCTTTCTGAGGCCATTAAAGATGTTATGGTGCGGTTCCCTGCGCCTACGGGTCTGAATGAGTCTATGACTATGGCTATTCAGATTGATCGGCGTTTACGGGAGCGCAAACCTGTGCACCATTTGGCGGTGTCTTCTGAACAGGCACTTGAGACAATGCAATGTGATAGAGTTCAGTCTAGAAGTGAACGGCAAAACTATAGGCGGAAAAATGGGTTGTGCTTTTATTGTGGTGATTCAGCTCATGTTATATCAGCATGCTCTAAACGCACAAAAAAGGTTGATAAGTCTGTTGCCATTAGTACGTTACAGTCTAAGTTCATTCTGTCTGTGACTCTGATTTGCTCATTATCATCCATTTCCGTCGATGCCTATGTAGATTCAGGCGCTGCCCTGAGTCTTATGGATTGGTCATTTGCCAAGCGATGTGGGTTTAGTCTTGAGCCTCTGGAAGTCCCTATTCCTTTGAAGGGAATTGACTCTACACCTTTAGCTATGAATAAACCTCAGTACTGGACACAAGTGACCATGCGTATGACTCCCGTTCATCAGGAGGTGATTCGCTTCCTGGTGTTGTATAATTTACATGATGTTCTAGTACTTGGTCTGCCATGGTTACAAACTCATAATCCAGTCCTTGACTGGAAAACAATGTCTGTGTTAAGCTGGGGATGTCAGGGGGTTCATGATGATGCACCTCCGATTTCTATCGCTTCATCTACTCCTTCTGAGGTTCCTGTATTTTTGTCGGATTATCGGGATGTTTTTGAGGAGCCTAAGCTCAGTTCGCTTCCTCCTCACAGGGATTGCGATTGTGCTATAGATTTAATTCCTGGTAGTAAATTTCCTAAAGGTCGTTTGTTCAATCTGTCAGTGCCAGAGCATACTGCTATGCGGGATTATGTTAAGGAGTCCTTGGAAAAGGGACATATCCGTCCATCTTCGTCCCCTTTGGGAGCAGGTTTTTTTTTCGTGGCCAAGAAAGATGGGTCCTTGAGACCTTGTATAGATTATCGTCTTTTGAATAAGATTACCGTAAAATATCAGTATCCTTTGCCTTTGTTGACTGATTTGTTTGCTCGCATTAAGGGGGCTAAATGGTTCACTAAGATTGATCTCCGGGGTGCGTATAATCTTATACGAATAAAGCAAGGTGATGAGTGGAAAACCGCATTTAATACGCCTGAGGGCCATTTTGAGTATTTGGTAATGCCTTTCGGACTTTCTAATGCTCCTTCAGTCTTCCAGTCCTTTATGCACGATATTTTCCGTGAATATCTGGATACATTTATGATTGTGTATTTGGATGATATTTTGGTTTTTTCTGATGACTGGGAGTCTCATGTTCAGCAGGTCAGGAAGGTGTTTCAGGTCCTGCGGGCTAATTTCTTGTTTGTAAAGGGCTCAAAGTGTCTCTTTGGAGTCCAGAAGATTTCTTTCTTGGGGTATATTTTTTCCCCTTCTACTATTGAGATGGATCCCGTCAAGGTTCGGGCTATTTGTGACTGGACGCAGCCTGCATCTCTTAAGAGTTTGCAGAAGTTCTTGGGCTTTGCTAATTTCTATCGTCGTTTTATAACTAATTTTTCTAGTGTTGTTAAGCCTTTGACGGATTTGACTAAGAAGGGTGCTGATGTTGCTGATTGGTCTCCTGCGGCTGTGGAGGCTGTTATGCTGTGCTATCAGGCAACACAGTGTGCAGTAATCAGCGCACATACAGTGATATGGCAATAACCCAAAAACAATAGAACCAGCTCTGAGACGTGGAATCTCTGCAGACTGCAATACCTGAACCTATCCTCACACAACTAAAAGCAGCAGTGGATTGCGCCTAACACTACCTATGCAACTCGGCACTGCCTGAGGAGCTGACTAGCCTGAAGATAGAAATACAAGCCTGACTTGCCTCAGAGAAATACCCCAAAGGAATAGGCAGCCCCCCACATATAATGACTGTTAGCAAGATGAAAAGACAAAACGTAGGAATGAAATAGATTCAGCAAAGTGAGGCCCGATATTCTAGACAGAGCGAGGATAGCAAAGAGAACTATGCAGTCTACAAAAAACCCTAAAGCAAAACCACGCAAAGGGAGGCAAAAAGACCCACCGTGCCGAACTAACGGCACGGCGGTGCACCCTTTGCGTCTCAGAGCTTCCAGCAAAAGAGAATAGCACAGCTGGACAGAAAAAACGGAAACAAAAACAAAGTAACACTTATCTAGCAGAGCAGCAGGCCACAGGAAAGATGCAGTAGCTCAGATCCAACACTGGAACATTGACAAGGAGCAAGGAAGACAGACTCAGGTGGAGTTAAATAGCAAGGCAGCCAACGAGCTCACCAAAACACCTGAGGGAGGAAGCCCAGAGGCTGCAATACCACTTGTGACCACAGGAGTGAATTCAGCCACAGAATTCACAACAGTACCCCCCCCTTGAGGAGGGGTCACCGAACCCTCACCAGAACCCCCAGGCCGATCAGGATGAGCCACATGAAAGGCACGAACAAGATCTGGGGCATGGACATCAGAGGCAAAAACCCAGGAAATTCTGCAGACTTTTCAGAGATGTCGGCTGAGTCCAATCCTGGATGGCCTGGACCTTAACCGGATCCATCTCGATAGTAGAAGGGGAAAAGATGAACCCCAAAAATGAAACTTTCTGCACACCGAAGAGACACTTTGATCCCTTCACGAACAAGGAATTAGCACGCAGTACCTGGACAACCATTCTGACTTGCTTCACATGAGACTCCCAATCATCAGAGAAGATCAAAATGTCATCCAAGTAAACAATCAGGAATTTATCCAGATACTCACGGAAAATGTCATGCATAAAAGACTGAAAAACAGATGGAGCATTGGCAAGTCCGAACGGCATCACCAGATACTCAAAATGACCCTCGGGCGTATTAAATGCCGTTTTCCATTCATCTCCCTGCCTGATTCTCACCAGATTATACGCACCACGAAGATCAATCTTAGTAAACCAACTAGCCCCCTTAATCCGAGCAAACAAGTCAGATATCAATGGCAAGGGATACTGAAACTTAACAGTGATCTTATTAAGAAGGCGGTAATCAATACACGGTCTTAGCGAACCATCCTTTTTGGCTACAAAAAAGAACCCTGCTCCCAATGGTGATGACGATGGGCGAATATGTCCCTTCTCCAGGGATTCTTTCACATAACTGCGCATAGCGGTGTGTTCAGGCACGGACAAATTAAATAAACGACCCTTAGGGAATTTACTACCAGGAATCAAATTGATAGCACAATCACAATTCCTATGCGGAGGTAGGGCATCAGACTTGGGCTCTTCAAATACATCCTGAAAGTCAGACAAGAACTCTGGGATGTCAGAAGGAATGGATGACGAAATAGACAAAAATGGAACATCACCATGTACCCCCTGACAACCCCAGCTGGTTACCGACATAGAGTTCCAATCTAATACTGGATTATGGGTTTGTAGCCATGGCAACCCCAACACGACCACATCATGCAGATTATGCAGTACCAGGAAGCGAATAACTTCCTGATGTGCAGGAGCCATGCACATGGTCAGCTGGGCCCAGTACTGAGGCTTATTCTTGGCCAAAGGTGTAGCATCAATTCCTCTCAACGGAATAGGACACCGCAAAGGCTCCAAGAAAAATCCACAACGTTTAGCATAATCCAAATCCATCAGATTCAGGGCAGCGCCTGAATCCACAAACGCCATGACAGAATACGATGACAAAGAGCATATCAAGGTAATGGACAGAAGGAATTTGGACTGTACAGTACCAATGACGGCAGAGCTATCGAACCGCCTAGTGCGCTTAGGACAATTAGAAATAGCATGAGTGGAATCACCACAGTAGAAACACAGCCTGTTCAGACGTCTGTGTTCTTGCCGTTCAACTTTAGTCATAGTCCTGTCGCACTGCATAGGCTCAGGTTTACTCTCAGACAATACCGCCAGATGGTGCACAGATTTACGCTCGCGCAAGCGACGACCGATCTGAATGGCCAAGGACATAGACTCATTCAAACCAGCAGGCATAGGAAATCCCACCATGACATCCTTAAGAGCTTCAGAGAGACCCTTTCTGAACCAAGCCGCCAGTGCAGATTCATTCCACAGAGTGAGTACTGACCACTTCCTAAATTTCTGACAATATACTTCTACATCATCCTGACCCTGGCATAAAGCCAGCAAATTTTTCTCAGCCTGATCCACTGAATTAGGCTCATCGTAAAGCAATCCAAGCGCCTGGAAAAACGCATCAACATTACTCAATGCAGGGTCTCCTGGCGCAAGAGAAAACGCCCAGTCCTGTGGATCGCCGCGCAAAAAAGAAATAATAATCAAAACCTGTTGAATAGGATTACCAGAAGAATGAGGTTTCAAGGCCAGAAATAGCTTACAATTATTTTTGAAGCTCAGGAACTTAGTTCTGTCACCAAAAAAACAAATCAGGAATAGGAATTCTTGGTTCTAGCATAGATTTCTGATCAATTGTATCTTGAATCTTTTGTACATTTATAACGAGATTATCCATTGAGGAGCACAGAGCCTGAATATCCATGTCCACAGCTGTGTCCTGAAGCACTCTAATGTCTAGGGGAAAAAAAAAAAAAAACTGAAGACAGAGCTGAGGGAAAAAAAAAAAAATGATGTCAGGACTTCTTTTTTCCCTCTATTGAGAATCATTGGTATGGCTCCTTGTACTGTTATGCTGTGCTATCAGGCAACACAGTGTGCAGTAATCAGCGCACATACAGTGATATGGCAATAACCCAAAAACAATAGAACCAGCTCTGAGACGTGGAATCTCTGCAGACTGCAATACCTGAACCTATCCTCACACAACTAAAAGCAGCAGTGGATTGCGCCTAACACTACCTATGCAACTCGGCACTGCCTGAGGAGCTGACTAGCCTGAAGATAGAAATACAAGCCTGACTTGCCTCAGAGAAATACCCCAAAGGAATAGGCAGCCCCCCACATATAATGACTGTTAGCAAGATGAAAAGACAAAACGTAGGAATGAAATAGATTCAGCAAAGTGAGGCCCGATATTCTAGACAGAGCGAGGATAGCAAAGAGAACTATGCAGTCTACAAAAAACCCTAAAGCAAAACCACGCAAAGGGAGGCAAAAAGACCCACCGTGCCGAACTAACGGCACGGCGGTGCACCCTTTGCGTCTCAGAGCTTCCAGCAAAAGAGAATAGCACAGCTGGACAGAAAAAACGGAAACAAAAACAAAGTAACACTTATCTAGCAGAGCAGCAGGCCACAGGAAAGATGCAGTAACTCAGATCCAACACTGGAACATTGACAAGGAGCAAGGAAGACAGACTCAGGTGGAGTTAAATAGCAAGGCAGCCAACGAGCTCACCAAAACACCTGAGGGAGGAAGCCCAGAGGCTGCAATACCACTTGTGACCACAGGAGTGAATTCAGCCACAGAATTCACAACAGGAGGCCTTTCAGGAACTTAAACGCCGGTTTTCTTCTGCTCCTGTGTTGCGTCAGCCTGATGTTTCGCTTCCTTTCCAAGTTGAGGTTGATGCTTCCGAGATTGGAGCGGGGGCGGTTTTGTCACAGAGAAGCTCCGATTGCTCGGTGATGAAGCCATGTGCGTTCTTTTCTAGAAAATTTTCGCCCGCTGAGCGGAATTATGATGTGGGTAATCGGGAACTTTTGGCCATGAAGTGGGCATTTGAGGAGTGGCGTCATTGGCTGGAGGGTGCTAGACATTGTGTGGTGGTCTTGACTGATCACAAAAATCTGATTTACCTTGAGTCTGCCAGGCGTCTGAATCCTAGACAGGCTCGTTGGTCACTGTTTTTCTCTCGTTTCAATTTTGTGGTTTCATACCTGCCAGGTTCAAAGAATGTGAAGGCGGATGCTCTTTCTAGGAGTTTTGTGCCTGACTCCCCTGGAAATTCTGAGCCCACTGGTATCCTTAGGGATGGGGTGATTTTGTCGGCCGTCTTCCCAGACTTGCGACGTGCTTTGCAGGAGTTTCAGGCGGGTAAACCTGATCGTTGTCCGCCTGAGAGACTGTTTGTTCCGGATAGCTGGACCAGTAGAGTCATCTCTGAGGTCCATTCTTCTGCGTTGGCAGGTCATCCTGGAATATTTGGTACTAGAGACTTGGTGGCCAGGTCTTTTTGGTGGCCTTCCTTGTCTAGGGATGTGCGTTCTTTTGTGCAGTCTTGTGAGGTTTGTGCTCGGGCTAAGCCTTGCTGTTCTCGAGCCAGTGGATTGTTGTCACCTTTGCCTATCCCGAAGAGGCCTTGGACACACATTTCCATGGACTTTATTTCGGATCTCCCTGTCTCTCAAAAAATGTCCGTTATCTGGGTTGTGTGTGACCGCTTTTCTAAAATGGTTCATCTTGTACCCTTGCCTAAGTTGCCTTCCTCCTCTGAGTTGGTCCCTCTGTTTTTCCAGAACGTGGTTCGTTTGCATGGGATTCCGGAGAACATCGTTTCTGACAGGGGATCCCAGTTTGTGTCTAGATTTTGGCGGACGTTCTGTGCTAAGATGGGCATTGATTTGTCCTTTTCGTCTGCATTCCACCCTCAGACGAATGGCCAGACGGAGTGAACTAATCAGACCTTGGAAACTTATTTGAGGTGTTTTGTTTCTGCTGATCAGGATGACTGGGTTACCTTTTTGCCGCTGGCCGAGTTTGCCCTTAATAATCGGGCTAGTTCTGCTACCTTGGTTTCTCCTTTCTTTTGTAATTCGGGGTTTCATCCTCGTTTTTCCTCTGGTCAGGTGGAGCCTTCTGATTGTCCTGGAGTGGACATGGTGGTGGATAGGTTGCATCAGATTTGGAGTCATGTGGTGGACAATTTGAAGTTGTCCCAGGAGAAGGCTCAGCAGTTTGCTAATCGCCGTCGCCGCGTGGGTCCTCGACTTCGTGTTGGGGACTTGGTGTGGTTGTCTTCTCGTTTTGTTCCTATGAAGGTCTCTTCTCCTAAGTTCAAGCCTCGGTTCATCGGTCCTTATAAGAGCTTGGATATTCTTAACCCTGTGTCGTTTCGTTTGGATCTCCCGGCATCGTTTGCTATTCATAATGTGTTCCATCGGTCGTTGTTGCGGAGGTATGAGGTACCTGTTGTTCCTTCGCCTGAGCCTCCTGCTCCGGTGCTGGTGGAGGGAGAATTGGAGTATGTTGTGGAGAAGATCTTGGATTCTCGTGTTTCCAGACGGAAACTCCAATATTTGGTCAAGTGGAAGGGTTATGGTCAGGAGGATAATTCTTGGGTGGTTGCCTCTGATGTTCATGCTGATGATTTGGTCCGCGCTTTTCATAGGGCTCATCCTGGTCGCCCTGGTGGTTCTCGTGAGGGTTCGGTGACCCCTCCTCAAGGGGGGGGTACTGTTGTGAGTTCTGTTTTTGGGCTCCCTCTGGTGGTTACTGATGGTACTGGGTGATTTGTGTTCTGCTGTCTCTGGTGTCCACCTGTTCTATTAGGATTTGGGAGTTTCCTATTTAACCGGGCTTTCTTGTCATTTCCCCGCCGGCTATCAAGGTTATCAGAGTGTTTTGTTACCTCAGCTTCTGGCTTCAGTAATCTTCAGGACAAGCTAAGTTTTTGATTTTCTTGTTCCACGTTTTGGTTTATTTTTGTCTTGTCCAGCTTGCATATAATTGTTTCTTTGCTGCTGGTTGCTCTAGCGGGCTGTAATTGCTCCTCATGTTCCATGAGTTGGAACATGAGTTCAAGTAATTACAGGATGGTTTTTTGAAGGGTTTTTTGCTGACCGCGCAGTTTACTTTTGTATCCTCTGCTATCTAGTTTTAGCGGGCCTCATTTTGCTGAATCTGATTTCATACTGTGTATGTGCCTTCCTCTCATTTCACCGTCATTATATGTGGGGGGCTGCTATTTCTGTGGGGTATTTCTCTGGAGGCAAGAGAGGTCTGTGTTTCTTCTAATAGGGGAAGTTAGATCTTCGGCTGGTACGAGACGTCTAGGATCAACGTAGGCACGTTCCCCGGCTATTGTTATTTGTGTGTTCAGGTTTAGGGTCGCGGTCAGCTCAGGTTCCATCACCCTAGAGCTCGTTGGTGCTTGTCCTTTTGTGATTCCCTGCCATTGGAATCATGACAGGTTGCCTCCTCCACTATATACTGGGACGTCGGTAGGGTTTCCTCCTCCACTATATATTGAGGCGTCGGTAGGGTTGCCTCCTCTACTATATATTGAGACATCAGTAGGGTTGCCTCCTCTACTATATATTGGGACGTCGGTAGGGTTTCCTCCTCCACTATATATTGAGACGTCGGTAGGGTTGCCTCCTCTACTATATATTGGGACGTCGGTAGGGTTCCCTCCTCCACTATATATTGAGACGTCATTAGGGTTGCCTCCTCTACTATATATTGAGACATGTATAACACGTATCCCTTTAATCCAATAATAAAGCCACAAAAAATATGAAAAAAACACAATTCCCATATATGAACATGGAAAAAATAAAGGAAAAAGGAAGGAAGTAAAATATATTTTATTACATCAAACAAACAATAATTATTTTGAACATGACCACAACAACTATAAAAAACAAGGTGAATCTCCATAAAAACAATGGAGGCGGCTACAGGGCAATAATAGATGAACACCAAATATGTCTAAACAAGGTTTTGCTCATAAAGTTGAAAAAAGTATATGTATATCTAGTGCCAAATAATAATGAATGCACAAAAAAGGTGCCGAAGAACAGGCTACCATTGATGAAAAAATATAATAGGGCAGCAAATATAAGGAGCCACCCATACAGAGACTATTGGTAAGGTGCAAAAGTGCTAGAGACACATAGCCATATGAAGGCTAAATGGCCACCAAAACATTATGCTCTCTGTGCATGCTCCTACAAAAACACCCCCACAAAACACTGCGGGGCAAATATTAATGCAATGAAGACACTAACAAGGCAAGAAATAAAGCATAAAAAACCAAATGACACTTACATAGTATAAGGCTCTATATACCGCCCATGCCGCCACCCCGACAGCGCCGTTTCGCCTACCAGGCTTTTTCCAAATGGGGCAAGTATATATTGAGACGTCAGTAGGGTTGCCTCCTCTACTATATATTGAGACGTCGGTAGGGTTGCCTCCTCCACTATATATTGGGACGTCGGTAGGGTTGCCTCCTCCACTATATATTGGGACGTCGGTACAGTGATCTTATTAAGAAGGCGGTAATCAATACACGGTCTTAGCGAACCATCCTTTTTGGCTACAAAAAAGAACCCTGCTCCCAATGGTGATGACGATGGGCGAATATGTCCCTTCTCCAGGGATTCTTTCACATAACTGCGCATAGCGGTGTGTTCAGGCACGGACAAATTAAATAAACGACCCTTAGGGAATTTACTACCAGGAATCAAATTGATAGCACAATCACAATTCCTATGCGGAGGTAGGGCATCAGACTTGGGCTCTTCAAATACATCCTGAAAGTCAGACAAGAACTCTGGGATGTCAGAAGGAATGGATGACGAAATAGACAAAAATGGAACATCACCATGTACCCCCTGACAACCCCAGCTGGTTACCGACATAGAGTTCCAATCTAATACTGGATTATGGGTTTGTAGCCATGGCAACCCCAACACGACCACATCATGCAGATTATGCAGTACCAGGAAGCGAATAACTTCCTGATGTGCAGGAGCCATGCACATGGTCAGCTGGGCCCAGTACTGAGGCTTATTCTTGGCCAAAGGTGTAGCATCAATTCCTCTCAACGGAATAGGACACCGCAAAGGCTCCAAGAAAAATCCACAACGTTTAGCATAATCCAAATCCATCAGATTCAGGGCAGCGCCTGAATCCACAAACGCCATGACAGAATACGATGACAAAGAGCATATCAAGGTAATGGACAGAAGGAATTTGGACTGTACAGTACCAATGACGGCAGAGCTATCGAACCGCCTAGTGCGCTTAGGACAATTAGAAATAGCATGAGTGGAATCACCACAGTAGAAACACAGCCTGTTCAGACGTCTGTGTTCTTGCCGTTCAACTTTAGTCATAGTCCTGTCGCACTGCATAGGCTCAGGTTTACTCTCAGACAATACCGCCAGATGGTGCACAGATTTACGCTCGCGCAAGCGACGACCGATCTGAATGGCCAAGGACATAGACTCATTCAAACCAGCAGGCATAGGAAATCCCACCATGACATCCTTAAGAGCTTCAGAGAGACCCTTTCTGAACCAAGCCGCCAGTGCAGATTCATTCCACAGAGTGAGTACTGACCACTTCCTAAATTTCTGACAATATACTTCTACATCATCCTGACCCTGGCATAAAGCCAGCAAATTTTTCTCAGCCTGATCCACTGAATTAGGCTCATCGTAAAGCAATCCAAGCGCCTGGAAAAACGCATCAACATTACTCAATGCAGGGTCTCCTGGCGCAAGAGAAAACGCCCAGTCCTGTGGATCGCCGCGCAAAAAAGAAATAATAATCAAAACCTGTTGAATAGGATTACCAGAAGAATGAGGTTTCAAGGCCAGAAATAGCTTACAATTATTTTTGAAGCTCAGGAACTTAGTTCTGTCACCAAAAAAACAAATCAGGAATAGGAATTCTTGGTTCTAGCATAGATTTCTGATCAATTGTATCTTGAATCTTTTGTACATTTATAACGAGATTATCCATTGAGGAGCACAGAGCCTGAATATCCATGTCCACAGCTGTGTCCTGAAGCACTCTAATGTCTAGGGGAAAAAAAAAAAAAACTGAAGACAGAGCTGAGGGAAAAAAAAAAAAATGATGTCAGGACTTCTTTTTTCCCTCTATTGAGAATCATTGGTATGGCTCCTTGTACTGTTATGCTGTGCTATCAGGCAACACAGTGTGCAGTAATCAGCGCACATACAGTGATATGGCAATAACCCAAAAACAATAGAACCAGCTCTGAGACGTGGAATCTCTGCAGACTGCAATACCTGAACCTATCCTCACACAACTAAAAGCAGCAGTGGATTGCGCCTAACACTACCTATGCAACTCGGCACTGCCTGAGGAGCTGACTAGCCTGAAGATAGAAATACAAGCCTGACTTGCCTCAGAGAAATACCCCAAAGGAATAGGCAGCCCCCCACATATAATGACTGTTAGCAAGATGAAAAGACAAAACGTAGGAATGAAATAGATTCAGCAAAGTGAGGCCCGATATTCTAGACAGAGCGAGGATAGCAAAGAGAACTATGCAGTCTACAAAAAACCCTAAAGCAAAACCACGCAAAGGGAGGCAAAAAGACCCACCGTGCCGAACTAACGGCACGGCGGTGCACCCTTTGCGTCTCAGAGCTTCCAGCAAAAGAGAATAGCACAGCTGGACAGAAAAAACGGAAACAAAAACAAAGTAACACTTATCTAGCAGAGCAGCAGGCCACAGGAAAGATGCAGTAGCTCAGATCCAACACTGGAACATTGACAAGGAGCAAGGAAGACAGACTCAGGTGGAGTTAAATAGCAAGGCAGCCAACGAGCTCACCAAAACACCTGAGGGAGGAAGCCCAGAGGCTGCAATACCACTTGTGACCACAGGAGTGAATTCAGCCACAGAATTCACAACAGGAGGCCTTTCAGGAACTTAAACGCCGGTTTTCTTCTGCTCCTGTGTTGCGTCAGCCTGATGTTTCGCTTCCTTTCCAAGTTGAGGTTGATGCTTCCGAGATTGGAGCGGGGGCGGTTTTGTCACAGAGAAGCTCCGATTGCTCGGTGATGAAGCCATGTGCGTTCTTTTCTAGAAAATTTTCGCCCGCTGAGCGGAATTATGATGTGGGTAATCGGGAACTTTTGGCCATGAAGTGGGCATTTGAGGAGTGGCGTCATTGGCTGGAGGGTGCTAGACATTGTGTGGTGGTCTTGACTGATCACAAAAATCTGATTTACCTTGAGTCTGCCAGGCGTCTGAATCCTAGACAGGCTCGTTGGTCACTGTTTTTCTCTCGTTTCAATTTTGTGGTTTCATACCTGCCAGGTTCAAAGAATGTGAAGGCGGATGCTCTTTCTAGGAGTTTTGTGCCTGACTCCCCTGGAAATTCTGAGCCCACTGGTATCCTTAGGGATGGGGTGATTTTGTCGGCCGTCTTCCCAGACTTGCGACGTGCTTTGCAGGAGTTTCAGGCGGGTAAACCTGATCGTTGTCCGCCTGAGAGACTGTTTGTTCCGGATAGCTGGACCAGTAGAGTCATCTCTGAGGTCCATTCTTCTGCGTTGGCAGGTCATCCTGGAATATTTGGTACTAGAGACTTGGTGGCCAGGTCTTTTTGGTGGCCTTCCTTGTCTAGGGATGTGCGTTCTTTTGTGCAGTCTTGTGAGGTTTGTGCTCGGGCTAAGCCTTGCTGTTCTCGAGCCAGTGGATTGTTGTCACCTTTGCCTATCCCGAAGAGGCCTTGGACACACATTTCCATGGACTTTATTTCGGATCTCCCTGTCTCTCAAAAAATGTCCGTTATCTGGGTTGTGTGTGACCGCTTTTCTAAAATGGTTCATCTTGTACCCTTGCCTAAGTTGCCTTCCTCCTCTGAGTTGGTCCCTCTGTTTTTCCAGAACGTGGTTCGTTTGCATGGGATTCCGGAGAACATCGTTTCTGACAGGGGATCCCAGTTTGTGTCTAGATTTTGGCGGACGTTCTGTGCTAAGATGGGCATTGATTTGTCCTTTTCGTCTGCATTCCACCCTCAGACGAATGGCCAGACGGAGTGAACTAATCAGACCTTGGAAACTTATTTGAGGTGTTTTGTTTCTGCTGATCAGGATGACTGGGTTACCTTTTTGCCGCTGGCCGAGTTTGCCCTTAATAATCGGGCTAGTTCTGCTACCTTGGTTTCTCCTTTCTTTTGTAATTCGGGGTTTCATCCTCGTTTTTCCTCTGGTCAGGTGGAGCCTTCTGATTGTCCTGGAGTGGACATGGTGGTGGATAGGTTGCATCAGATTTGGAGTCATGTGGTGGACAATTTGAAGTTGTCCCAGGAGAAGGCTCAGCAGTTTGCTAATCGCCGTCGCCGCGTGGGTCCTCGACTTCGTGTTGGGGACTTGGTGTGGTTGTCTTCTCGTTTTGTTCCTATGAAGGTCTCTTCTCCTAAGTTCAAGCCTCGGTTCATCGGTCCTTATAAGAGCTTGGATATTCTTAACCCTGTGTCGTTTCGTTTGGATCTCCCGGCATCGTTTGCTATTCATAATGTGTTCCATCGGTCGTTGTTGCGGAGGTATGAGGTACCTGTTGTTCCTTCGCCTGAGCCTCCTGCTCCGGTGCTGGTGGAGGGAGAATTGGAGTATGTTGTGGAGAAGATCTTGGATTCTCGTGTTTCCAGACGGAAACTCCAATATTTGGTCAAGTGGAAGGGTTATGGTCAGGAGGATAATTCTTGGGTGGTTGCCTCTGATGTTCATGCTGATGATTTGGTCCGCGCTTTTCATAGGGCTCATCCTGGTCGCCCTGGTGGTTCTCGTGAGGGTTCGGTGACCCCTCCTCAAGGGGGGGGTACTGTTGTGAGTTCTGTTTTTGGGCTCCCTCTGGTGGTTACTGATGGTACTGGGTGATTTGTGTTCTGCTGTCTCTGGTGTCCACCTGTTCTATTAGGATTTGGGAGTTTCCTATTTAACCGGGCTTTCTTGTCATTTCCCCGCCGGCTATCAAGGTTATCAGAGTGTTTTGTTACCTCAGCTTCTGGCTTCAGTAATCTTCAGGACAAGCTAAGTTTTTGATTTTCTTGTTCCACGTTTTGGTTTATTTTTGTCTTGTCCAGCTTGCATATAATTGTTTCTTTGCTGCTGGTTGCTCTAGCGGGCTGTAATTGCTCCTCATGTTCCATGAGTTGGAACATGAGTTCAAGTAATTACAGGATGGTTTTTTGAAGGGTTTTTTGCTGACCGCGCAGTTTACTTTTGTATCCTCTGCTATCTAGTTTTAGCGGGCCTCATTTTGCTGAATCTGATTTCATACTGTGTATGTGCCTTCCTCTCATTTCACCGTCATTATATGTGGGGGGCTGCTATTTCTGTGGGGTATTTCTCTGGAGGCAAGAGAGGTCTGTGTTTCTTCTAATAGGGGAAGTTAGATCTTCGGCTGGTACGAGACGTCTAGGATCAACGTAGGCACGTTCCCCGGCTATTGTTATTTGTGTGTTCAGGTTTAGGGTCGCGGTCAGCTCAGGTTCCATCACCCTAGAGCTCGTTGGTGCTTGTCCTTTTGTGATTCCCTGCCATTGGAATCATGACAGGTTGCCTCCTCCACTATATACTGGGACGTCGGTAGGGTTTCCTCCTCCACTATATATTGAGGCGTCGGTAGGGTTGCCTCCTCTACTATATATTGAGACATCAGTAGGGTTGCCTCCTCTACTATATATTGGGACGTCGGTAGGGTTTCCTCCTCCACTATATATTGAGACGTCGGTAGGGTTGCCTCCTCTACTATATATTGGGACGTCGGTAGGGTTCCCTCCTCCACTATATATTGAGACGTCATTAGGGTTGCCTCCTCTACTATATATTGAGACATGTATAACACGTATCCCTTTAATCCAATAATAAAGCCACAAAAAATATGAAAAAAACACAATTCCCATATATGAACATGGAAAAAATAAAGGAAAAAGGAAGGAAGTAAAATATATTTTATTACATCAAACAAACAATAATTATTTTGAACATGACCACAACAACTATAAAAAACAAGGTGAATCTCCATAAAAACAATGGAGGCGGCTACAGGGCAATAATAGATGAACACCAAATATGTCTAAACAAGGTTTTGCTCATAAAGTTGAAAAAAGTATATGTATATCTAGTGCCAAATAATAATGAATGCACAAAAAAGGTGCCGAAGAACAGGCTACCATTGATGAAAAAATATAATAGGGCAGCAAATATAAGGAGCCACCCATACAGAGACTATTGGTAAGGTGCAAAAGTGCTAGAGACACATAGCCATATGAAGGCTAAATGGCCACCAAAACATTATGCTCTCTGTGCATGCTCCTACAAAAACACCCCCACAAAACACTGCGGGGCAAATATTAATGCAATGAAGACACTAACAAGGCAAGAAATAAAGCATAAAAAACCAAATGACACTTACATAGTATAAGGCTCTATATACCGCCCATGCCGCCACCCCGACAGCGCCGTTTCGCCTACCAGGCTTTTTCCAAATGGGGCAAGTATATATTGAGACGTCAGTAGGGTTGCCTCCTCTACTATATATTGAGACGTCGGTAGGGTTGCCTCCTCCACTATATATTGGGACGTCGGTAGGGTTGCCTCCTCCACTATATATTGGGACGTCGGTACAGTGATCTTATTAAGAAGGCGGTAATCAATACACGGTCTTAGCGAACCATCCTTTTTGGCTACAAAAAAGAACCCTGCTCCCAATGGTGATGACGATGGGCGAATATGTCCCTTCTCCAGGGATTCTTTCACATAACTGCGCATAGCGGTGTGTTCAGGCACGGACAAATTAAATAAACGACCCTTAGGGAATTTACTACCAGGAATCAAATTGATAGCACAATCACAATTCCTATGCGGAGGTAGGGCATCAGACTTGGGCTCTTCAAATACATCCTGAAAGTCAGACAAGAACTCTGGGATGTCAGAAGGAATGGATGACGAAATAGACAAAAATGGAACATCACCATGTACCCCCTGACAACCCCAGCTGGTTACCGACATAGAGTTCCAATCTAATACTGGATTATGGGTTTGTAGCCATGGCAACCCCAACACGACCACATCATGCAGATTATGCAGTACCAGGAAGCGAATAACTTCCTGATGTGCAGGAGCCATGCACATGGTCAGCTGGGCCCAGTACTGAGGCTTATTCTTGGCCAAAGGTGTAGCATCAATTCCTCTCAACGGAATAGGACACCGCAAAGGCTCCAAGAAAAATCCACAACGTTTAGCATAATCCAAATCCATCAGATTCAGGGCAGCGCCTGAATCCACAAACGCCATGACAGAATACGATGACAAAGAGCATATCAAGGTAATGGACAGAAGGAATTTGGACTGTACAGTACCAATGACGGCAGAGCTATCGAACCGCCTAGTGCGCTTAGGACAATTAGAAATAGCATGAGTGGAATCACCACAGTAGAAACACAGCCTGTTCAGACGTCTGTGTTCTTGCCGTTCAACTTTAGTCATAGTCCTGTCGCACTGCATAGGCTCAGGTTTACTCTCAGACAATACCGCCAGATGGTGCACAGATTTACGCTCGCGCAAGCGACGACCGATCTGAATGGCCAAGGACATAGACTCATTCAAACCAGCAGGCATAGGAAATCCCACCATGACATCCTTAAGAGCTTCAGAGAGACCCTTTCTGAACCAAGCCGCCAGTGCAGATTCATTCCACAGAGTGAGTACTGACCACTTCCTAAATTTCTGACAATATACTTCTACATCATCCTGACCCTGGCATAAAGCCAGCAAATTTTTCTCAGCCTGATCCACTGAATTAGGCTCATCGTAAAGCAATCCAAGCGCCTGGAAAAACGCATCAACATTACTCAATGCAGGGTCTCCTGGCGCAAGAGAAAACGCCCAGTCCTGTGGATCGCCGCGCAAAAAAGAAATAATAATCAAAACCTGTTGAATAGGATTACCAGAAGAATGAGGTTTCAAGGCCAGAAATAGCTTACAATTATTTTTGAAGCTCAGGAACTTAGTTCTGTCACCAAAAAAACAAATCAGGAATAGGAATTCTTGGTTCTAGCATAGATTTCTGATCAATTGTATCTTGAATCTTTTGTACATTTATAACGAGATTATCCATTGAGGAGCACAGAGCCTGAATATCCATGTCCACAGCTGTGTCCTGAAGCACTCTAATGTCTAGGGGAAAAAAAAAAAAAAACTGAAGACAGAGCTGAGGGAAAAAAAAAAAAATGATGTCAGGACTTCTTTTTTCCCTCTATTGAGAATCATTGGTATGGCTCCTTGTACTGTTATGCTGTGCTATCAGGCAACACAGTGTGCAGTAATCAGCGCACATACAGTGATATGGCAATAACCCAAAAACAATAGAACCAGCTCTGAGACGTGGAATCTCTGCAGACTGCAATACCTGAACCTATCCTCACACAACTAAAAGCAGCAGTGGATTGCGCCTAACACTACCTATGCAACTCGGCACTGCCTGAGGAGCTGACTAGCCTGAAGATAGAAATACAAGCCTGACTTGCCTCAGAGAAATACCCCAAAGGAATAGGCAGCCCCCCACATATAATGACTGTTAGCAAGATGAAAAGACAAAACGTAGGAATGAAATAGATTCAGCAAAGTGAGGCCCGATATTCTAGACAGAGCGAGGATAGCAAAGAGAACTATGCAGTCTACAAAAAACCCTAAAGCAAAACCACGCAAAGGGAGGCAAAAAGACCCACCGTGCCGAACTAACGGCACGGCGGTGCACCCTTTGCGTCTCAGAGCTTCCAGCAAAAGAGAATAGCACAGCTGGACAGAAAAAACGGAAACAAAAACAAAGTAACACTTATCTAGCAGAGCAGCAGGCCACAGGAAAGATGCAGTAGCTCAGATCCAACACTGGAACATTGACAAGGAGCAAGGAAGACAGACTCAGGTGGAGTTAAATAGCAAGGCAGCCAACGAGCTCACCAAAACACCTGAGGGAGGAAGCCCAGAGGCTGCAATACCACTTGTGACCACAGGAGTGAATTCAGCCACAGAATTCACAACAGGAGGCCTTTCAGGAACTTAAACGCCGGTTTTCTTCTGCTCCTGTGTTGCGTCAGCCTGATGTTTCGCTTCCTTTCCAAGTTGAGGTTGATGCTTCCGAGATTGGAGCGGGGGCGGTTTTGTCACAGAGAAGCTCCGATTGCTCGGTGATGAAGCCATGTGCGTTCTTTTCTAGAAAATTTTCGCCCGCTGAGCGGAATTATGATGTGGGTAATCGGGAACTTTTGGCCATGAAGTGGGCATTTGAGGAGTGGCGTCATTGGCTGGAGGGTGCTAGACATTGTGTGGTGGTCTTGACTGATCACAAAAATCTGATTTACCTTGAGTCTGCCAGGCGTCTGAATCCTAGACAGGCTCGTTGGTCACTGTTTTTCTCTCGTTTCAATTTTGTGGTTTCATACCTGCCAGGTTCAAAGAATGTGAAGGCGGATGCTCTTTCTAGGAGTTTTGTGCCTGACTCCCCTGGAAATTCTGAGCCCACTGGTATCCTTAGGGATGGGGTGATTTTGTCGGCCGTCTTCCCAGACTTGCGACGTGCTTTGCAGGAGTTTCAGGCGGGTAAACCTGATCGTTGTCCGCCTGAGAGACTGTTTGTTCCGGATAGCTGGACCAGTAGAGTCATCTCTGAGGTCCATTCTTCTGCGTTGGCAGGTCATCCTGGAATATTTGGTACTAGAGACTTGGTGGCCAGGTCTTTTTGGTGGCCTTCCTTGTCTAGGGATGTGCGTTCTTTTGTGCAGTCTTGTGAGGTTTGTGCTCGGGCTAAGCCTTGCTGTTCTCGAGCCAGTGGATTGTTGTCACCTTTGCCTATCCCGAAGAGGCCTTGGACACACATTTCCATGGACTTTATTTCGGATCTCCCTGTCTCTCAAAAAATGTCCGTTATCTGGGTTGTGTGTGACCGCTTTTCTAAAATGGTTCATCTTGTACCCTTGCCTAAGTTGCCTTCCTCCTCTGAGTTGGTCCCTCTGTTTTTCCAGAACGTGGTTCGTTTGCATGGGATTCCGGAGAACATCGTTTCTGACAGGGGATCCCAGTTTGTGTCTAGATTTTGGCGGACGTTCTGTGCTAAGATGGGCATTGATTTGTCCTTTTCGTCTGCATTCCACCCTCAGACGAATGGCCAGACGGAGTGAACTAATCAGACCTTGGAAACTTATTTGAGGTGTTTTGTTTCTGCTGATCAGGATGACTGGGTTACCTTTTTGCCGCTGGCCGAGTTTGCCCTTAATAATCGGGCTAGTTCTGCTACCTTGGTTTCTCCTTTCTTTTGTAATTCGGGGTTTCATCCTCGTTTTTCCTCTGGTCAGGTGGAGCCTTCTGATTGTCCTGGAGTGGACATGGTGGTGGATAGGTTGCATCAGATTTGGAGTCATGTGGTGGACAATTTGAAGTTGTCCCAGGAGAAGGCTCAGCAGTTTGCTAATCGCCGTCGCCGCGTGGGTCCTCGACTTCGTGTTGGGGACTTGGTGTGGTTGTCTTCTCGTTTTGTTCCTATGAAGGTCTCTTCTCCTAAGTTCAAGCCTCGGTTCATCGGTCCTTATAAGAGCTTGGATATTCTTAACCCTGTGTCGTTTCGTTTGGATCTCCCGGCATCGTTTGCTATTCATAATGTGTTCCATCGGTCGTTGTTGCGGAGGTATGAGGTACCTGTTGTTCCTTCGCCTGAGCCTCCTGCTCCGGTGCTGGTGGAGGGAGAATTGGAGTATGTTGTGGAGAAGATCTTGGATTCTCGTGTTTCCAGACGGAAACTCCAATATTTGGTCAAGTGGAAGGGTTATGGTCAGGAGGATAATTCTTGGGTGGTTGCCTCTGATGTTCATGCTGATGATTTGGTCCGCGCTTTTCATAGGGCTCATCCTGGTCGCCCTGGTGGTTCTCGTGAGGGTTCGGTGACCCCTCCTCAAGGGGGGGGTACTGTTGTGAGTTCTGTTTTTGGGCTCCCTCTGGTGGTTACTGATGGTACTGGGTGATTTGTGTTCTGCTGTCTCTGGTGTCCACCTGTTCTATTAGGATTTGGGAGTTTCCTATTTAACCGGGCTTTCTTGTCATTTCCCCGCCGGCTATCAAGGTTATCAGAGTGTTTTGTTACCTCAGCTTCTGGCTTCAGTAATCTTCAGGACAAGCTAAGTTTTTGATTTTCTTGTTCCACGTTTTGGTTTATTTTTGTCTTGTCCAGCTTGCATATAATTGTTTCTTTGCTGCTGGTTGCTCTAGCGGGCTGTAATTGCTCCTCATGTTCCATGAGTTGGAACATGAGTTCAAGTAATTACAGGATGGTTTTTTGAAGGGTTTTTTGCTGACCGCGCAGTTTACTTTTGTATCCTCTGCTATCTAGTTTTAGCGGGCCTCATTTTGCTGAATCTGATTTCATACTGTGTATGTGCCTTCCTCTCATTTCACCGTCATTATATGTGGGGGGCTGCTATTTCTGTGGGGTATTTCTCTGGAGGCAAGAGAGGTCTGTGTTTCTTCTAATAGGGGAAGTTAGATCTTCGGCTGGTGCGAGACGTCTAGGATCAACGTAGGCACGTTCCCCGGCTATTGTTATTTGTGTGTTCAGGTTTAGGGTCGCGGTCAGCTCAGGTTCCATCACCCTAGAGCTCGTTGGTGCTTGTCCTTTTGTGATTCCCTGCCATTGGAATCATGACAGGTTGCCTCCTCCACTATATACTGGGACGTCGGTAGGGTTTCCTCCTCCACTATATATTGAGGCGTCGGTAGGGTTGCCTCCTCTACTATATATTGAGACATCAGTAGGGTTGCCTCCTCTACTATATATTGGGACGTCGGTAGGGTTTCCTCCTCCACTATATATTGAGACGTCGGTAGGGTTGCCTCCTCTACTATATATTGGGACGTCGGTAGGGTTCCCTCCTCCACTATATATTGAGACGTCATTAGGGTTGCCTCCTCTACTATATATTGAGACATGTATAACACGTATCCCTTTAATCCAATAATAAAGCCACAAAAAATATGAAAAAAACACAATTCCCATATATGAACATGGAAAAAATAAAGGAAAAAGGAAGGAAGTAAAATATATTTTATTACATCAAACAAACAATAATTATTTTGAACATGACCACAACAACTATAAAAAACAAGGTGAATCTCCATAAAAACAATGGAGGCGGCTACAGGGCAATAATAGATGAACACCAAATATGTCTAAACAAGGTTTTGCTCATAAAGTTGAAAAAAGTATATGTATATCTAGTGCCAAATAATAATGAATGCACAAAAAAGGTGCCGAAGAACAGGCTACCATTGATGAAAAAATATAATAGGGCAGCAAATATAAGGAGCCACCCATACAGAGACTATTGGTAAGGTGCAAAAGTGCTAGAGACACATAGCCATATGAAGGCTAAATGGCCACCAAAACATTATGCTCTCTGTGCATGCTCCTACAAAAACACCCCCACAAAACACTGCGGGGCAAATATTAATGCAATGAAGACACTAACAAGGCAAGAAATAAAGCATAAAAAACCAAATGACACTTACATAGTATAAGGCTCTATATACCGCCCATGCCGCCACCCCGACAGCGCCGTTTCGCCTACCAGGCTTTTTCCAAATGGGGCAAGTATATATTGAGACGTCAGTAGGGTTGCCTCCTCTACTATATATTGAGACGTCGGTAGGGTTGCCTCCTCCACTATATATTGGGACGTCGGTAGGGTTGCCTCCTCCACTATATATTGGGACGTCGGTAGGGCTGCCTCCTCCACTATAGGGATGTCGATAGGGTTGCCTCCTCTACTATATATTGGGACGTCGGTAGGGTTGCCTCCTCCACTATATATACTGGGACGTCGGTAGGGTTGCCTCCTCCACTATATATTGGGACGTCGTTAGGGTTGCCTCCTACACTATATATTGGGACGCCGCTATGGTTGCTTCCTCTACTATATATTGGGACACTGGTAGGATTGCCAACTATTTTTTCTGGACAGCTTACCAAAAAAATCAGACAGGCAAAAAAAAATTTTTATGGACACGTTGAAAAATCATAGTCAATATGGCTGCAAATGATACATTACATCTACACTCCATAATTCTGATATGAAGACAATAGCTGTATTCACTGTTAGTGTTGAGCATTCCGATACCGCAAGTATCGGGTATCGGCCGATATTTGCGGTATCGGAATTCCGATACTGAATTCCGATACTTCCCGCGTATCGGATACCGGAATCGGAAGTTCCCAGAATTCAAATTGAACACAGCAGCCAATGAGGAATAAATGAAAGTGTGGGCACATCCTGTTTAGCATGGTGGGCATGTAAGTACTGGCAAGGCTGGGATTGGCTGCTGAAATGATGTCACTCTGCACTATAAAAAAGCGCTGCCGCCATTTTGCGCTCACTCTGCTGTGATTTCAGTTAGGGACAGGACGCTGTGTTCTAACTGAGGGCCAGTTGAGCTTGCTCTTGCCTTGCAGTGCTGTTTTAACAGCGTTCTGCAAGGTCTCTGTGTGTGTGTGTGTGTGTGCAGCTCACTCTGTAGTCTGTGTGCAGCCATATACCCGGTTGTATTCAGCTCAGGGGGGGTTCACACTGCCTCACACAGTTGTTCTTTTTTGCTCTTAGTGCAGCCTGCTGCACATTTTTTCTCAAATTTCCTATTAGTGTTTTTCCACCAGTCTCCAGCTCTATTGTGGAAAAACACTACATAGGATAACCTAGAGGGGGGTTTTTGGGCCTTGCAGCGCCGTTTACGGCTGTCTGCACGGTCTCCGTGTGAGCCCAGCTCGCCCTGTAGTCTGTGTGCAGCCATAGCCGGTTGGATTCAGCTCAGGGTTCGTTACTGGCTCATACCTTGAGAAAAATTTTCCTTTTTTTCAAATAGTGCAGCCTGTTTAAAATTTGAAAAAAAAAATTCCTATTAGTGTCTTTCCACTCGTATCCAGCTAAATAGTGGAAAAACACTATATAGGATAACCTAGAGGAGGGTTTTTTGGCCTTGCAGCGCCGTTTACGGCTGTCTGCACGGTCTCCGTGTGAGCCCAGCTCGCCCTGTAGTCTGTGTGCAGCTATAGCCGGTTGGATTCAGCTCAGGGTTCGTTACTGGCTCATACCTTGCGAAAAATTTTCCTTTTTTTTCAAATAGTGCAGCCTGTTTAAAATTTGACAAAAAAAAATCCTATAAGTGTCTTTCCACTCGTATCCAGCTAAATAGTGGAAAAACACTATATAGGATAACCTAGAGGAGGGTTTTTTGGCCTTGCAGCGCCGTTTACGGCTGTCTGCACGGTCTCCGTGTGAGCCCAGCTCGCCCTGTAGTCTGTGTGCAGCCATAGCCGGTTGGATTCAGCTCAGGGTTCGTTACTGGCTCATACCTTGAGAAAAATTTTCCTTTTTTTGAAATAGTGCAGCCTGTTTAAAATTTGAAAAAAAAAAAATTCCTATTAGTGTCTTTCCACCAGTCTCCAGCTCAATTGTGGAAAAACACTACATAGGATAACCTAGAGGGTTTTTTTGGGGCCTTGCAGCGCCGTTTACGGCTGTCTGCACGGTCTCTGTGTGAGCGCAGCTCGCCCTGTAGTCTGTGTGCAGCCATAGCCGGTTGGATTCAGCTCAGGGTGCGTTACTGCCTCATACCTTGAAAAACAATTTCCTTTTTTTCAAATAGTGCAGCCAGTTTAAAATTTGAAAAAAAAAATTCCTATTAGTGTCTTTCCACTTGTATCCAGCTAAATAGTGGAAAAACACTATATAGGATAACCTGGAGGAGGGTTTTTTGGCCTTGCAGCGCCGTTTACGGCTGTCTGCACGGTCTCCGTGTGATTTAAACTAGCTCTGTAGCCCGATCTGCACCAAAAAAAAAGTTAAGTTCACCAAACACAACTTAACACTTGTGTAGGCCACATTTGAAAAATAATAAAGTTTAGTCCACAATTTACAACATTAGTGTTTCTTACACCTGTTAGGAGGAGCATTACAGGAATAAGCACACTAAGGCCTTAGTACTTTTCTGCTTATCTTTATCTGTCAACCAAGATGAAGAGGGCAGGGAGTAAGGCACGTGGGCGTGGGCGCGGAGCAGGGAGAGGAGCAGGGAGAGGACGTGGTGATTCTGTGCCTGCTGCGGGCGCCGGTGACTCGTCGTCACTCAGTTTCAGCAGGGAACAGTCCTTCATGCGCAGCTTTGTCGGAGAGCGCCGTGCACCGCTGCTGCGTGAAGACCAAATTGAAGCCGTTGTCGGGTGGATGGCAGCTAACGCCTCGGCATCGTCTTCAGTTAGTGCCACATCCTCTCAGGCACAGAGCACTGGAGAGCAGCCATCTGTCTCTTCACCACCTGCCAAATTGGCCAGGCAGTCAGAGAGCCCAGGACAGGAGCCGTCTCTACTTCTGTTCTCTGAATCTCTTGGCTTGGAAACAGGGGGCCAGCCAAGCAGCATTGGAGAAATGGAAGAAGAGGCAGTGTGCAGTGATGCCCAACACCTTTTTCTCTCTGACTCTGAAGAGGCAGGTGGGCCAGTGCCTCCGGTGACCACAGCGCAGTACGCATCTGATGATGAAACTCAGGTGCCGCTTTCTCGTGCGTACTGTGCTGCTGAGACTACCCAGGAGGAGCAGTTGGTGGCAGAGGGTAGTGGAGATGATGAGGTCCTTGACCCATCGTGGCGTGAGGAACAGGAAGGTGGTGGGAGCAGCTCAGAGGAAGAGCTTCCTCTTACGGGCCAAAGAGGGAGAGGGAGGGGGAAGACTGCGGAGCCTGTAGCCTCCACTTTGGCACCCGTTAGGAGCCTGTCTCTTTCCAAAGCCAAAAAGGGCGCTCCCAAGACTTGCAGTGCCTGGTCCTTTTTTGACACAGTTGCAGATGACATTTGTTTTGTCAAATGCAAGCTGTGTCATCATAAAGTAAAAAGAGGGAAAAATGTCAGCAACCTCAATACCACAAATATGTGGAAACATGTGCGGACCAGGCACGCGGTGGAGTTACAGAAACACACTGAAGATGTAGGCCAACCAACAGCGGCAGCTACCACCTCTTCAGCTCGTGTTGCCTCTTCCTCCAGCTCACGCACAGCTGGTTTGGCTTCCTCCCAGAGACCTTGTGTAATTCCACCCACAGCACCACCTTCCCAGTCATCCTCACACTCCCAGTCTACTCTACAGCCATCGGTAGTACAGGCATGGGAGAAAAGGCGGGCATTCTCGGCCAACCACCCCCGAGCACAGGCTCTGAATGCAGGCATTGCCAAACTGTTGTCCCTGGAAATGCTCTCGTTCAGGCTGGTGGAGACTGACAGCTTCCGTGACTTGATGGCATTGGCAGTCCCACAGTACAAGGTGCCCAGCCGCTTTTACTTCAGCAGGCAGGCTGTCCCTGCCCTGCACAGGCATGTTGAGGCAAACATAAAACATGCGCTACTGAACGCCGTCAGTAGCAAGGTCCACCTCACCACCGATGCGTGGACCAGTCAGCATGGACAGGGGCGATATGTTTCCCTCACTGCCCATTGGGTTAATGTTGTTGAGCCAGGTACAGATCGTGCGAGTGGCGCAGGACGTGTCCTGCCCACTCCAAGGATTGCAGGAATCCAGTCTGTACGCATCGACTCCTCCTCTTACACCAGTTCCTCTGATTCCTCTCTGCAGGATCCGTCACAGTCCACCCCCACATGGACCCGTGAACGTTTACCTATGACCGACATGAGCACAGCCGTGGCCAAACGTCAGCAGGCCGTCTTGAAACTAGTTTCATTGGGGCATCGAAGCCACACAGCGCAGGAGCTCTGGAATGCCATAAAGCAGGAGAGCGATGTGTGGTTACTGCCAGCGAATCTCCAGCCAGGCATGGTAGTGTGTGACAATGGCCGAAATCTGGTGGCAGCTTTGGCCCTTGGCAACCTCACTCACATCCCATGTCTGGCACATGTGCTCAATTTGGTTGTGCAGAGTTTTCTGAGGGACTATCCGGATCTTGATGCCCTGCTGCACAAGGTCCGCCTAGAGTGTGCTCACTTGCGGCGTTCCAGCTTGGCCAGATCCCGCATTGCTGCTCTGCAGCGCCGATTCCGCCTTCCGGAACACCGCATCATATGTGACCTACCTACCCGGTGGAATTCCACGTTACATATGTTGGAGCGGTTGTGTGAGCAGCAGCAAGCAGTTATGGAGTACCAGCTGCATCAGGCGCAAAGAAGTCGCAGTCAGCGCCGATCAGACTTCACAACCACAGAGTGGGCCACTATGAAGGACGTCTGCCAGGTTTTGCGTCCTTTTGATTATTCCACGCGGATGGCAAGTGCAGATGATGCACTAGTCAGCATGACTGTCCCCCTTATCTGCCTGCTTCAGCAAACTTTGCAAGGGTTAAGGGATGATGTGGTGGAAGAGGTGGAGGATGAGGAGTCACCTTTTCCATCAGCTTCTGGAGAGTCAGCGCCACGTGGTTCCTCACAAAGGGGTACGCAGGGGCCAATTTGTGAGGAGGATGAGGAGGAGTCAATGGAGGAGGAAGAGCTCCGTCCAGAGGAGGGAGCGACACAATTGTCCAGTGGTCAGTGTGTACAGCGAGGGTGGGGTGATGACGAGCGGGCAGAGATCATGTCTCAAGCAGGGGACAGCGTTTCTGGGCCAGTTGGCACACTGCAGCACATGGTGGATTTCATGCTGCAGTGCCTGAGAAACGACCGCCGCATCGACCACATTCTCAACATGCCTGATTATTGGGTGTTCACCCTCCTCGATCCTCGCTACCGGGACAACGTCCAAAACCTCATCCCTGCGTTGACCCGGGAGCGTAAATTGCGGGAGTACCACGACACACTGGTGAATTCCATCATCTTCTCCTGTCCAACTGAGAGGAGTGCTGCTAGTGCTTTACAAAGCAGCTCAGTGCGTCGAGGCAGTGGGGGAGGCTCTGCCCAAAGAGGGAGCAGAAGCAGTGCCTCTGCCCAAGGCAAGCCCAGTATGGCACAACTCTGGCACACTTTTGTGTGCCCGCCCCAAATGTCTACACCATCACCGGCGGCTCCAGTCAGCAGGAGGCAACGGTTCCGTCAGATGGTGACAGACTACATGGCTTGCCCTCTTACTGTACTCCCAGACGGCTCTTCCCCGTTCAAGTTTTGGGTCTCTAAGCTGGATACATGGCCAGAGCTAAGCCAGTATGCATTGGAGGTGCTGGCTTGCCCTGCGGCTAGTGTCTTATCGGAACGTGTCTTTAGTGCCGCAGGTGGTGTACTAACAGACCGTCGCATGCGACTATCCTCCGATAACGTTGACCGGCTTACTTTCCTGAAAATGAACCAGGCCTGGATCTCGCAGGAATTTGCCACTCCTCTGCCTGATTAAATAATTGGGTGTCATCCAGGTCTCCTGCTGTGTTCATCTTTCTACCACCTGAACTGCTATTCCTGGGCTCCAACACCGCCAGTTGCGGCTCAGAAGTGCAGGCTGCACAGTAAAAACATACGACCCAGTGTTATTGGGTTTCAGTAACGTCAGCTGATCCCCAGCTGTGTAGCCGGCAATGTGTCCTGCGACCGCCACGCTGGCACAACAACCTAAATGTAAGGGAACCTGTCCCCCCCCCCCCCGTCGTTTGTTACTGAAAGAGCCATCTTGTGCAGCAGTAATGCTGCACAAGGAAAAGGTAGCTTTTTTTTTTTAGCTCTTTGCACACGCAGAACTTAACACTTATAAAATGTGTTCACTGATACCGTTATACCGTCCCGGAGCTGGGACTTTCCTTCGTAATGTGACGCAGCACAGCCGTCATTCCTACCCCCTTGGTGCCATGCGCTGCCTCCTCAGCGTTGTTTTAAGCTGTCACGGAGCCTGCGCTGTTCTGTTATCCCTTGGGCATGCCCTATTTGCGCTGCCTGTCTTCTGACATAATTTGGTGTCAGGCTGGCTGCGCCTGTGCGGCCGCGGTGCCCGAGATCCCGCCTCGCAGTGTCTTCTGATTGAGTCACACTGCGGGCCTGGGATCCATGGGCATGCGCAGTGCATATCTTCCCCTCGGGCTCTCGCTCATTTCCCTCCGCCTTCTTTAGACTGTGCGCCGTCAGCTGATCCCTAGCATGCCACGGCCGTGACACCGCACAGTCTGAAGAAGAGGGAAGGAGGGGAGTGAGAGTCGAGGTTATGCACTGTGCATGCCCATGGTTCCAAGGCCCGCAGTGGGATTACGTTAGATGAGACTGCGAGGTGGGATCTGGAGCAGCGTGGACGCACAGGCACTGCCAGCCTGACACCAAATTATGTCAGAAGACAGGCAGCGCTAATTGGGCATGGCCAAGGGCTAACAGAACAGCGCAGGCTCCGTGACAGCTTAAAACAACGCTGAGGAGGCAGCGCACGGCATCAAGGGGATAGGAATGACAGCTGTGCTGTGTCCCATTACGAAGGAAATTCGCACCTCCGGAACGGTTTAACGGTATAAAGGGACACATTTTTAGTGTTTACTTCGGTGTTTGCAAGGAGCATAATTAAAAGAGCAACCTTTTCCTTTTGCATCCTTAGTGCTGCACAACATGGCTCTTTCAGCTACAAACGTCTTGGGGGGGGGGGTTAAAGGTTTCCTTTCAACTTGCTCCAATCAGGCTTCGGCCTACACTCTGTTCCTCTGCTCCTCCTGCTGTCCCTGGGCTCTAACACCGCCAGTTGGTGCCTGGAAGTGCTGTGTGCACAGTCAACAGTCGCTCCTCTGTTATTGGGGTTCAGTAACGTCAGCTGATCCCCAGCTGTGTGTGCGGCAATACCTCCAATCTGCTCCTCCTGCTGTCCCTGTGCTCTAACACCGCCAGTTGGTGCCTGGAAGTGCTGTGTGCACAGTCAACAGTCGCTCCTCTGTTATTGGGGTTCAGTAACGTCAGCTGATCCCCAGCTGTGTGTGCGGCAATACCTCCAATCTGCTCCTCCTGCTGTCCCTGGGCTCTAACACCGCCAGTTGGTGCCTGGAAGTGCTGTGTGCACAGTCAACAGTCGCTCCTCTGTTATTGGGGTTCAGTAACGTCAGCTGATCCCCAGCTGTGTATCCGGCAACGTGTCATGCGACCGCCACGCTGGCACAACTAAAATGTAAGGGGACCTGTCCCCCCCCCCCTAGGCGTTTGTTACTGAAAGAGCCACCATGTGCAGCACTAATACTGCACAAGGGAAAGGTCGCTCTTGAAATTATGCTCCTTGCAAACGCTGAACTACACACTCATGTAATGTGTCCCCTCACACCGTCCAACCGTCCCGGAGGTGGGACTTTCCTTTGTAATGTGACGCAGCACAGCCGTCATTGCTACCCCCTTGGCACCGTGCGCTGCCTCCTTAGCGTTGTTTGATTCCGTCATGGACCCTGCGCTGTTATGTTATCCCTTGGCCATGCACAGTTTGCGCTGCCCGTCCTCTGACATCATTTGTTGTCGTCCTGGCTGCGCCTGTGCGTCCACGCTGCCCGAAATCACACCTCGCAGTGTCGTCTAATGTGATCCCACAGTGGGCCTGGTATCCATGGCCATGCGCAGTGCATATACTAGCCTCTCACTCCCCTTCTTCACGCTTCTTCAGACTAGGCGGCGTCAGCTGATCCCTAATAGCATGCCACGGCCGTGACGCCGCACAGTCTGAAGAAGCAGGAAGGAGGTGAGTGAGAGGCGGTGATATGCACTGCGCATGCCCATGGATCCCTGGCCCGCAGTGGGACTACATTAGATGACACTGCAAGGTTGGATCTCGGGCAGCTTGGACGCACAGGCACTGCCAGCCTGACACCTACATGATGTCAGAAGACGGGCACCGCTAACTGTGCATGGCCAAGGGATAACATTACAGCGCGGGCTCCGTGACAGAACCAAACAACGTTGAGGAGGTGGCGCCCGGCACCAAGGGGGTTGGAATGACGGCTGTGCTGTGTCACATTACAAAGGAAAGTCCCACTTCCGGGATGGTTTGACGGTGTGAGGGGACACATTATATGAGTGTGTACTTCAGCGTTTGCAAGGAGCATAATTTTCGGAACAACCATTTTCCATGTGCAGTATTACTTCTGTACAAGATGGCTCTTTCAGCAACAAATGCCTGGGGGGGGGGGTTAAAGGTTCCCTTTCAACTTGCTCCACTCTGCTCCTCTTTGATTCCCTGGGTTTCAACACTGTCAGTTGCCACCTGGAAGTGTTGTCTACACAGAAAAAACACTAGGTGATGTGTCAGTGGGGTTCAGCACCGCCAGCTGTTCCCCTGCTGTGTAGTCGGCAACGTGTCCAGCACAAGCCACGCTGGCACAACAGAACAAAAGCTGCCACCAGTGCAGGCTTCGGCCTACACTCTGCTCCTCTCCTCCTCCTGCTGACCCTGGGCTCAAACACCGCTAGTTTTTGCCCGGAAGTGCTAGCTGCACAGAGAAAAACACCAGCCAATGTGTTAGTGGGGTTCAGCAACGCCAGCTGTTCCCCTGCTGTGTAGCCGGCAACGTGACCTGCAAACGCCATGCAGGCACAGGAACTGAAATTAAAAGGGAACCTGGCCCCACCCCCCAGGTGTTTCTATGTATAACAGCCACCTAGTACAGCAGTACTGCTGCATTTGTACAAGGTGGCTGACTTTTTCTCCTTGCCCACGTGGAACTCAACACGTACAAAATGTGTCTCATTGAGACCATTCCACTGTCCCTGAGGTGTGACTTTCCTTTGTAATGATACGCAGCACCCCCCTTGGTAGCGTTTCCCGTCTTTTGTCATCATGGTTAGCTGGCTGCGCCTGTGCATCCGCCCTGCTAGAAACAACGCCCCTCGTTGTCATATTTATTTTGTCAGCGAGGGTGTGGTTTATGGGCACGAGCAGTGCATATGTTCGCCTGTCTTAACTCATCTCCTTCCGCCTTCTTCAGACTGTGCGGCCTCCTGGCCGTGGTAGGCGATAAGGGATCAGCTGAGGCCGCCCAGTCTGGAGCAGGTGTAAGGACATGTGTAAGCGGCAAACCTATTTACTGCACAAGGCCACGAATCCCAGCCACGCAGTGTGATTTTTTGAAAACACACTGTGGGTCTGGGATTCATGTCCATCGCTAACCGCAACGGCCGACATGAAATGAGGTCAGAAGACAGGAAGCGCTCACAGCGCATGGCCAAGGGATCACAATAGCGCAGACTCCTGTACAGCAAATAACAACGCTCAGGAATCTGCGCCCAGTACCTAGGTGAAAATTTTGACACCTGTGCTGCGTCTCGTTAAAAAGACAAGTCACGCCTCCACAACTGTTTGACAGTATAATGGGCTAAATAGTGTACGTGTTTTAGTCAGCGTGTGCAAGAAGCAAAACAAATAGAGCAACCTTTTACTTGTGCAGCATTAATGCTGCACAAGGTGTGGCTCTTGTACCTTGCAACACCTGAGGGGGGTTAAAGGTAACCTTTGAAATTGGTTCAACTAGGCTTCGGCCTACACTCTGCTCCTCTACTCCTCCTGCTGACCCTGGGCTCAAACACCGCTAGTTTTTGCCCGGAAATGCTAGCTGCACAGAGAAAAACACCAGCCAATGTGTTAGTGGGGTTCAGCAACGCCAGCTGTTCCCCTGCTGTGTAGTCGGCAACGTGTCCAGCACAAGCCACGCTGGCACAACAGAACAAAAGCTGCCACCAGTGCAGGCTTCGGCCTACACTTTGCTCCTCTCCTCCTCCTGCTGACCCTGGGCTCAAACAACGCCAGTTTCTGCCCGGACATGCTAGCTGCACAGAGAAAAACACCAGCCAATGTGTTAGTGGGGTTCAGCACCGCCAGCTGTTCCCCTGCTGTGTAGCTGGCAACGTTTCCTGCAAACGCCACGCAGGAACATGAACTGAAATTGAAGGGAGCCTGCCCCCCACCCCCCCAGGTGTTTCTATGTATAACAGCCACCTTGTACAGCAGTACTGCTGCATTTGTACAAGGTGGCTGACTTTTTCTCCTTGCACACGTGGAACTCAACAAGTACAAAATGTGTCTCATTACAGACCATTACAATGTCCCTGAGGTGTGACTTTCCTTTTTAATGACACGCAGCACCCCCATTGTTAGCGCTGCCCGTCTCCTGACATCATTGGTTGGCTGGCTGTGCCTGTGCGTCCCCCCTGCCCGACACAACGCCCCCCGTTGTCTCATATATTTTGACTGCGAGGGTGTGATTGATGGGCACGAGCAGTGCATATGTTCCCCTGTTTTCACTCCCCTCCTTCCGCCTTCTTCTGACTGTGCGGCCTCATGGCCGCGGCATGCGATAAGGGATCAGCTGAGGCCGCCCAGTCTGAAGCAGGTGTAAGGACATGTGTGAGCGGCGAACATATTTACTGCACAAGGCCACGAATCCCAGCACCGCAGTGTGACTTTAGGAAAAGCCACTGTGGGTCTGGGATTTATGGCCATCGTTAACCGCACCGGCCAACATGAAATGAGGTCATGAGACGGCCTGCACTAACAGGGTATTGCCAAGGGATAACACAAGAGCGCAGTTTCCTGTACTGCAAATAACAACGGTAAGGAATCTGCGCACAGCACCTAGGTGTAAATTTGTACACCTGTGCTGCGTCTCCTTAAAAAGACTAGTAGTCACGCCTCCACTACTGTTTGACAGTATAATGGGCTAAATAGTGTACGTGTTTAATTCAGCGTGTGCAAGGAGCAAAATTAAATAGAGCAACCTTTGACTTGTGCATCATTAATGCTGTTCAAGGTGTGGCTCTTGTACCTTGCAACACCTGAGGGGGGGTTAAAGGTAACCTTTGAAATTGGTTCAACTAGGCTTCGGCCTACACTCTGCTCCTCTACTCCTCCTGCTGACCCTGGGCTCAAACACCGCTAGTTTTTGCCCGGAAATGCTAGCTGCACAGAGAAAAACACCAGCCAATGTGTTAGTGGGGTTCAGCAACGCCAGCTGTTCCCCTGCTGTGTAGTCGGCAACGTGTCCAGCACAAGCCACGCTGGCACAACAGAACAAAAGCTGCCACCAGTGCAGGCTTCGGCCTAAACTTTGCTCCTCTCCTCCTCCTGCTGACCCTGGGCTCAAACAACGCCAGTTTCTGCCCGGACATGCTAGCTGCACAGAGAAAAACACCAGCCAATGTGTTAGTGGGGTTCAGCACCGCCAGCTGTTCCTCTGCTGTGTAGTCGGCATCGTGTCCAGCACAAGCCACGCTGGCACAACTGACCAAAAGCTGCCACCAGTGCAGGCTTTGGCCTACACTTTGCTCCTCTCCTCCTCCTGCTGACCCTGGGCTCAAACAACGCCAGTTTCTGCCCGGACATGCTAGATGCACAGAGAAAAACACCAGCCAATGTGTTAGTGGGGTTCAGCACCGCCAGCTGTTCCTCTGCTGTGTAGTCGGCATCGTGTCCAGCACAAGCCACGCTGGCACAACTGACCAAAAGCTGCCACCAGTGCAGGCTTCGGCCTACACTTTGCTCCTCTCCTCCTCCTGCTGACCCTGGGCTCAAACAACGCCAGTTTCTGCCCGGACATGCTAGCTGCACAGAGATAAAAAAAACAGCCAATGTGTTAGTGGGGTTCAGCACCGCCAGCTGTTCCCCTGCTGTGTAGCTGGCAACGTGTCCTGCAAACGCCACGTAGGCACATGAACTGAAATTGAAGGGAGCCTGCCCCCCACCCCCCCAGGTGTTTCTATGTATAACAGCCACCTTGTACAGCAGTACTGCTGCATTTGTACAAGGTGGCTGACTTTTTCTCCTTGCACACGTGGAACTCAACAAGTACAAAATGTGTCTCATTACAGACCATTACAATGTCCCTGAGGTGTGACTTTCCTTTTTAATGACACGCAGCACCCCCATTGTTAGCGCTGCCCGTCTCCTGACATCATTGGTTGGCTGGCTGTGCCTGTGCGTCCCCCCTGCCCGACACAACGCCCCCCGTTGTCTCATATATTTTGACTGCGAGGGTGTGATTGATGGGCACGAGCAGTGCATATGTTCCCCTGTTTTCACTCCCCTCCTTCCGCCTTCTTCTGACTGTGCGGCCTCATGGCCGCGGCATGCGATAAGGGATCAGCTGAGGCCGCCCAGTCTGAAGCAGGTGTAAGGACATGTGTGAGCGGCGAACATATTTACTGCACAAGGCCACGAATCCCAGCACCGCAGTGTGACTTTAGGAAAAGCCACTGTGGGTCTGGGATTTATGGCCATCGTTAACCGCACCGGCCAACATGAAATGAGGTCATGAGACGGCCTGCACTAACAGGGTATTGCCAAGGGATAACACAAGAGCGCAGTTTCCTGTACTGCAAATAACAACGGTAAGGAATCTGCGCACAGCACCTAGGTGTAAATTTGTACACCTGTGCTGCGTCTCCTTAAAAAGACTAGTAGTCACGCCTCCACTACTGTTTGACAGTATAATGGGCTAAATAGTGTACGTGTTTAATTCAGCGTGTGCAAGGAGCAAAATTAAATAGAGCAACCTTTGACTTGTGCATCATTAATGCTGTTCAAGGTGTGGCTCTTGTACCTTGCAACACCTGAGGGGGGGGTTAAAGGTAACCTTTGAAATTGGTTCAACTAGGCTTCGGCCTACACTCTGCTCCTCTACTCCTCCTGCTGACCCTGGGCTCAAACACCGCTAGTTTTTGCCCGGAAATGCTAGCTGCACAGAGAAAAACACCAGCCAATGTGTTAGTGGGGTTCAGCACCGCCAGCTGTTCCCCCGCTGTGTAGCCGGCATCGTGTCCAGCACAAGCCACGCTGGCACAACCGACCAAAAGCTGCCACCAGTGCAGGCTTCGGCCTACACTTTGCTCCTCTCCTCCTCCTCCTGCTGACCCTGGGCTCAAACACCGCTAGTTTTTGCCCGGAACTGCTAGCTGCACAGAGAAAAACAC